>NC_135658.1:88011209-88350077 GCF_964188315.1 Podarcis muralis
CTATCTATCTATCATCTATCTATCTATCATCTATCTATCTACACACACACACACACACAGAGAGAGAGAGAGAGATTTGGAAGGGGTGCAAGATTAAGAAAACTTCACACACACACACACACACACACACACAGAAAACCCTAGTCTTGAAAGCGTTCAAGAGAATATTTTATCATGGATATATTCAATTGGTATTCATAGAATTGACCTAAAATGGAATATCCAATTTTGCAGCCCAATTTCAAAGTGTGTGTGTGTGTGTGTGTGTGTGTGTTGGCCAAACTAATTTCCATCACTGGGTGGCTGCCACCTCCCAAGCCCCCAGAATGGTACTACATAATGGCAAACCATTGCTCTTAATGGGAGCTTATGGGGAGGTGCTAGCTATAAGTGGAGGGGGGGGTTCACCAATTTTCTCCAAAGTCAAGGCGAACATTTGTAATCATATCTCATCATTCTGGAGGCTTCTAGGGGAGTCTAGGCTTCCAGCTGTTGGCTGCTGGTGCTGCTGCTGCTGAATTTCACCTTTCAGAGATCTGCAGTTTTCATTTTGCTGCCCCCCAACCCTTGTCAAATTAATCAAATATTCTCTTATTGAAGGGGAATAGCCTAGAGCTCGTCTGTGATGCTCACTTTTTACCTGAAGCAGCCTGACATATTATATATCACACTGAACATAGAATCAGAGAATCAGAAAATGGTAGAGGTGGAAGGAACTCTGACGGTTGTCTAGTCCAACCCCTTGCAATGCAGGAATCTCAACTAAAGCATCCATGGCCTATAGCCACCCAACCTCTGCTTAAAAAACTAATGAAGCAGAGTCCACAACTTCTTGTGGGAGTCTGTTTCATTGCTGAACAGCTCTTACCATCAGAAAGTTCTTCCTGATGTTTAGTCCAAATCTATTTTCTTGTAACTTGAAGCCATTGGTACAGATCCTACCCTCCAAAACAGTAGACTACAAGCTTCCTCCATCCTCTATGTGACAGCCCTTTATATATTTGAAAATGGTTGAAATATCTCCTCTCAGCCTCCTCTTTACCAGGCTAAATACAGTGGTACCTCGGGTTACATATGCTTCAGGTTACATATGCTTCAGGTTACACACTTCACTAAGCCAGAAATGGTGCTTCAGGTTAAGAACTTTGCTTCAGGATAAGAACAGAAATCGGGCTCCGGCGGCACAGCGGCAGCAGGAGGCCCCATTAGCTAAAGTGGTGCTTCAGGTTAAGAACAGTTTCAGGTTAAGTACGGACCTCTGGAACAAATTAAGTACTTAACCCGAGGTACCACTGTATACCCAGTTCCCTCAACTGTCCCTCACAAGGCTTGGTTTCCAGACCCTTCGTCATTTTGGTTGCCCTCCTCTGCACACATTCCAGCTTGCCAACATCCTTAAACTGTGGTGTCCAGAACAGGACACAGTATTCCAGAGTGGTACTATTACTTCCCTTGATCTGGGCACTACACTTCTGTAGCATTAGATTTTCTGCTGTTGCATCACACTGTTGACTCATGCTAAGCCTGTGGTCTACTAAGACCCCTAGATCACTTCCACAAGTTCTACTGTTAATCCAGGTGTTCCCCATGTTATACTTGTGCAGCTGATTTTTTCTGCCTAAGTGCAGAACCTTACATTTTCCCCATATAACCACACTTTGTTATTTTGGGGCGAGCTTCTCCAATCTGTTAAGGTCATCTTGAATCCATATTCTGGCTGCGCCTCCCAGTTTGGTGCCATCTGCACATTTGATGAGCAACATTCAACTCTAAACTTTCCATGAGTTGGTCTTCACGGCTCTGAATCGCCGGAATCCGTTCCAGCTCAATATCTACAAGTTCTGCTTCATTTAAATACTTGGAACACCCAATGAACTTTTTAATCATGCTTTAGAGCGTAGGGGTTTTCTTGATATGTTGACCATAAAATGCCAGAAGACATTGGCCACATTCAATCCATGCCAAAACATCCAAAAAGGACAATAATCAAGTAGTGCAAATGTAAAAAATCACTCTAGCAGGGATATCTGTCTTTTTCAAAGCACTTAAAAAGACAGAAGTTATCTTGGAGATGTAACATATTCACCCTTCTCCCCAGTTTCATCTGGGGAATGGGGCAGTAATGCTATTTGTGTATCATTAGACTGCTGTTGGCACTGTTTTCCATTTGTGAATATTCTTATTGCCACTATCCCTCTTCTTGCTAGGCAGTTTGTATCTTTAGTAATTGTTCAATAATGAAGAGGTGTCTGTATCCAAATCTTTCTGGGACTATTTATCTTGATACCCCAGATATTGGATCTAAGAGGTGTTTCACAAAGCATTTGATCTTATCCCCTGTAACAATGATTCATTTTGTGAAGTTATATCATTTCCAATTAAGCACTTCATGTAGTGATGATGATTTGGTTCCCTGCAGCTTTGAGTTCCATTAGAGATTCAATTATTAAAAAACAGGGTGAAGCTTAATTAAATAAACTTAATTAAAAATAAATTAACCCTTATTTCATGGAACTGTGTGAAAGTTCTGTCACATCGGAAAGACAAAGGCACATACAAACTCCATAATGTTCCTCTGTGTGAAAAGTCTTTGAATGTCAGGTTTACTCCTGTTTTAAATTAGAGGCTTTGCCAGCCTAGAAAAAAGAACAGACACTTAATAGAGGTCTGTTCAACAACTGGTTCTAGGACTATTTTGAATTATTTATATTGGTTTGTGCTTGTTGCTCTGAAACCTTTGACAGAGCTGGTGAGGTGCTATCAAAGTCATATTACTGGAAATAAAACACTTGCAGTGCAGATTAATAAAGACACAAAAAATTAGTATTAATAACAGCAGCAACAAAAACCGAAACAGTACCCCAGAGTTTGTTTGGCAGCCTCAGTATTTGTAGCTGGAGTCAGTCAATCAGTGCCCTCCCCTTCCATGCCGGGTGGAAAGAAGAGCAGCAAGGCAGGGAGCAGGTCTTCCAGGACTCACAGCCAATTACCGTATTTTTTGCTCTATAGGACACACTTTCCCCCCTCCAAAAATGAAGGGGAAATGTGTGTGTGTCCTATGGAGCGAATGCAGGCTTTCGCTGAAGCCTGGAGAGTGAGAGGGGTCAGTGCTCACTGACCCCTTTCGCTCTCCAGGCTTCAGGCATCTATCCGCAAGCCTAATATTTTTTTTTCTTTATTTCCCCCCCTAACAACTAGGTGCGCCTATGGTCTGGTGCACCCTATGGAGCAAAAAATACGGTAACAATTATGGAGCCTTGGGTAGGTGTGTGTGTGACGCCTCTAAGCAAATTTTTAAATATAATGCTAGCAAATTCACTAGCATTATATTTAAAAACCTCTTTTTGATTCCCTCCAACCTCAGCATTTTCGTCAGCAATGGAGCCAGCAGTTATGACTACGGTAATTTCCGTGATTATGATGAACAGGCAAGTTCCTTAGGCTCTCTGTTTGGAACTAGAGAGAGGAAAGTTTGCTGAACTGCATTAAGAACTAAAAAAGAAGAGTGAATTACGTTGCTTGCTTGTTTACTAACAATGTGTTACAGTGGTACCTCGGGTTACATACGCTTCAGGTTACAGATTTCGCTAACCCAGAAATAGTGCTTCAGGTTAAGAACTTTGCTTCAGGATGAGAACAGAAATCGTGCTCCGGAGGTGTGGCAGCAGCAGGAGGCCCCATTAGCTAAAGTGGTGCTTCAGGTTAAGAACAGTTTCAGGTTAAGAACGGAAGCCAGGAATGAAGGTACCACTGTACTTTGCACCTTGTAACGTTTATTTATCACTATTTTAAGACTGTTTCCAGAAAAGCTTTGAAACTCGTTCTTCGGGGTGAAGAGCAAATTCAGTTCTACTCTGCACAAGGTCCAGATCAGGGATTCCGTTGTACAGACTCTAACATGCTATTGCTTTCAATGTATAGTGCATATGGGGTTTCAGTGAGACTGGTGATCTAGTGGCACAAACATTCAAACAGTCAGATGTTTGAGGGGTGGGGGAGGTGGAAGAAAACTCACGCTCTTGCATCGGTTCCACTGAACACATGAAGGATGGCAGGATTCAGAATGTGCATGTATGTTTGATGAATGTTTGTGCCAAACTCCAACTCTTCCTGCTGTTCTGTGTATCTCCAGCTTCATTATTTCAAAACTATTTTTTATGTTGTAGGGCATTTCTAAGACATAATTGGTAGTGATTCAGTCATGCCTTAGATTAGATCAAAAGATTAGAAGCTGTTTTATATTCCATCCAAGTTTCCCTATAACTCCCAAGGTTATATTTAGCCTTTACAGCAATTGTAGAATGTTCTTATGGCCTGGCTTGTTTTTTTCCTGCATAGCCATTTGTTCATCTCACAGGAAAAAGAAAATGTACCTGTATGAATTCCTCAGGATTGAAGTGTTGACTTTTGCGTGCTAAGGTTTTCTCATGTGCATTTAAAGTGCTTGCCCAAGAAGGGCCCTTATTCACATCAGCCCTCTAGTCATTACTATTCTAACAGATTCAGCACAATGGGAAACAACAGCATAAGGTAGTTTTCAATGTGCTTTCTTACAAACATGGTACATACCAGTAAAGGCATGGCTAAAAGATAAGGTCCGCGGTGGTGTTCCATGTTCCAGTTCCAATTAGAGTTGCCATTGCCATTTCACCTACAATGAAATTCAATGTGCATTTCAAGGTCCTCTCCTCCAGTGAAACACGGAGGGTTTTTGAAAGAAGCCAAAGGAGTTTTTAAAGACTATTGAATATTCTCAGGGTTTCTTTTCCATTGCATTCCAATGCTACATTTTGCCTCAAGTGAATTTTGAAAAGAATATGGATGTTCTCCCTAAGGTGAAGCATCTGAGTAATTTTGAACAAAGTCAAGAGGCTTTTGATAACACTAGTAAAAAAAAAAAGTCAATAAAGCATCTCACACATTCTATCTTAATCCTAAGAAATTGCAGTTGAATGGCATGCACTTTGCTAGTCACCAAACTATGGCAGCATAAAGAATAGTTCAAGGAACAAAGAAAACTGCCTCTCTATGTATGTGGGCTTCAAAAAGAAAAAGAAAAACATTTTTATTTAATTGCTTGTGAGATGATAGATGATAGATAGATGATAGATAGATAGATAGATAGATAGATGATAGATAGATAGATAGATAGATAGATAGATAGATAGATAGATAGATAGATGATAGATAGATATGTTAGAAAAAGAAATAAGGATAAGAATATTGTGGTTAACAATTTATGGGAAAGAGCTAATTAAGTTTGAAGCAAAACCAAAATATTTTTAAAATCTTTTAAAATAATAAATTATTTTGTATCATTTGCAGGGGAAGAATTATTTGAATTACTTTACATACAGCACGGAGATGCCATTGGTTCAGAATGAGATCCATTTTTGTCACTAGATTATTCTTATTTGCACGTATAACAACCGGTAAAATCTCTTCTTCTCTACTTTGCTGCTGTAGACCTATGAATAATCTGTTCTTGGCCAACGTTAATGAGGTACATCACATAGCGAGGCATTGTTCCATGAGACCACTGTTATCATTTATCATGCATTTCTCCATAATATATTTATAAACGGAAAATTAAAATTTAATGTGCTGATGGGATCCATGAGCACAGAATAGATTCTAGTCGTCATCATAGTAGCAAATTATTTTTATTGATTTGTTAATCTGATACCCCACCTTCCCATAAAAAGGTGCCTAAGGTGGATAGCACAGTAGCAAGCAATAGAGTGGAGCAGTAGAGCCAATCATATGCGTCAAATGCTGCTCCCATACTGTGTTGACATTAACTCCCCTCCTCCTCACTGACAATAACCTCCATGTTGAGAAGTCAGGGAAACAATGCACAATAAACAACACTGGGCTAGCAAAATGAGAAAGCCAATACAATGCAACTACAGTGGAACCTCGGTTTTTGAACATCTTGGCTGCTGAACGTTTCACAAGCCGGACGCCGAAAACCTATAAGCGAATGCTTCCGTTTTTGAACGCGCCTCAGAAGTCAAACAGATTCCAAAGTGTGTTTCTCAATTTTCTCTGTTCACTTTGCTGACAGCCCTTTGATTTTTGGTTTTCGAATGTTTTGGAAGTCAAACGGACTTCCAGACTGGATTACATTCAAAAACTGAGGTTCCACTGTACTGTTATTAGTGGTGATATAGGGTGGCACTGTGGTCTAAACTACTGAGCCTCTTGGGCTTGCTGATTGGAAGGTCGGTGGTTCGAATCCATGCAACGGGATGAGCTCCTGTTGCTCTGCCAACCTAGCAGTTTGAAAGCATACCAGCATATGAGTAGATAAATAGGTACTGCTGCGGCGGGAAAGTAAATGGCATTTCCATGCACTCTGGCTTCTGTCACTGAGTCTCGTTGTGCCAGTAGTGGTTTAGTCATGCTGGCCACGTGACCCAGAAAGCTGTCTGTGGACAAACACCAGCTCCCTCAGCCTGAGAAGCCAAATGAGTGTGGCACTCCATAGTTGCCTTTGACTGGACTTAACCGTCCAGGGTTCCTTTACCTTTTACCTATTACCAGTGATAGCAGTATTGCAGGGCCAGCAATGTGCAAGATAGATAGACTCCCTGAAAACAAAGAGTGTTGGTGCTGACCTTTAAAGCCCTAAATGGCCTTGGTCCAGTATACCTGAAGGAGCGTCTCCAACCCCATCGTTCTGCCTGGACACTGAGGTCCAGCACCGAGGGCCTTCTGACGGTTCCCTCGCTGCAAGAAGCCAAGTTACAGGGAACCAGGCAGAGGGCCTTCTCGGTAGTGGCACCCACCCTGTGGAATGCCCTCCCATCAGATGTCAAAGAGAACAACTACTACCAGACTTTTAGAAGACATCTGAAGGCAGCCCTGTTTAGGGAAGCTTTTAATGTTTAATAGGTTACTGTATTTTAGTGTTTTGTTGGAAGCTGCCCAGAGTGTCTGGGGAAACCCAATCAGATGGGCGGGGTATAAATAATATATTATTATTATTATTATTATTATTATTATTATTATTGCATAAACAATTCAAAACCATCAGGAAGGAAAACAACAGAATGAAGGAAGGAAAAAAGTAAGGGTAGCAAGAGATATTTACTCTCCCACTCCCAAAAAAGGTGTGTGCATTTAAATCCGGGTGCAGGATACAGATGGAAGAAGCCTCTGCCAAAGATTGCCCGATTGGCAAAATAAATTATTGAACTATGCAGAACAAATTAGATAATTTGAAACCCAAGAAAGAAAGAGGACTTTGACTTTTTTCTCTTTTTTTAAGGGTAAACGTATAATGCATATTTTTAAAGCTTTGTGTATAGATTTCTACATTAGTAAAAGTTTTAAAAGTCCCTTGTAATAAGATGAGAAGGTTTTAAAACTGGGCTGTTAAGAATATAAGGTTTTATAGACGTGCATGAATAAGCATAAAAAATGGAACCAAGAGGGCGGAGTGAAGTCAAGCAAAAAAAAATGGTTTACAAATTTGTTTATGATGTTCTTCTTTTTTTGTCTTTTCTTTGTTATTATAAAATCAATAAATTGCTCATCAAAATAAATAAATCTGGTTACAGCTGGGAATGAGGATTATGGGATACACCAGCAATCTCCACTGAGTCTTGGAAATTTTAAGGAAGAAGGAGATGTAGCACCTCTCAGAAATATCGTAACACAACATTGGAAAACAGCTACTAAGTTAACTCTAGAGGCATAGTGGGATAGAATAAGGAATATAGCAATTCTACATAAACTAATGAAGCACGTTAGAGTGTTCAGGAACACAAAAACCAAATAAAATTTTGGGACTATATGGTACATGTATATTCAGTGCACCATCTCACTTCCCATGGCTCACTTTGGGACAACCTGTTAAGACAAGAGGGTAGAAAAGACCTAACCAATATACAGTGGTACATCAGGTTAAGTACTTAATTCGTTCCGGAGGTCTGTTCTTAACCTGAAACTGTTCTTAACCTGAAGCACCACTTTAGCTAATGGGGCCTCCTCCTACTGCCGCGCCGCCGGAGCCCGATTTCTGTTCTTATCCTGAAGCAAAGTTCTTAACCTGAAGCACTATTTCTGGGTTAGCGGGGTGTGTAACCTAAAGCGTATGCAACCTGAAGTGTATGTAACCCGAGGTACTACTGTAATCAGTTCTAGAGTATTTACAAACCTTATTATTTACATTGTATATGCATGGAATGTTTCATTGCAGGGGGGGATATGGGGTTTGTATTTTTAGAAACTGGAAAATAATGATGATGATGATGATGATGATGATGATGATGATGATGATAACAACAACAATAATAATAATATATTTATATCCTGTCCCTCTGGCTGAGTTTCCCTAGCCACTCTGGGCGGCTCCCAATCAAGTGTTAAAAACAATACAGCATTAAATATTAAAAACTTCCCTAAACAGGGCTGCCTTCAGATGTCTTCTACCTTCTGCCTTCACATCTGATGGGAGGGCATTCCATAGGGCGGGTGCCACCACAAGAAGCCCCTCTGTTTGGTTCCCTGTAACCTCACAATGAGGGAACCACCAGAAGGCCCTCAGCGCTGGATCTCAGTGTCTGGGCAGAATGATAGGGGTGGAGAGGCTCCTTCAGGTATACAGGACCAAGGTCATTTAGGGCTTTAAAGGTCAGCACCAACACTTTGAATAAATAAAGTTAAGCAGAATTTAAAAAGAGAAAATTTGTTTTTCTTTCCAAATTGATGGGTAACATTGAAAGTAAGAAGCATATTGGCACTTTATTAAAGATCTTTCACAGCAAGCCTAATGGCCTTTTGATGTTATATGAATACGTTAAATGACTGTACAAAGTAACATGTGATGTAGAGTATAAATATATTGATATCTAGTATGCTGTTTCATTCTCCCAGTCTACATCTTTAAACTGATTCATGCTGTTCCCATCGACTACTATGTGTGCATAAAAATAATGCATTCTTTTTATGCTTGCTTTTTAGAGTGAATTTCTGAGAACTGGTTTTTGTGCCTCTATCTGGAAACCACAGAAAATCGTTTTTATTGGCTGGTTGTTTGCATGGATGGTGTAACTGGACACCAATCATAGTGTAATAGAAAGTTTATGGTTGGAAAATGTGTTTACAATATTAAATGGGCATTGAGAGACAATGGGTTATTGCCTCCACACCCACAATGGCAATGTGAGAGGAAATGGATTTAAGACAGCTCAGCTTTTAGTGAGGGGAGGTAGAGTAGGACTTGTCCTTCTTATTGTGTTATTGGATGTCCATTTTAGGAGTTTTGTATCATATGCTGTTTTTAATCTGGCATTTATTTTATTTATCTTATCTTGCTTATGAGAAGAACGGAGACTTAAAAACAACAACTAACAAATGCAAATACTACTATAAAGGTAAAGGTAAAGGGACCCCTGACCTTTAGGTCCAATTGTGACCGACTCTGGGGTTGCAGTGCTCATCTCGCTTTATTGGCCAAGGGAGCCGGCGTACAGCTTCCAGGTCATGTGGCCAGCATGACAAAGCCGCTTCTGGCGAACCAGAGCAGCACACGGAAACGCCGTTTACCTTCCCACCGGAGCGGTCCCTATTTATCTACTTGCACTTTGAGGTGCTTTTGAACTGCTAGGTTGGCAGGAGCAGGGACCAAGCAACGGGAGCTCACTTTGTTGTGGGGATTCGAAACAGCGGCCTTCTGATCGGCAAGTCCTAGGCTCTGTGGTTTAACCCACAGCGCCACCCATGTCCTAAATACTACTATAAGTAATAATAATAATAATAATAATAATAATAATAATAATAATGCCACAACTTTATTAATTTTAAGGAATTGCAAGAATTGGAGGCTAATGTCACAAGAGCAAACAACCTAATGGAGTCTAATATGACAAGCGGGCTAATATGATAGCCTAATGAAATCTTCTGCTTGTGCCCTCCATCTTTCCCAACATCAGGGTCTTTTCCAGGGAGTCTTCTCTTCTCATGAGGTGGCCAAAGTATTGGAGCCTCAGCTTCATGATCTGTCCTTCCAATGAGCACTCAGGGCTGATTTCCTTAAGAATGGATAGATTTGATCTTCTTGCAGTCCATGGGACTCTCAAGAGTCTCCTCCAGCACCATAATTCAAAAGCATCAAATTCAAAAGCATCAATTCTTCGGTGATCAGCCTTCTTTATGGGAGAAGCTCTAGAACAGCACAACATGTGGTAGTATGTTGGGAATGGGTTTGTGAGAAGCTTTCTGGAGATAACTTCTGGATAAGATTAATACAATATCCCCATCACCACCACCACTTTATTTGTGTGCAGCCACTTTATAGTATTGATTTCTAGAAAACGTAACAGTGATTTTATTAAACTGTTTGACTATCTCCCCTTCAATGCAGGTTATAGAGATTTTTTATGGTGGCCAACACAGTTCTCCTGCCAGCAAATGGTGTCCTAAAACTCCCATCAGAAATCTAGCGGCTGGCAAAGGAGTGAAACATTTTATTTTTATTATAGAAAAGGGACTCCATTAGAGACTAAAAGCATTAGCTTTGTGAAAAGTAAGCTAGAGGTGTTTGTAGAAGCATGGTTTCCATTTGGAAGTTATGTCCGTGATTCAGCCTTGCAAGTTGTCAATATGTCAATATAATGCTTTGCATTTTGTATTTATCAATGGGTATTTCCCTATGAGATTGGATAGTTCATCACTTTGGGACCAAGGGGGCTGTCCTATGGCAAGATGAGCCAGGATGAACCGCTTAGGATACAGCAGATCTCCAGCTTGGCAGGCCAATTCCTGGCTCAGGCAATGTCGAGTTGCCAACACTGGCTCAGCAAATATATGACAGCATAATTTTATTATCCTGGCTCAGCCACTTGAGCTGAAGCTGGTTGAACCAAGGCCAGTGTAAGTCCACAAAAAGGGCTGTTCCATGTTGCAGATATTAAATATCGTGCAGTTTGAAGCAACTGGAAGCATAAGAACTGACTCCTTTGGAAATGAAACATTGTCCAGGCCCATAAAAATATTATTTAAACTTTTACTGGCTGAAAGTTATTTAAAGCAGAATTAAAACATCAAAAATATCCATACACTATCATGTGCTGTCCAGCACAGACTCAGTATCTTGTTGTTGTTGTTTAGTCATTTAGTTGTGTCCAACTCTTCGTGAGCCCCATGGACCAGAGCACGCCAGGCACACCTGTCTTCCACTACCTCCCACAGTTTGGTCAAACTCATGCTGGTAGCTTCGAGAACACTATCCAACCATCTCGTCCTCTGTCGTCCCCTTCTCCTTGTGCCCTCCATCTTTCCCAACACCAGGGTCTTTTTCAGGGAGTCTTCTCTTCTCATGAGGTGGCCAAAGTATTGGAGCCTCAGCTTCATGATCTGTCCTTCCAGCGAGCATTCAGGGCTGATTGCCTTAAGAATGGATAGGTTTGTTCTTCTTGCAGTCCATGGGACTCTCAAGAGTCTCCTCCAGCACCATAATTCAAAAGCATCAATTCTTCGGTGATCAACCTTCTTTATGGTCCAGCTCTCACTTCCATAATCCAACTGGACCTATAAGCAAAGGTCTCTCTCTCTCTTTCTCTCCAACCTGCTTTCCAACCTCCAGGCTGTTTGCTCTCCCTTTAGCAAAGCTATTTTCACATACTGTACTTTGTTCTCTGCCAACTTCAGAGAAAGAGTAACAGCCACCACCCTTTCAAGATGGCGAATTTTCATCACATGATCAAAGGAACGGAAAAACAACCAACAGGTAATAATTAACTAGTTACAGCTCAGAGTCCTTTAGAAAAACTCTTGTAGAAAAAAATCCAGCGTTAGCACCCCTTCAGCAACACGCTTTTAGCCATTTCCCATTTTTAACCTTCATTAATGCACATTCATTTTTCATTTCTGTGTGAATTAAAACATTATACTTAACATCCCAGGGGCATAGCAGGGGTTTGACCAAAGTGGAGAGGACTTAGGCTGGATCCTAAACTCATTCAGCTTGGTCACATGCCCTGACAACTTTGTCACATGTCCTGACAACCTGGCTTCCTTTCCATCTGCTAGCAGCAGCTCCACCACTGAACACGGTTTGGATCTGGTGCAACTTCATGCTGGTTGAGTTCCACTGGCTTGCTTTACGTCAGCTTCTTCTGCATAGGATTGATCCCTTTGGTAGTGAAATTACTGATTCAGGACACTGTTTTCTTCTCGTTTCTTTTTATAGACCTTATGGTGTTTCCGCATTTTCATGTTTATGTCTATAAAATCTGCTTATAGGATAATTGCAATGTGTCGTGTGTATTTTTTTAAAAATCGATAAAGTAGGAGGAAAGGGGAATAAACAATTTTGCTGGTAAGTATATGGACTGTTTCAAAAATGTTATGGGTGAGACATCAGAAGACTTTAATTGGACCACTTGTTGCTGAATGGTTAAGTAAACTTCGGAACATGGTTGAAATGACATAAATATAAAGTCCATATATACAACAGACCTCCATGGTCAGGTGGGATTCATTCATCAATTGGCAGGATTAATATGGTGAAGAAATGCAATATTGCAATGTGTTTCTTTAAGAACCTCCAAAACTGTAATCATTTCAGCTGAAATGAATGAAGTATTTCACACCTCCCTTCAGTTTGTAGTGCACTCAAGGAGCACAAATACAGGCTAATTTATGAAAAGGTTCAGAGTTGTATCAGTTGAGGCAATTGCACTGTGCTAATCTCATCATTCTTTACTCTTCTCTCTCCCAGTAGGCAGCAATGACTCATCTGCCAGGAGGTGAAACATGTGGCCCTCTCCACCATATTATTATTATTATTATTATTATTATTATTATTATTATTATTATTATTATTATACTATCCCCAGCTACCAGCAGTGTTCTTGGGGAGAGAGCCCAAAATGGTTCTTCTTCCCTTGCATGTTGATATTTTCTCTTAAGTTGCAAGGTTCAAGTTCACAATGTTCTCCAGAATTCTTAACTATGTCAATGCAGTCACATGTATTATGTAAAACGTGACCAATTCCAAAGCACGTGCGCTCATGGGTGTTTTTTGATGTATAATTAAAGCGACACTGTTACCATTAATTTTATATTTCTTTCATTTTTTCCCCCAGCTAAAGATTTAGCAAAAGCCACTCTCAGAACTTAAACCAAAGCTGTGCAGTTCCTATATTTAGAATGAAAAAAAACATGACATCTTAAAAGAATGGGAGATTTTCTCTTACAGCAATGAGTGAGGCAAGATAATATAACTGACAGGCTTGTGTTAGATAATCTCTTAACGGTATTTTGCCTGAATGTGTGGTAGTGGGGAGGATGTTTAGAAGTGTATGCCTTTCTCCAAAATATAATTGAAAAGTCTATTGCGAATTTATTCTCTTTCCTGTTAGGCATTTTAAAGGAATTTGATCTTTGTAAATTCTGATATAAACTGACCTGATCCGCACACGTCATACTAAAGTGCACATCCAAACAGAGCTACCCATTTGACTTTCCATTTCTTCAAATACTGTGACACAGCTCTCTGCTCAAAAAATAATCAAAAAGTTAATATGCATTTCTAAAGAAAATTCGTGTAGGAAATTGTATTTTTTGAGGCAGTACCTTTAAAAACACATATTTAAATGCGGTGTTCCCCGCACAACGCTACTGCAGTTATTAATTGCTACAAACTGGAAATCTGCCAAGCCTTTACTAAGTCTGCAATAGAATAAGCATATCTGGGAGACAGCTCACTCACCTGCACACCCCTGTTTACTAAGCTTACTTACTATAAAGGGTATCAAGAAGGATGTGCATTGACTAAAACGATCGAGAAACATAGTTTATTGCAGAAACAGATTGGGATCATTGGAATACAACAACAATCTTTATTACGGTCCAGAGACCAACAAAACATTACAAATCAATACAGAGTTCATACAGCCTACCTCCAGGTTAATCAAGCACTTTGTTTGGAATATAGGGCTCATTTGTTCTTGCAACCACCGATAAAAACTTTGCCACTGCCAACGTTCTAGCTTTTGTCCGGTCTTCCAGTAGGAACCTGACATAGTGAGCCTCTGACTTTCCCGGGAAAGGCACCAGCAAGGGTAGTATCAGTTCAGCCCTGGCCTGCTCATACTTCGCACAATGTAACAAAATATGATTTATGGAATCGATGTCTTGAGCACACGAGCAAAGTCTGTCCTGGTAGGGAACTCCTCTCAACCTACCATCCAGCACTGCAGAGGGGAAGACATTCAGTCTGGCCTTGGTGAAAAGCCTTCGATAGTTAGGTACTGTCAGGTTTTTGATGTAAGATGTTAACTCAAAGGCATACCCATATTGAACTCCTGCTGCCAGTGGACTACAGACTGCGTGTGACCGAGATCGCAAGTCACTGTGTGCATTGGAATACAAAAACCCTGTTGGTGTTTTGGTTTCTGCAGTATTCAGTTATGCATGTATGTATATATTACAATTTTCAAGAATGTTTTAAAGTGTGCATTTTTCATATTACAACTCCCACACACTTTCTCTCTGCTGATCTCTTCACGCACATCACATGCCATAATCTTCAAAAGGAACAGACACACATTTAAAAATACTTTGATGTGTGCATGCATGATGTAGGTCATAGCCTACTGGTGTGGTGAAAAGAGGAATATAAATTTGAGCATACAATGAGTTGTATCTGATGCTCACAAAAAAGGAAATATGCTTGTGCAATAGAACCTCTCCTTGAAGTCCACTGTGTGCTTTCAAAAGCAGTTTTAAAAAAACTGGGAGAAACTATGGAACAAGGGTGCCGACTTGAATAAAATATTGGGGGTGCCCAGGTAAGCCCTATCCTGCATAATCGACCACAAGATGTGGTGCACACACAGCATTTGAATGGCAATACCCATCAATTTGGGGGAGGGCAGGCCCCTCAAATATTTTATGGGGTGGTCAAGGAGACCTCAGCCCCTAGGAGTTGGTTCTTATAGTATATGGCAGATTTTGGGATCATGCAGGGAGAGAAGAGGAAGGAGAAGTCCCATGGTATGAATGGAACACTGCTCAAGCAGCTCTGGGTTCAAGCCAATAAAAGTACCTATAAGAGTTGAATGACTCGATTTATAAAACTAAGAAGACATGCTCTGAATGAATCTAATGTATCTGAAGAAGTGTGCATGCACACGAAAGCTCATACCAAGAACTAACTTAGTTGGTCTTTAAGGTGCTACTGGAAGGAATTTTTTTTTTTTTTTTGACTATGGCAGACCAACACGGCTACCTATCTGTAACTCGATTTATTATGGTCACAGACCAGAAATAGAGACATATACAGCAATAGAGAACATGTAAATATACATAGGTTAAAATCAAACTCTATAAGCTAGAGCACGGTAAATGATACAGATATAAAACAATATGTAGGGTAAGACCTTAACTGCCAGTTTAAAACATGCAGGTTAAGACATTGGCCATTAGATTCATTCAGAGCATGTCTTCTTAGTTTTATAGCAGCAGCACAGAATTTGGCCACTTTTAAGGTAATTTCTGGGACACAGGTGGCGCTGTGGGTTAAACCACAGAGCCTAGGGCTTGCCGATCAGAATGTCAGTGGTTTGAATCCCCGCAAGGGGGTGAGCTCCCGTTGCTCGGTCCCTGCTCCTGCCAACCTAGCAGTTCGAAAGCACGTCAAAGTGCAAGTAGATAAATAGGTACCGCTCCGGCGGGAAGGTAAATGGTGTTTCTGTGTGCTGCTCTTGTTCGCCAGAAGTGGCTTAGTCATGCTGGTCACATGACCCGGAAGCTGTACGCCGGCTCCCTCAGCCAATAAAGCGAGATGAGCGCCACAACCCCAGAGTCGGCCACGACTGGACCTAATGGTCAGGGGTCCCTTTACCTTTAAGGTAATTTCTGGTTGCCTGTAGTGGTCATCAGATCTGCTTGGGGTTTGTTGCATGTTTGGAGTGATAAATATTGAACATATGTGCCTATCGTAATGACAATATGATAGGACATGAATAACAGTTTGAACCTCCTTCAAACCACATAGGCATATTCGCTCTGAATACAGTTTACCGTCAAATCTGCCCTGTAGTAATGCAGATAGTAGGCCAATGAATCTGGCATGGGTAAAATATCTTCTAAATACAAGTATTTCCAGCTTGGATAAATACCTTGCAGAAGTAAACCCCCTCCCAGTATCTTTGATTTCTGGGTACCTGGTCATTTCACTCACATGGCATTGCAATTCAACATCCCAAATAGGTTGCTTAATTGTGGATTTGGTTCTCTAATATCCACAGGTCATCAGAGCTTGAGGTGTGAACTATAAGAGTTAACAATAAAGTCTTAGCAAATTGAAAAGCAATAGGGAGGGGGAGAGTGGGAAGAACAGAGAGGAAAACTGTTAACTTCAGCACAGATTGTTCTCCTATCTCATCTAATGCCTGAAAATTGAACTGAATTATTAATATTCCATTACCACACATTATCCATTGTTAACTAAACAGTGTTGTGCTTGCACTGTAAAACAAACCTTTAAACAATTAAAAATTTGGGCATGATTGACTAGGAGTCTGACTTGGGCATCAGCTGGATATCATGTAAGTAGCACAGAGCTCCAATGTGATATTTTGTCACACACAAGGAAACCTCATCGCAATTGTACCGAACAAGGGGATTTATGGGGAGGCGTGACCTGCCAGAGGAAATATCACACAGTTGCCAAAGTACTAAATGCCTGATTGGGCTGCCTGTCTGAGTGAGCAAATATCCCATCTGCCTTCTCTGGAGGTTAAACAATGTGCGGAGATTGAAGGTATCCAGTAAAACCATCCTTTAACGTCGGAATTCATGATAGATGATGGAACACTCCACAACGAGGCGTCAGTATTCATTATAATGTTTCATTCTGAAGCTGGCAGTCCTGCTTCTCTTATCTCTCTCCTTATGTACATAAGCTATAATGATGAAGAGAGCTTGTAAGACCGTACATCAGTCCGACCTGTTCTTTTATCTCACTCTCCCTTCCGTGTTGTTTGACACTAATTAAAAATGGTTGGGCCACGTTCTAATAAATATGAACTGTAATTATGCTGACAAGAGGAAATATGGTATCAGTGGCACTCTGTGCCAAAGCCTCAGACCTGACACAAGTCCTATTGTGTGATCAAAATATCTGAAAAATCCACTGTTCTCCTTTCTCTAGGCTGACACATTGGGTCTGATTTCTAAGGCTGAACTTCCTGTCAACAGAGTTTCCAATCTGGGACTATATTAAACTAAATGGATTAGTATCTGATAGCTAAGACAATTTACTTGCGAAAGGTGTGATCAGATTTCATGTTTCTTTTTTGCATGTTTATTAAATAGCTTGGGGAGGCAGACACATAGGGAAGTGGGGCTTAAGCCTTTGCCCTCTGTCATGGCCCCAACAAAAATTACTGCACACCCTCATGATATTTCCCTGCTATAGAATGTACTTTCCCTCCATAGTTCACTAGGGACAGCAGCATAATTAGACTCAGTTCACATTTCAAAGTTAATGCACCAAATTTGTGCTTTCCAAAGCAACATGTGAACTGATACACAGCCATTCTTTGAAAATGTTCACTTCTCCGAATTTTGCAATGCAGTTTCCAAGCAAAGTAATGTGGAGAAAAACACATAAAAGTGCCCATAAAACCACACCAATTAGTGAATATAACATACAAAATACACTGCATTAGAGAGTATTGTTTTGCAATAAATAAATACACGCACATATTAGGAGAAATTTACACTACTGGCAACAATAGAATGCTTCTTCCAAGCCTAATTTCAGTGAGACAAAGGTCCAGAGGACTGTGGGCACAGGTTCACTCATGGTCACCACAATGGAGACTCCTGACAGGTCTTCTAGTTTGGCCCTAGTCTTGGTCTCAGCAATAATTTGGGAGAAATAGAAAGCAACAAGTAAAGCGTGTTTAGTTGCAACTAACATCTGCAGGATGATGTCCTGCTTCTGCTTTAGGAAGAAATCCGAGAAGCAGCCATTTGGTTTGGTTTTACAAGTGTATTGTGGTTTAGCACATATTATCTGTAGTTTGATTTGTTTGTTGTTATGGGCCAGGAGTCAGCTTCGCCTGCTGAACAGCAGCCTGAATGGAGAGAAGGCAGAGTGACTCTACCTGCAGCTGGTCAGCCTTCAAGGACACAGTGGAGAAAGCAATGATGAGAACCAGCTGGCTTCAGCCTTCTTAAGCAGAGCTTCCATCAGCAGTCAGATGCTGGAAATAACGCTTGCTGATTCCTGCTCATATTGGCCCTTGACCCCATGATCATCAGATTCCCTGACCCCTGGACTGTCTGACCACATGGATTGCTGTTTTCCTGACCCTAGGACTGTACCTGACTTTGGATGCAAATACAGCCCAAAACTACTTCTGGTTGGCTGGTCTCCCACACCAGTGAGAGCTGCATGTTTTTGCTCAGCAATGAGACTATGACAGTTGTATTCTTTCATGATTTTGAATGTTAAATTGGCTTAACGCCAAATCGGTATTATGTATGTTACTACTAGGGCAATTTCATTGTTGGTGTTTAATAGGTATTGCATGCGAAAGCTCTCAGGTTCAATCCCCATCAACTCCAGGTAGACCTTGTAAAGACTCCTGTCCGAACCCTGGGAAGCCACTCCCTGTACAAAACTAGGTGGGACAGCAGTGCAGACTTCATGTAAGGCAGCATCTGAGGTTCCTATGTACAGGAAGTGAGACTTATTGATGTGTAAATGTGTTGATAATTGTGGCATAAATATGCAGCCTACAAACTAATTCCCTGTTAAACAGAAGGCACAGATAAATATAGGCCTTGAGAGTGGGCTGAAAGCTTTGCTGTTATACCGCCCTTAACTTTTTTTGCTTACAAGATGTCATACTCACTTGAAAATCCATGCCATGTATGCTTAGAAATGTTTAGTACCAAAACAGAGCAAAACGTGACATCTTAAGGAATGGACAATTTTGCGTGCCCCTCCAAGCGTTCAGTGATTGATAAATTATAATAATCACTCTTGGACAGTGCACTGCAGCAGCTTGGTAGCAGCAGGTTAAATTGAATTAATAAATTGAAGCTGGCAGCACTACCATGTCAGTACACAGCAGAGTACATATTGTATGCAATCAGAACAAGACACGTGCAAAAGTCTGGCCTCTGGACTGCTATCAAAATATATAAATATATTTATCTGAGCACTTCTTCAAGTTGGAAATCGATGGGAACAGAATACATCTGTGGGTTTGCTGTTGTTTTCAAGCATTTGTGGTAACTCTGATTTTATGGTTTCAGAACAATCCCTCCCACTCAATTTCGCAAACACATTTTCTGCCTTCCATCTATTTTATCCAGCCACTCTTATCAGCTCAATAGGTCACTGTAGGTATAGTGGAGTTCTTGCATTCCCAGTAGCTGATAGTGTGACGGCACTATTGCTAACTAGACCTCTGGCCAGTCATGCCAGTAAGCTGATGCTTACTCAGAGGGAGAGAGACAGAGGCAAGGTCATGGTGAGGTTGGCACCATGCAAACACACTGTCAGGAGCACCAATTTGCTCTGCCAATGCATTTGCATCACACTGACCTAGCTACTGTCCTCTGTCTCCACCTCTTGGAAAGCAGCAGTGATGCTATTGATTGGTCAAGTTGAGTGGCACATCTGACCATTTTATCTGATACTGAAGCCTCTGTTGTTGTTTAGGATATTGCTGCTTTAGCTACTGTGGCACAAATAGCCCCACAAATGTCTTGCCACACAACACATATCATGATTGCCAGCCATTTAGCTGTGCCCAGTTTGTCACAGTGAAAATGTTCCTTGTTAAGAGCAGATTCTGGGTATGTTGTACAGTGACTCCAATGCCACCTCAGTTTCGATCATATGTTTATTCTGACCCTGCTGTTTCATATTTCCATAGAATATTTTTTATAGTGCAAGGTGGGGGTGTGGACCAGCTCCCTTTCTTAGCATTTCCCCCACAAATGTTTGCTTACACATGTACATTGCCTGCATTCTCAGTTGTCCTCATGGCAACATAATGCAGCCTGGCCCAACTGGAGACATAGCACTGTGGCATAATTCCTGTCATTGTACATCTCTGATGATCCAGGTGACATGTACATAAAACATGAAGCAGCATTGAACAAGGGCTGGAAGAAAATGTGTAGGGAGAAAAGTTATGATGAGAGTGAGCAATGGTGGAGAACCACTAGAAAAAAAGTGAGCAAGTGTTTTAGGAAGAACATTTCCACCTCGTTTAAATTGCTAGTTCTACACAAAGCTCAAAACTTGAGAATATTTAGTGCACCTTCAATAATGAACTGAACCAGAGGGGGAATTAAACACCTGAAAACAATGAAAGTGCAAAGATAAACACATGCTACCCTGAGCTCCTCAGGAAGGGTGGGGTATAAATTTAATAAATGAATGAATTTGATTTGTGCTGGCTGGTACCAGTTATTCCACTTACCAAAATTTGTTATTCAGTTTGCAGAATTCTGGATCTTCTCCCCAGAATTTCAGATTCACAATCTAGGCTACCTTCAGTGGGCTCAGGTCTGATTCATACGGTGCCTGCTGAAATGTGAGTATAGTCCAAAAGCCTACTTGGTTGGCTTGCCACCCATTTTGCAACAGTAATTTATGCAGACGTTGCCCATTTGATCGTCTAGATTTCTCGCTCTGCAGCTCCAATGGAGCGTCAGGCTAACATGGCAGGCAGGCAACATCCATACCATACATTTAAAGAACCTTTATGCAGCTTTAACAGTCATGACTTCCCCGCTATGAATTCTGGGAGCTGTAGTTGTTGTTTTTTTTAAGGATGCTGGGAGTTGGTAGGAAATCCCTCACAGAACAATAATTCTTAGCATCCTTAACAAACTACAGAGTGGCATATGAGTGCTTTAAATGTATGTTGTGAATATGACCTCTGAAACAGTACACAAGTGTAAGGATAATTGTGTGTCACATAGCAAGTAACATGAGCTGGTACCATGCATCAGTTAGAAACCTAGGTGAATAAAGAAAGCTGCCTTATATAGAATCAGAACATTCATCCATGCAATATTGTCCACACTAAATGATAGTGGCTTTCCATGGTCCTGAAAATTCCTGATGCTCTACTATTAAGCTATGGATGTCACCCAGTTGAAATTAAAGAACACCACTTTTTCTGAGTTGTATCTTGTAGCTCATGACATGTTTATAGCAAGTGCCAGGGTACCACAGTCCTTCATTTATCCACACACCAAAATTAGATGCATCAATAATCTAACCTCTGACTTAGATTTAGTGATGCTAAAATTAACACGCAGAAGAGAAGGCAATATGAAATTGAATGTCCATGGCTTCCGGCGCCTACATCAGATTTCAGTAATGTTGCTATGGAGCTAGAAACACATCCAAAAGTTGGGACTAATTGTTGCAGCAAGTTGTCCATCACACTTCAGCATTTAGCAGATGCTGTGCTAATTTGCTATGATCAAATAAACATGGTAATTCTGAAGCTGCGGTACCTGAAGAAGTGTTAATGTAGAATGAAAATAGAAAGAAAGAAGTGGGACCTGTAATAAAATGTGGCAGCATGGGATGTTGATGTTTAGGATTCCAGGAACTCAACTCCGTTCCAGCAACTCAACTCCATTACGCTTCCCCCAACAGTATGTATGCCTTTAATGGTCAGTGATCACTGTTGGGATGGGTTTGCCGTGCCCCTTTTGTCCCTCAAAGTATTTTGTACTTATGTAGGGTTGCCATACGTCTTGAATTTCCCGGACATAACCGGAATACCACAGTTGAAAGCAGTGTCTGGGCAGAAATCAGCAAAATGTCTGGGAAAATCTGGATGTATGGCAAGCCATGTCAGCAGTGTCGTTTTTGCCGATTTTCCTTAAAATGAGCTCAAAAGTGTCAATGACTTTGCTGTCTGGATTTTCACGGTTTGGAATATGGCAACCCCAACTTATGGAACTTTGGTGGTCCCTGGGTATGGGGGAGAAAATCAATTCCATTTGCATTTAGCATATTGCAGATAAGTGAAATGAAAGATAGTCACCCTTTGAAATTTGCACTTCTCCAAATTTTGTTGTGCAGTCTTCTGACAGGTAATGTGTCCACACATGTTGATGCTAAACAGTGCATATATCAGTGAAAATAGCATGAAAATGCAATATATTTGGGGAAACCATTTCACACACAAAAGTGTATTAGGCAAAATTGCATACAAGAACTTTGCATACAAGAAATTTGCACACAAGTGTTGATGAACCTTTCTGAGGACTTAAAAACCCACAGAGAGCTGAGGTTAAAAATGGAGGAAAGAGAAGCTGGAAGACACTGAAACTGATAGTCACCTATCCCTAACATTCCCCCACACCTCTTGTGTGTGGATGGTGCCATTTGCCTACATAAGCAAAAAAGGGAGGGGGAGTGGAGGGACTATGCCTATTCTAAACACTTTTCAACTTGGTTAATGACCAAACAGCCTAGTGGAACTTAGCCTGCAAAATGGGAATCCCTGCAAATTCTTCTTGAGTGGAGTGTTGAATATAAAATAATTTATATCACTGTAGTAGTAGTAAGAAGAAGAAGAAGAAGAAGAAGAAGAAGAAGAAGAAGAAGAAGAAGAAGAGGAGGAGTTTGGATTTGATATCCCCCTTTATCACTACCCGAAGGAGTCTCAAAGCGGCTAACATTCTCCTTTCCCTTCCTCCCCCACAACAAACACTCTGTGAGGTGAGTGGGGCTGAGAGACTTCAGAGAAGTATGACTAGCCCAAGGTCACCCAGCAGCTGCATGTGGAGGAGCGGGGAAGTGAACCCAGTTCCCCAGATTACGAGTCCACCGCCCCTAACCACTACACCACACTGGCATAAATTATGCTAGTTTTCTATAGTAAGGATTGTTTTGTAGGTTTTTCATAGGTGCAGTTGGAAAAGAAAAATAGAAAAGGGGAGGGAGAGTGGAATTTCCTGCTTGGAGAGAATGGCTGGCTGGACCCCTAAGTAGGTATAGTCCTGCTACAACGGAAATTAAATTTCAACACTTAGTTGCAGGTCACATTTGTACCAAAGGTTCAGTATGCAGCAGCTATAATTTTGTGACTTGGAATTGAGCAAGCTTCTGGAAAACTTCCTCACAGTGGCACAATAAAAGGTTGAATGACTAACACAGGTATCCAGTGCTTCTTTTAACAACACAACTCAGCGAGATGGTTTTACAATTTACAAATAGCCTTAGTGACAAGGCAGCAGTAGGGGCCTGTCTGAATTAAAGTTACAGCACAGGGCATTCTTTTTGTGGAGTGGTGTCAGTGGGTCTTTCATTTGGCTTCTGCCATAATTTGTCGGAAAGAGTTATTTGCAGGGGTTAATAATAACTTGACCATATGAAATTGCATCAGGTGAAACTTGGTCCACAGACCATCAGCCAAGACACTTATTTCTTGTTACATGAAGGTTTTAAATTGAGAGGGCAAGTCTTTTTAGCATGTCAGGTGGAGGCATGAGTGATACTTGACCATTTCCGTTTGAATTAGCTGTGACTATGTCTTCTTTAAATTGAATCTGGTTAATATCTGTGGCTTCTTTTGTACATAAGTTACAGTAGTGGTTCAATAGGGACGCAGTCCATTAAAGTGCTCCGGATCATTTTAGGGGCTAGATTGCTAACACTTTTATTGACTTCGATGCTGTCCAAAGGTTCCTGAATACCTTGTCAATAGCTTAGAATTTTGCTACATAAAGCCACAAAACATTTTTTTTTTTGAGCTTCTTTATAACATCCAAGTCTTTTTTATGCTTGGAAACTAAGTTGTGTTTTTTTTTTTTAATGCATTGCAATCAAGTTTTACATATTTTGCGAGGCCAGGCAGAGTGAGCCTGTAGCTGCAGAAGGGGGTGATGGCATGAGAATAAGAACAACATATTGGGGTCAAATAGGCCACAACTTTATTGTTTACAGATTTCAGTAGCTTTTGGTGTAGGCATTGGGTGTTGTACCATTCAACATATCTGATTGCTAATTGATTTTTTAGCAGGGTTAATCCTGTGTTACAGATCATCCTATGATAAAATTGGGACACTCCCTTCAAGATTGCCACTTTGGGGGGTGCTATGGCCCATAATCCTCCATCTGGCCATTTGGACCCCAGACCCTTTTAATGGGGTACCCCAATTCCTTGAAGCAGCTGGTGGGAGTCCCAACATCCCCCCTGCCTAGACTAAGGATCCAACCCAATGCTTTGTCCACTAACAAGTTGTGACAATTGCTACGAGGTAGTCAAAACCCCAAGACAGGTCCAATGTGTCTGCAAGCGAATTCCTTTCTGGTCCCGAATACGGCGCTCAAATACTCCCATAGCAAGGTTGCAGGCATGCACTCCTGCTCACCTTTGGGCCAAGTCAAACATGCTGTATAGGGTGGGAAATCCAGCAACAACTGATCAGGAAAGTCTGGACGCAGCCCACTTAAATGCTTGAGTGGCAGATCAGAGTGAAGCCAAGGGGATGAAGTCCTCACTCCAGTTCACCCTGCAAGCCATCTCCACTCTCTCGGTAACTTCAATCTTGGGAGAAAAATGGAGATTCCTTGGATCCAGATCTTACTAACTTATTTATTTAATAGATATTTCATAAATGCATCACATTTACTTCTCTCCCCCACACTCTACCTTTTTGTGCATCCTATTTGCATGGATGCTCTTAAAGTCATTTTCTTCCTTCCCCATTTCTTTCTTTTTAATGGAAAGGAAAAAAAAGTGTTTAGATTATACTAAGGCACATCATATATGGGACTCCAGAGGCTGCTCTGCAAAACTCTTCATGTTTTTTTATGCACGGTAATGTGGTTAATATCAAGTTTCAAGCTCGTGGGAAGAGCTCAGGTAGTAATTTGTTCCAACAAATTGCTAAAAGGAAGACAAAAAGCCATGCATAACTTATCCAAAGCAGTATGGGTAGGGAGGTTTTATTTACATGACGTTCGCTCTAATTTTTATTTACACGAAGTTCACTTTTATCTAATGAAAGTCTCTAAACTTCGGACAGTTACGATGACAACAACTCTATAAACTTAGGAAGATGGGGGAAACGAGCCAGGGCTCCTTATATGCTGGAGTCATTAATAATATTTCATCATGAGTCTTTTATTGAATGGTGACAGTTCATCAGGAACAGTGGCATTAGGCAGTCCATTAAAGGGATTGCTCTGGGTGGTTGTCACAAAGCATATCATGTACCTTCATTTGCTTCTATCCACACAGATAAAGTGCTAAACACACTTTCAACAAATAGGAAACCCAAGGTAGACCGGCAAGCAATAGTGACAAGCAATATGGCCAACCCCCTACTGTGCCTGGATATGTTGTTGTTTAGTCATTTAGTCGTGTCCGACTCTTCGTGACCCCATGGACCAGAGCACGCCAGGCACTCCTGTCTTCCACTGCCTCCCGCAGTTTGGTCAAACCCATGCTGATAGCTTTGGAAACACTATCCAACCATCTCGTCCTCTGTCGTCTCCTTCTCCTTGTGCCCTCCATCTTTCCCAACATCAGGGTCTTTTCCAGGGAGTCTTCTCTTCTCATGAGGTAGCCAAAGTATTGGAGCCTCAGCTTCACGATCTGTCCTTTCAGTGAGCACTCAGGGCTGATTTCCTTAAGAATGCAGTCCATGGGACTCTCAAGAGTCTCCTCCAGCACAATAATTCAAAAGCATCAATTCTTTGGCGATCAGCCTTCTTTATGGTCCAGCTTTCACTTCCATACTAGATATAGGGCACCCCGAAAGAGAATCTTATTGCCATGTCCTCTCTCATACCAGACCTCAGCGTGGCATGACAGTTACTATTTTGATGAAACTCCCATGCACATTCACAAATAAGGTGTTGGTTGTATCCAGCTAAGAGCAGATGTACTGACATCAAGAGACATCACATGACTGACTTAAGTCCGTTGATTTTAATGGATCTACCCTGAGTATGACATAGGCCACATTGGCACCATTTATTTAAAACACTAGGATACCACTTTAAATAGTCATGGCTTCCCCCAATGAACTCTGGGAGCTGTTGCTTGTAAATGCTGGTGAGAGTTATTAGGAGATTCCTATTCTTCTCCCTGAGGGACGTGGGTGGCACTGTGGGTAAAACCTCAGCGCCTAGGACTTGCCGATCGCATGGTCGGCTGTTCGAATCCCCGCGGCGGGGTGCGCTCCCGTCGTTTGGTCCCAGCGCCTGCCAACCTAGCAGTTCGAAAGCACCCCCGGGTGCAAGTAGATAAATAGGGACCGCTTACCAGCGGGAAGGTAAACGGCGTTCCGTGTGCTGCGCTGGCTCACCAGATGCAGCTTGTCATGCTGGCCACGTGACCCGGAAGTGTCTGCGGACAGCGCTGGCTCCCGGCCTATAGAGTGAGATGAGCGCACAACCCTAGAGTCTGTCAAGACTGGCCCGTACGGGCAGGGGTACCTTTACCTTACCTTATTCTTCTCCCTAAGCTACAATTCCCAGGGTTCCCTGTAAAGAGAGATTTGGTTTTTAAACCAATTTGGAAATTGTAGCTCTGTGAGGGGAATAGCCATCTCCTAACAAGTCTCAGTAACCTTAACAAATTACAGCCCCTAGAATTCTTTGCAGTAAGCCATGACTGTTTAAATTGTTGTGATAGTGCTCTAAATGCATGGTGTGACTGTAACCTTAGTCAGATGCAACCACGTGCCTCATTGACATATCACCCTGTTCTTCTCCAGTTTCATAGCATGCGGGCTATTTCTGCCTTTGCTGATGGTAATGACCAGTGGGACTGCTAAACACCTGCCAGAGCAGCAGCGCTCCCTCTTCCCCAGTGAAGCGAGTTCAGGAGTTGAAAAAGAATTCATTGGAGATCTCCGCTCTGAACACAGAACTGCACGATGGAATATGATTGTGCACAAAGCCAAAGGATACAGAAGAATGGTCAATTAGATTTTAGAATAATCAAAGCAGAATAGGCCAAAAAGGAGGAAATAAACTGCATATTTACTGGATGTTTTCATTATTCATATCTATAATTTGTACCTTTTAACATTTTCCCCAGGTGCCCATTATTAAAAAATACATTAATGAGCATAGCTGTGTAGGCACTGTTAGAAGTTGACCTGAATGCTGGCAGTATTAATGAAGACCAAAGTATTGATCTTCATCTGTGTATGTTCTGTGCCTTTTGACATCAGTGGTCTCCATCATAAAAAACATTGATGAATGCTGAAACTGAAATGGCAATGAATCTCTCTCTCTCTCTCTCTCTCTCTCTCTCTCTCTCTCTCTCTCTCTCTCACACACACACACACACACACACAGAGAGAGAGAGAGAGGGGGGGGAGGGAGGGATGCTGGAAACATTAGACAAAAGGCTTTTTTTTAGAAATGACCTCTTGTTTGTGTAATTATTTCCCAAGGAAGATACAACATTTGGAACCTATTGGCCCTTGGAGACAGGCTGCGATACAGTTCCTTTTCCACCAGGCTTTGAAAATGGAGTCTCTTGGAAGTCAAAGCTGCTGGTTAACCGTACAGTGGTACCTCGGGTTACAGACGCTTCAGGTTACATACGCTTCAGGTTACAGACTCTGCTAACCCAGAAATAGTACCTTGGGTTAAGAACTTTGCTTCAGGATGAGAACAGAAATCGCACGGCGGCGGCACAGCAGCAGCAGCAGCAGCAGCGGGAGGCCCCATTAGCTTAAGTGGTGCTTCAGGTTAAGAACAGTTTCAGGTTAAGAACGGACCTCCAGAACAAATTAAGTTCTTAACCCGAAGTACCACTGTATCTCCATTAAATAAAAAAATAAACAATGTGCTGTGCTGTGCTCTATTGGTTTTAATCATCCCTCCATTTCCAATGTTCAGGGAGCAACATAACATTACAGTACCCACCCACAAAACAGAGGTCCCAGCAGGCTTGGGGGAACTCTGAGGTTGTCAGGGGAGGAGGGATCAGTGGTGTAGCGTGGGTTGTCAGCACCCGGGGCAAGGCAAGTAATTTGCGCCCCCTAACCCGTGGATTTGCCCCCCCTAACCTGTGGATTTGCCCTAACCCCAGATGTTGTGCCCGGTGCGGCCGGCCCCCCCTGCACCCCCCACGCTACGCCACTGGGAGGGATTCCTGAATATGCAGTCCCATGACCCCTGGGAGGCCAATGAGAAGCCATCTGGATTGGCTTTCCATGGTCTGAATAATCCAAAGACAACAAAGGCTTACTCAAAAATACACAGTCATAAAAAAGTCACTTTCCCTTGTCTGCTGCTAAATTTCATTACAGGAGTGGAAATGCAAACCTTGCATGCTTTTGATTATTGACTCATGTCTTCACTTTATTTATTGCCTGAGTATGGCCATTCCAATTTACTTTTATAAATGATAGAAGTGCAATCTCTTGAGGGTGTGAATATGCTACCACATATTTCAACGAGCAATTTGTTTATGTGAGTCCTGACACACAATAGTATATATTATTTTCTCTATCATTATACCATTTTCTTTTCTCGGTTATTTAGGTAGGCAGAGCGAAAGCGTAATACTATCTTCCCAAATGACAGTCATATTTGATCTAAAATCGTGCTCTTCTTGTTAGGAGTCGGGTCACACAATCTTGTTTTCCTTCGCCGCAAATATGATACAGCATTTTAAAGAAAAAGGTCATATACTTGGTAGTCATTCTAATAGCAAATATTTAGTCTGAATTTATGACTGCAAACCTGCAATGAAATTATCCACCCATTTCCTTTCAGGATTTATGTCTGTATAACAGCACCTGCATTTTCTGTGTTGTCACACTGAGAGTTGACCTTGTGGAGGAGTCGTGATAGGATGGGAGGAAAATCCTGATGGTATCATATAGTGTAAAGCCATCCTCTCTCTCTCTCTCTCTCTCTCTCTCTCTCTCTCTCACACACACACACACACACACACACACACCACACATTCCTTATTTCAACCTGAGGTCATCACAGGGAAAGAAGGGGAAAGGGTTAGTTTCACATACCTTAAGTTAATGCTTAACTGGCCAAATGGAACTTGGATCCAGTTATTGCACTTTGTAAGTGTGTGGTAAAACCAGAAGCTTGTGTGAACAGGGAAGAAAATTAGCAGATGATGAAGTTAGCTTTGGTACCTGATTCTAAGCCATCTCTTTCTTGAGACAACTCTGCATGCTGATTGGTTCTAGAGAGATGCCCAATAGCCAGTGTAAGGTAGAGTGTTTAATTCCTAAGGAGCAAAGGAAATAGTTTGGTGCTGGGACTGTTGTGCATGCATGTCTTCTATGAAAGGAGATGACCCATATCGCTCCTCCTCTCTCTCCTATATTGTCTATTGCTGCAAAAATGAGTGACACTAATTTTTCTCATTATTGAGTGTTCGCTGCCTCTGCTCAGCTTTATAAGCTGCATTTGCTAGGGTAGAAAAACCTGCAATGCTACAAATAGAATTGCATTTTACAATAGCTCTTTCTCAAAGAAAGAGGGGGAGATGCTGAGTTGCTGACAAGGAACTGTATCTAAAGGGCTTTTTTCCCAGCGCTCTTGCACATCATCAGTGTACATGTTGCCTGAGTTACAGCCTAAGTGGCCAGCCAACCAGCTAGCTAATGAGAGTGTTTCTATTTCTCGGGCGCTGCGTTCATCATTTGCCGTAAAAGCCACTATGGTGGTGAGTATAGTGAGGACTTTAAAATATTAAAGGGTAACATACGGTAGATCCCCCCTTCCAGATCACTCTAAGTTCTCCATTTCCCCCTTTAGCAATAAGCGCCCAATCCCACTCTACTCATCATCATAATTGCAGAATAAACAAACTGTTACTTCCCAACATTGGCAAACAAACATGGTAGCCAAGTAGAGAACACAACTGAAACTGAAAAGCAGAGCAAAGGAAAGTCCAAGGGGTTGGAGCTAAACTCTAGCCCATGATAAGTTTCAATATTTAACTTTGTAAAGGTCATGTTACAGTACAGCCTTTTTCTTTCTTTTTTAAAGGCTCTCTTAAGTAAGTATATGTGAGAAGCCCACCCTCAGCCACATTTGGGTGAGGAGACTTTTGAGGACTTTTCTAGTTGAGGCATTTCTTGCCTTATTTACTGATTTTTTTCAGAGGACCCTATTATAGTGGTACCTTGGTTTACGAACTTAATTCGTTCCGGAAGTCCGTTCTTAAACCAAAACCATTCTTAAACCGAGGCGTCCTTTCCCTAATGAGGCCTCCCACTGCCGGTGCCCTTCCACCATTCGGATTCCATTCTTAGACCGAGGTAAAGTTCTCAAACCAAGACACTTGAGTTTGTAAACCAAATCATTCTTAAACTAGACTGTTCTTAAACCGAGGTACCACTGTATTAAATTGTTCCTGTTATTAAAACAAGCAGTCATTCTTAAATGGGGGCTGCCATTGTCTGTCATGTCACAAATTAAAAATACAATTTTCCAAAAATAAAATTAAAATCATGATGGTGATGCACCCATTTGCCTCATCCTGGCTACAGGGCAGTCCTAGTCTCCTTCATGTGGACAGATCATAGGTGCTGTCTATATATTTGAATTAGCAGAAAGGGCAGAGAAAGACTGGAAGGGAGAAGATTTGATGGAAATACTGGCAATCCTTTGCAATGCTATAGACAGCTATTTTTATTCATTCACTCACTCACTCATTTCTACTCTAAACACTCATAAATTTATAATATAAATATATGTTGCCTAATCAACATGTAGTCCCAAAGTGGCATGCAAAGCAAACATTAACATTTGCAAACCTAATAATCCTCATAAAGCCAGAATTTAACAGCAAGTAGCAAAATTATATGAGGAACAGTAGTAACCAGAAGGTTGCAATCAATTTACAAATGTGCGTGTCTGACTACATGTCTGCTCTAAACTTTAGCATATGCCTAAATCTTTCCTGTATTATATAGTGCAACACAACATCAGCTTAGCCTAGGACTCCCACATTCTCCTTGGACACATTGGGTATTTCTTATATTTCTTTTTGTATAACCACTATTGTGGACTGATATTACATCTCTTGTGCTATCTGGATACTGGAGTTCTACAGTACAGATAATTCTGACTGGGGAAAGTGATTTGTATGTGAATCTAGGGTTGCCATATTTCAAAAAAGTAAAATCCCTGACACCCACAAAGTTGTTTAGCTTTCTTAAGAAGACCCCCAAATTGTTGAGCTTTTCTTAAGAGACCGCCAAAATCGCTGAGCTTTTTTGAGGAAACCAAACCCATAAATAGCAATTTTTAAAGTTGTTTACGCTGCTTTTTCCATACATACAGGTTTTCCCTGACATTTTGCTGATTTAGCAAAATTCCCCCAATGCCATTTTACACCCCAAAACTAGGACGTGTCACGAATTTTCCTGACGTATGGCAAGCCTATTTTGATGCTCAAAATGTACATATATTATTAGCTGTTAGGCAATGTCTGTAGTGAATTGTACACACATACACATAAAATCAAGATACTGAGTTGGATCCAGACTTAGTCATGCTTAGAACAGACCTATTTTTAAAATAAATAGGAGTTATATGGGGATCTTCTCTAAGTATGATGTGCAGAGGAATCTTCTCTAAATATGATGTGCAGACGATAGGGATGTGCCAGGAGGTGTGGCTGCCAGCACAAAAACAGGTGCATCAATGGCTAGGCGAAATCTTACAAGCTCAACCAGTTTGAAGACTCAACAGCCATGTCCACCTAAAACATGGTCAGTCAATCTCCAACATACATGCACAACTCATACCTCCTTGGGCAACACTATAAACAAACACAAGTGGGCACAACTGCACAGCAGTTGGAGCCCCACCACACCACAACCTCACACCATCACACTTCAACCTCACGCCTCTTCTCCTTGAACCCATACGTCATGTATCCCAAAGAAGCACCCAATCACATATGGACAAAGTCTTTAGTGAATGCACGAAAAGCCCAGACATGCACAGCAATAGCAGAGAGCACACCCACTCTTCACACACTCCACTGGATATATCAATATCCAGTATATCAGGTATATATATATATATATCTTGCCAACAAAGGTCCGTATAGTTAAAGCCATGGTTTTCCCAGTAGTGATGTATGGAAGTGAGAGCTGGACCATAAAGAAGGCTGATCGCCGAAGAATTGATGCTTTTGAATTATGGTGCTGGAGGAGACTCTTGAGAGACCCATGGACTGCAAGAAGATCAAACGCATCCATTCTGAAGGAAATCAGCCCTGAGTGCTCACTGGAAGGACAGATCGTGAAGTTGAGGCTCCAGTACTTTGGCCACCTCATGAGAAGAGAAGACTCCCTGGAGAAGACACTGATGCTGGGAAAGATGGAGGGCACAAGGAGAAGGGGGCGACAGAGGACGAGATGGTTGGATAGTGTTTTCGAGGTTACCAGCATGAGTCTGACCAAACTGCGGGAAGTAGTGGAGGACAGAGGTGCCTGGTGTGCTCTGGTCCATGGGGTCACGAAGAGTCGGACACGACTAAACGACTAAACAACAACAACAACAACAACAATATATATATATATTAATATTGTGTACCACCACCAAACTCAGCAGGCTCCTTGCAGCAGAAGCAGAGAAGACATTGACATTAAATACAAGATGGATATTGCCTACTTTATTATTTATCAAAAGGGAAGGGGTATTAGGCCTGCATAACTTCTGAGCCACAAGTCTGCCCACAGCCAACAATCTATGCGTAGAGGTGCAGCAGGATTGATAAACATTCCTTTCATTTTTTTGCTGCCTGCTCAATACTGCTTTATCTATAGATATTTATTTTCTGGACTAGGTTTCTCCATCCCCCCCTTTTTTTTGGCTCTGAAGAAGAGCCAAAGTTTAGTTTATTGGCTGACTGCAGTAATCAGCTTGGAAGGATATACACTTACAAAAGCCGAGTTGCAAGCTGGCTATTGATTACTCTTTTTATGAAACATGTTAACTTCTTTCCACATAGTCATGAATCTGCAAACTGCATGGGGAAGGCTGCACTAGCAGTAGGAAGAGAATAGTAAAACAATTAGCAAATGATTTAGATTTTTTACCCCTCCGTAAACACGAAGGTAACAGAATTCACTGATGCAAATACCTGCCTAATAGAATTACAGCATAAAAGCAATGAGGAAATAACATGGAGAAATTTCCAGCAGAAACTCATCTGAAAAAGCTCGTAGGCATTTGATAATTTAGTTGATTCCCCACCCCCCACCCCTGCTGTCTTCAGATGTCAAGGGCAGAAGAAAATAAAAATGTGTTTTCTTCTTTCATTCTCTGTCTTCAAGCTATGGATTGCATCCCACTTATTCTGTGTCAGTGAGTCCAGCACGCAACGTATACTTTATCAATTAGGATATTTTTGTCGTTAGGTTTAGAAGGCAGAATGAAGTGCAAGTGTCTATTAAGCTCTTTGCATTAAAGCAGACTGAGAGTTTTATATATAAAACATTATCTTAATAGAAGAGGATAATAATTTTCCTACTATACTTTGATCCTCTAAAGTACTTGCCCAAAACTTGGTTATTGTTCATAGCAAATGTGGTGTAATTTAGCAGTCCTGAGGGCCTAATAATAATAATAATAATAATAATAATAATAATAATAATGTATTATTTATACCACACACATCTGGCTGGGTTTCCCCAGGCACTCTGGTTGGCTCCCAACAGAATATTAAAAACACAAAAAACATTAAAAACTTTCCTAAATTGGGCTACCTTCAGATGTCTTCTGAAAGTCAGATAGTTTTTTTATTTCCTTGACATCTGATAGGAAGGTGTTCCACAGGGCAGGCACCACTACTGAGAAGGCCTTCTTCCTGGTTCCCTCATAGGCAAACTTCTGAGGGCCACACACCAGTAATGGGTGTGAGTAGAGTATTGAATGTGACTCTTTCTTTACCTAGCCTTCAGACCCTCCAAGTGTCCCTATTTTCCAGGGACAGTCCCGGATTTAGGGTCTATCCCAGTTTCTGATTTGATCCCGGAATGTCCCACTTTTCTGTAGGACGTTCATGTTTTCATCAGAGAAATGATGGAGGATTTGGCAGGACATCCATATTTTCATTGGAAAAATGTTGGAGGCTATGCCAACCACTCAAAAAGCAGAGGTTTCTTCATACACAGTTCCATGCAGACTCCACCTAGGCAAGCAAAGGTCATTATAACAGATCAAGGACAAATTCCAACCAGGCGAAAGAACCCAGAGATGGTACAGGGCAGGGCTGGTAGGAAGCATAGCATAAGAAGGGGTGATGTGGCTTATGGAGATGCCTGGAGGCAGGCATGAGAGATCTCAAGGGTTCCATTTAGTCCCTGAAGTTCTCCAGCCACTGTTTATAGAACAATAAAAATGCAGGACAATTACATACTCTCTAACATTTCTCCAATGAAAATAGGGATAGCCTATTCCACAACTACATCTTCCAACATCAACCGCTATTATTGCTTTATTTATACCCCACCCATACACTCTGGATAGCTTCCAACATATATCAAAACATGAAGAAGTAGAAGAAGAAGAGTTTGGATTTGATATCCCGTTTTATCACTACCCTAAGGAGTCTCAAAGCAGCTAACAATCTCCTTTCCCTTCCTCCCCCACAACAAACACTCTGTGACGTGAGTGAGACTGAGATACTTCAAAGAAGTGTGACTAGCCCAAGGTCACCCAGCAGCTGCATGTGGAGGAGCGGAGACGCGAACCCGGTTCACCAGATTATGAGACTACCGCTCTTAACCACTACACCACACTGGCTCCCATGATAAAACATTAAACATTTGAAAAACTTCCCTATACAGGGCTGCCTTGAGATGTCTTCTAAAAGAAGTACAGTTACTTATCTCCTTGGCTCACATAACTCCATACCCTCCAACATTTCTCCAATGAAAATAGGGGTGTCCTGAGGAAAAGCGGGACATTCCAGGATCAAATTAGAAACCGGGACGTCTTCTGTAAATCTAGGACTGTCCCTGGAAAATGGGGGCACTTGGAGGGTCTGCAATTAACAGTATATATTGAGCAAATAAAATGGCTAGCTGTAGTGTAAAAGCAACAGATGAACTGAGGAGAAACAGTTTCCTTTTGACTACGCCCTACAGGGACTCAAAGGACCTCCTAAAAAAAAACAAGGTCTTAGCGGCTTTTTAAAAATCATGAGAGAACCAGGCACACATGGCTCCCTGGAGAACAGTTTCCACAAGTGCAGTGGTCTGAAGTCTAACTCCAAATGAGCAGAAACATATTGAGGTCCTCCTCAGACGATCCTAAGAGGATATTGTCTGAGCTATATCTTTATATACAGAACTCTGAACTCATGCCACTTAGACTGCTGAGAGCTAAAACGGACACCTTGAACTGGGTTTAGAAGTAAAATGGCAAAGAGTGCAGTTCTTCCTAGAGAAGGGTAATATCACATGCAAAATTCTGGCCACTGCCAGAATCTGGAAAAGGCTACTCATTTTTATGGAACAGCTTGTTTACATCAAACATTGTTTCACTTTATAATCTCAGTTCTGAATTTTCCAGGCATAAACATACAGAAGCAAGCAGGCATATGACAGAACTGCTGATACAATCTATACAGGACGCGATTATGGGTGATCCGTTTATGGAAATACAAAAAGTGTGTTAAATATTAAATGGAGCCATCTCAGATTAAAATGTAAATAAATAGAAAGCAGCTCATTTGTATACCACCTTTGGAACTGTCGCACTACAGTGCTTTCATGAAATGCATTTCTTCTGCAAACCTATTTCCTTTGCCTTTTATTGCTTTCTGCTCATCCAGTTGATTGGAAGACATTTCAGAACAGTTTCAAAACCTCAGTTTCTTTGTGAGCAGAGAATACCGAGATTTTTGTTTTTGTAATGCCAGTGCATTTACCACATATGTATGCTGAGCTGGTGGGAAGCAAGCAATCATACAAGCAAGCAGTTTACATACTAAATTCAGCCCATTATCCCAAAATCTCTTCCCCCGCCCACCATTAATCAATTATCCAGAAATCTCCCAGCAATTTCCCAAGCTACCTCTATACTATGTTCAAATTCAAAATTGCAAAGATGTGGCTTTATTCCACAATTGGCTTTTCATTTAAAAAGCAACAACAACAACAACAAGAACAAAGACCCTAACCTGGTGAGACACTAATAGGGTTGCCATATTTCAAAAAGTAAAAACCAGGACACCCCAAAAGTTGCTGAGCCAAAAAATAAAATAAAATGGCAAGACAAAGCACCACATTTCAAAAATTCAAGCCCTACATTAGTAGCCATAAAGGGAACACGTATTGTTCACCTACAACTTTACAGATTGTCAAAAAGAAATGGTGGGTTTTTATCTGGAAGAGGGGAATAATATACAGTGGTGCCCCGCAAGACGAATGCCTCGCAAGACGGAAAACCCACTAGACGAAATAGTTTTCTGTTTTGGAGGTGCTTCGCAAAACGAATTTCCTATGGGCTTGCTTCGCAAGACGAAAATGTCTTGTGAGTTCCTGCAGGGTTCCCCCCCCTTTTCCCCAAGCCACTAAGCCGCTTATCAGCTGATCCGCTAAGCCGCTAAACAGCTGATCCGCTAAGCCGCTAAGCCGCTTAACAGCTGATCGCTAAGCCGCTTATCAGCTGATCTGCTAAGCCGCTAAGCCACTTAACAGCTGGTCGCTAAGCCACTTATCAGCTGATCCGCTAAGCCACTTAACAGCTGATCCGCTAAGCCGCTTATCAGCTGATCCGCTAAGCCGCTTATCAGCTGATCCGCTAAGACCGCTAAGCCGCTAATAGTGTTAATCCGCTAAGCCGCTAATGGGCTTGCTTCGCAAGACGAAAAAACCGCAAGACGAAGAGACTCGCGGAATGGATTCTTTTCGTCTTGCGAGGCACCACTGTATCCCCTTACAGTATTCTCAAATTGACCAAATCATAATTTTTATTCACATGATATATTTTTCAATGGTCAGGGACGATGGGAGTTATAGTCTAACACCATCTAGAGCAGAGATAGGGAACTTCAGAAGTTGCTGGGCTACAACTCCCATAATTCCTGACCATTGGCCATTCTGATGGCAGTTAGAGCACAACAACATTTGGAAATTCACAGGATCAAAGAGCCACATGACCCTTCATCTAAAGGATTGCCACATTGGCTATCCCAGGATTAGAATTAGAGAGTGATTGATTCAAGGTTACTCAATGAGCTTTGTGGCTAGGTGGGGATTTGGCCTTCCTGGAGCCATACAAACCCACTGAAATCAGTAGGGCTTATAAATGCTCAACTTTGGCTCAAATCCAAACCATTTCATAAGAACTGGTATAACCTACTGCTGACACAATCCCTTTGTTCAGCCTTCCAGTTCAGTCCAGAATTAGACACATGAAGCTTCCTCACATAGAATATTGGTCCATCTAGTCTAGTATTATCTACAACGTGATTTCCCTTATTTTCTGTGCTGCTAAAGAGTTAGGTTACATAGATTCATTTGAACAGTTGTCTTGAAGGAAAGGGCATAGGAGAAAGCTCTGTTAAAAAAAGGCCATGTTTCACAATGTTTATGATATTACAGAGATCATCAAGGCTGACTTTGGATGTGACAGAGAGAACTGATGTGCTGGTGACTCCCGTATCTGCTTTTAGCACTTTTGGACAAAGGTGGAACTTTGCTGTGAGATGTGTGAGATGGGCCTACATCTGTTATTTATGTATCCTTTGGGGGAATGTCATTTCCCTCTTCAAAGAATTGCACTGAATGTGCAATTTATTCTTGCATTCTCTCTTACTGCTCCTTCGGAACACCCAAAAGCCAACTTATGTTTCATGTCTTAATGGCAATGCATGACTGATTATGAATCACCTAGTGAACCCTCAGGAATGATATTATACTGCAGCATTTGTGAATCCAATCATAAACGCAGCACTGAGAATGTGCTGAAAAATCAGGATGTGCAGAACTTACCAAAAGAAATGCCACCAGTCTTACCTAAAACTCTTGACCCCCTTTGAAATCTTCTGAAATCCCTTGAGGCCAGGGATGGAGAACATGTGGCCCTCCAGAAATTGTTGGACTACAATTCCTATCAGTCCCATGGCAAATGGAAAAGTCCAGGGATGATGGAAGTTGGAGCCCAACAGCATCTGGGTTCAACATCCCCGCATCAGACTCCTGATGTTGCTGGAATCCAGTAGCAACCTTGGTTTAAACAGAACTGCACTAGTCTTGCCAAAACATATTCATCTTGCCTCTACATTTCTTATATTGTATATTTCTTCTGCAGAGGAAAGCAGTCCTCCACAAGATGTCCAGAGGGTGGCAACACAAGAACCGGTCTTTTCTGCGGTGGCTCCGCATTTGCTTTCCCTCGGGAAGCTTGTTTGACACCTTCATTATATATATTTAGGTGCCAAGTGAAAACATTTCTTTATAACCAGGCTTTGGGCTGATTAACAGTCTATGGTCTTTAAAATGTGTTTATGGGAGCTGGGATTGTTGATTTGTTTTTGTTTTATTATATATTTTGTGTTCTTACTTTGTTTATATTTGTATTTTTATATTATATTTTTATACAAAGTACTCTGTGGTCTTCAGAAAAAGGGTGATATACAAAGTTATTTAATTAAAACAACAACAACAACAACAACAACAACAACACAACATGGAATTTGGTGGTCTGACCCAATTAATTTGTTCACATTGGGCTATTCTCGTATCAGGCACCCACAAAGCGTGTTCTCCTTCATGGAGAGCATGTGTTGCGGTGGGGTCTGCTGAGCCACCCCTCTGTTACCAGGCAGGGTCTCTAAAGATGGCCTGGGGCAGTGATTGGTTCACTGGGTTGCTGGGGTAAAAGTTATGTTGCAATTTTGGTGGGAGGGGTAAAATGTTTAAATACTCTGCACGCAGCCTGGAGCTTTCTCTTTGCTGCGTGCAACAGATCACCCACCCACCCGCCCTTGAGTAAGGGGTTGTTGCATTGACCTTGCTATGCCTGTCATGGGGTCGTCTGCCATTGGGGCAGGGGCCTGGTAGGAATTTTGTCCATCTGGCAGATTGGCTGGTGCCATTTGGTTTTTGCCTACTGCGTAGCAAATCGTCACAACTTGTAAGGTTGCAGTTAGGCATTGGTTATAAATTGGTGGAGGAGGGGTTAGGATAGGCTGGGCCTGCCCCTCCATGGTTGCTGCGGAAAGGGAATTCCGTTAAAGGAATCCTGGGGCTTGCCATCTTTTCGTCCAATCCCTGGAATGGGACTAGGGCCGGCAAGCCTTCGGGGAGCATGCGGGTGAGAATTGAGGGTCTGTGACTCAGCTCCATTTCTCCCCGACTTGCTTTCCCCCGCACTGTCTTTCGGTGGTGCCCGGAAGTCAGTTCTGTCCCCAGGCGGGGGGACAGATAGTCTTAACCAATGCCTAAACAACCACTCATGGTTTTGTATTTAAATAAAGTTGTGGCCAAAATTATGCCAAAAACCTTAAACAAAAATTAAGTGTGCGTTGTGAGTTATTTGGGGGGTGGCTTGGGGACCTCGACACGCAACTGCCCAAGCTGTTCATGCATTGCCTAAAAAAAAGTAAAAGAAGCCTGACTAATTATATGAAAACTACATGCAAAAATTTACATATTTGTGTAGTATGTATAAGAGTTGAGCCTATGTTTTTCTGTATTTCTCTGGCACAAATTTATAAGCAAAATAATACATATGTATTTTTAACACCTAGATCAATTGTTGTATATGTCTGTGTGGTGGTTACTTTAGAAAACCTAGATTGTATGTACACACAATATGCATATAATATTCTATATATAGTAATGCATATTGTTTGTATATTAAACAGAACCAGGAAATGGACTTTATTCCAGCTGAGATTACAGAGCAAGATGGCAATGGGACAGGGGAATTTTGGAGCACACTAGGTTGACAACAAGATTTTCAGAAAATCCCATCCCTCATGAGAATGGCTTACGCTTGGGTGAGAGACAGAGATTCCACATGTCTTGCGTTCAAGGCTGCAAGGCCTTATCAGACTGGCAACCATCAGCTGCCTTGCAAGTAGGAAAGAGAGACTGAAGAGACTATCGTGATGCAAGCAACGCTATGTTAGGCAATATAATCTTAGCACAACAAAGCATAATGAAGGTCTCATGTTGCCCCAGAGAGTTCCCGACCAGTAAAGAGGGGCCTGTCTGTTGTAAATGCCATCTGCTTCTCTGGCTGACAGATCCATGGTTGTGGCCCAAATCCAAGCCCTCGGCTGGGCTTCCAGGAACTGGGAGAAAACACTGCCTTTTCAAGCCTGACATGATCCTCATGAAAAGCAACCCTGGACAGAAGAAGTTGCAATTTCCTAGGTAATATAGCTGTGTTTTGTTCCCGAGTTAATCGAAGGACTCGCCATGAAGCAGATGCCATTGTTCAAGATGTTCAGGGTGGTATTGTGGCTGTTTTCATAAAGTATTCCAAGGACTCCTCTGGCTTTTAGCTTTCTCTGTGTGTCAACATCCATGTGTTTGGAGGGAGCAGATGGTAAGCTTAAACTGTGAAATGAAAAGTGTGCAATGGTGAGAGTGCTCTCCGTAGGAGGGGGGCGTCCGTCACATTATTTTACACTAGATTCCCTCAGTGTTTGGAGACAGGGCTTAACAAATGACACTTTCTCTTTTGTTAATAGCTGAAAAGTCAGAGGGTAATGAGACTCTTTCTTATCATTCTTAGCAGGCACTGAGCACCAGGAAAGGGGTTGGAGGGCTGGTGAATTATTGGGGCACCGTCTTAAGACTCTTAACACTTCATCACAACACCACAACACCTGCTGGCCCCTTTTCTCTTGAGGTGTCTATATATTGCCTTAAACAAAAGCCTGTTAACTCATTCAGGAAAATACAAAAAAAGCTGAACTGATGCAGACATGAGGCATACTGAATTTTAGATTGCGTGTCGAGGTCCCCAAGACACCCCCACCCCAATAACACACGCTTCACACAGAATTTTTGTTTAAGGTTTTTGGCATAATTTTGGCCACAACTTTATTAACATACATGGATGTGAGTGGTTGCTTAGGCATTGGTTAGGACTATCTGTCCCCCTGCCTGGGGACAGAACTGACTTCCGGATTCCAGTGAAAGTCAGTGAGGGGAAACAATGTTGGGGAGAACTGGAGCTCCGCCACAGACCCTCAGCTTCTCCCCGCATGCTCCCAGGGGCTTACGTGGTCCAAACCCAATTCCAGGGGTTTGGACGAAGGGATGGCAAGCTCCTGAATTCCTTTAATGGAATTCCCTTGCAGCAGCAGCATTGGAGGGGCAGGCCCAGCCAATCCTTACCCCTCCTCCAACCAATTTTAACCAATGCCTAACCGCAAACTTACAAGTTGTGATGATTTGCTACGCAATAGGCAAAAACCAAATGGCACCAGCTAATCAGGCAAATGGACAAAATTCCTACCAGGCCCCTGCCCCAACGGCAGATGACCCCATGACAGGCAAAGCAAGGTCAACACACAATACCCTAATTAAGGGAGGGCGGGTGGGTCATCCGGTGCATGCAGCGAAAGAGAAAGCAGATCGCTGTGAGCACTGTTTAAAAAACCTCTGTTCCCGCCCCCAAATTGGCAATATCAAAATTACCCCAGCAACTCAGGCTACCAATCCCTGCCAGGGCCAACCACCCCAAACTGCCTGGCAACAGAGGGGTGTCTTGGCTGGCCCCCACTGCAACACGTGTTCTCTTTTAATGAGAACACACTTTGTATAATAATAATAATAATAATAGTAATAATAATAATAATAATAATAATAATAATAATAATAATAATGTAACAGTAATAATAATAGAGATGTCATGTAGAGGTTTTGATGAGGGCTAAGTAAATCCTGATTTTTTATTATTATTATTATTATTATTATTATTATTATTATTATTATTATTTCTGTCCATTGCTAATATGGGGATAATAATATTAGCTTACTTTGCTGGTCTGTTGAAAGTATTACAGAGCTAATGCATATGAAGCACACTGCTCACTATAGACACAGCTTGCATGTGACAATACATTTTCTACAAGTGCATGGACACAGTATAAAGGCAATGCTGTGATTTATTGCTGACTGAGCCAAGCCGGACAGAACTTACCTCATTGTAAGACCTGAAAAATGGGCCTTCTGCAGGTGTGGCAGGACTGAGTAGGGGGGACGAACACTGGATCCTAACTGCACACAACTTGTTCATATAACCAGGCAACCTGGCAGAATTTACACTGGCAAAAAGGACGATACTAATCAGCTGAAGGCTTGCTTACTATCTGCCAGATGTAGAGTGAGTCAGCCGACATTAGCCATTCTGCTGAACAGAGTTTGGATCTGGCTTACTTTATGTTGGCTTAATTTACACTGGCTTGCTTTATGCTGGCTTTCCATACTTAGGACTGCTCTGTAATTTCTCCCCCATACATAGCTCTCAGTTCTAGAAGCTCACAGGGGAGGCACAATGTTTCAGTAAAATTACTGGATCCCATTTCCTGCAGTGTGCAATATTTTTCCATGGCATGCATTATAATGAACTGCATTTTTTGGGTTTATTTTACAGTAATAATTCACTGCTCATTACAAATCTTTCAACACGTGTGTGTAACCTGAGTTCCTAATATGTGGCCCTTGGTCTAAATTCACACAGGTGGTGTTATGTACATAAGTTCTCACCCTGGGCCAGCAGGGGGATACTGCAGATAGTTTTCACTCAGGTCCACATATGCAAATAAGGGATTGAAAGTGACGTTCAGTGTTTGAATAGTTACAGAAAGGTGTTACAGTTGCATTGTAGTGGAGCTCTATATAAGCAGGCTGGCTGAACCCTTCAGTTCAGTTCTGTTCTGGCCTGGGAATAAACAAGAGCTGTTTGAAGAATCACTGTGTCATCTGATATGTTCACCCACGACTCAACAGGTGGCAAAGAGGGGAAGAAATAGGGGAAAGGGAGGAAGTTGAAAGAGGAAGAAGGAGAAAGGAGAAAGGAGAAAAAGAGGGAAAATACAGTTTCCCCACCTACCTGCCCATAGCTGCTGGCTGCTGGTATATTATTCCAAATAGATTAATCCTAAGGGACAATCATCATTGTTGCCCATTTTCATAATCGACATTAATTTGTTTTAATAAACCCACAAGAGGACATATTTTATGTTAGTAAATATAATCTATGCATCACAATGACCACAAAGACCACCCTCCTAGTGTTCCTATTTTCCAAGGACAGTCCCAGATTTACAGAAGCCAGGATTTATAGGTTTCTGATTTAATCCTGGAATACCCAGCTTTTCCTTAAAGGTAAAGGTAAAGGTAAAGGCACCCCTGACCATTAGGTCCAGTTGTGACCGACTCTGGGATTGCACGCTCATCTCGCTCTATAGGCGAAGGGAGCTGGCATTTGTCCGCAGACAGCTTCTGGGTCATGTGGCCAGCATGACTAAGCCGCTTCTGGCGAACCAGAGCAGTGCATGGAAACACCGCTTACCTTCCCGCTGGAGCGGTACCTGTTTATCTACTTGCACTTTGACGTGCTTTCAAACTGCTAGGTTGGCAGGAGTAGGGACCGAGCAACGGGAGCGCACCCCATCACGGGGATTCAAACTGCTGACCTTCTGATCGGCAAGCCCTAGGCTCCCACTTCCCTTTTCCTTAGGACATCCCTATTTTCATCTGAGAAATATTGGAGGGTATGGAGTTATGCTAACCCTGAGCCAAGGAGACAATACACCCTTTAGAAGACATCTGAAAGCAGCCCTGTATAGGGACGTTTTTTAATGTTTAACGTTTTATTATGTTTTTTATATATGTTGGAAGCAGCTCAGAGTGGCTGGGGCAACCCAGTCAGATGGGTGGGGCATCAATACTAAAATTATTATTATTACGGGAGAGGACATCCCTATTTTCATCAGAGGATTGTTGGAAGGTATAGACTTTTGTTCTGCTGGCCCCTAAACTGAAAGCTATGCAAGTCAAAAGCACATTCCCCCTCCCCATAGTTTCTTGGTTACTAAGATTTCTACACCCAGGGAGCTATTAGAGTTACGGCTCTGATTGTTATAATGACAGTGTTTGGCTCTACATCTAAATATTTATCTAGAACTGTTTCTATCTATAGATACACCAGTGTATTCTGCACCAGTAAATTGCAGAGTAGAAACAATTAGGTAATATATATATGCAAGTAAATATTTGAAGAGCAAGCGACTTAGTTTCAGAGCAGGTGCCTTCTGTTCCTCCAAAGCCCTGGCAGTCTGTCAAAAGTCAGAGTCTTTGCCAGCTTCATTGTGCGACTTGGCACTCGGGATGCTAATAAAAATGCAAATCTTCTCTAGAAATCTAGAGCGGCTGGCACATAGCAGTTGATGCGGTAGTCTCACGCTTGCTGTCTCACACTTGCGCCACTTGACCTACAGTTATGGATTTCCAGACCAAAAAAAATATGTATAAAGCACATTGATAATGGGGTGTAAATTTGTTAATTCTGTGCCACAGGAGAACAGAACCTGTGACACCAGAAGCGAATGAGTATAATGATGTAGAGTTTTCTACAAGGCCAAAGACCCCAGGTGCAAATTAAGTGACTGTGGTATCTCTACATGATCCCTGCTCTGGCAATGCCAATTCCCCTCACATGGAGTCAACGTTGCGGGCAGATCATGAGCCCGATCCGTGCACATGGGGCTTAGGTAGCTCTGCGCCACAGGTAGTCCCTGGCCATGTCATTTCAGTCCTATCGGCCGTAGGGGGTGTGGCTTAGCCCATTTAAACAAGCCGCGACCAGGCTCACACCCTCTTTTACCTCCCGCCCGATTGCGTAGTTCTCCCTCCCTCCCTAAGGTTAGGTCTTCCTAAGGCTATGGACTTCGGTTGGTCGCCTTGGTTGTCCAGGGGGCCTGGTAGGAATTTTTCCCACTTGGCAAATTGGCACCAGCCACTTGGTTTTCGGCCTACCTCATAGCAAATCGTCACAGCTTTGTAAGGTTTGGCGGTTAGGCATTGGAGTATTTGGTTGGAGGGAAAGGGAGGTGGCGGCCATCACCTACCCCTTCTATTTCAAGGGTATTCCGTTAAAGGAATCTGGGGGGCGTGTCCTCTGTCCGAAGCCCAGACGGGGGCCAGGGCCATAGCATGACCCCTAACGGTGACCATGGGGGAATTCCTAGTTGATGTGCATCAACAGGGTTCCCAATATCGGTGGTTAGCCCTTACTAGACTCCCGGCAGGCAGGCAGGAGTCAGATATAGTCATTGGTTCCAATGCCTAAACCAATAACATTCTGTAATCAGTAAAGTTGTGGCCTTTTTCAGCCCATTAACCTAAATTCTGCTGTCAAGTGTCTTTATTCTATAATGGGGCAGGGTTCATGACCTGGCCGTGCAATATGAATGGCATTTCCCCACTACAGTGTTACCTCAGGTTAAGTACTTAATTCGTTCTGGAGGTCCGTTCTTAACCTGAAACTGTTCTTAACCTGAAGCACCACTTTAGCTAATGGGGCCTCCTGCTGCCGCCACGCCGCCGGAGCATGATTTCTGTTCTCATCCTGAAGCAAAGTTCTTAACCCGAGGTACTATTTCTGGGTTAGTGGAGTCTGTAACCTGAAGTGTATGTAACCCGAGGTACCACTGTACTGACATCTTCTGTGGGATCCCCACAGTAAGAAAATAACCTCAGATGGGGGTGAGAGTTCAGCAACCTAGTCTCAGTCACTGATTCCAATCTATAAATTTATCCACCCATACCTTGCTATTTTAAAGATTCAAAAACAACTTTTCTTAGCATTTTTCAACAAAGCAAACACCTTGTATAAATAAACACCACAAAATAGAAACAGAAAACTGTCCTGTACCTGTGCCATGACTCATAAAGAAGTAATCATGCGTCATCCACTCCTTCCTTCTATAAGAATTCACACCAAGAATTGTAAATACTTTAAAGAATTATTCCCCCCCCCAAGTGTAATAGTTAATATTATTGCCAAATGCTACACAACTGAGTATCCGGACATCTTGTAAATGTTGATAATAATAATAATAATAATAATAATAATAATAATAATAATAATAATAATAATTTATTTATTTATACCCCCACCCATCTGGCTGGGTTTCCCCAGCCACTCTGGGTGGCTTCCAACAAAACACGAAAACACAATAACCTATTAAACATTAAAAGCTTCCCTAAACAGGGCTGCCTTTAGATGTCTTCTATAAGTTTGGTAGTTATTTTTCTCTTTGATATCTGGTGGGAGGGCGTTCCACAGGGCGGGTGCCACTACCGAGAAGGCCCTCTGCCTGGTTCCCTGTAACTTGGCTTCTCACAACGAGGGAACCGCCAGAAGGCCCTCGGTGTTGGACCTCAGTGCCTCAGTGTCCGGGCAGAACAATGGAGCTCCTTCAGGTATACTGGACCGAGGCCATTTAGGGCTTTAAAGGTCAGCACCAACACTTTGAATTGTGCTTGGAAACGTACTGGGAGCCAGTGTAGGTCTTTCAAAACCGGTGTTATATGCAGTGGCGTAGCGTGGGGGGTGCAGGGGGGGGCCGGCCGCACCGGGCGCAACATCTGGGGTTAGGGCAAATCCACGGGTTAGGGGGCGCAAATCCACGGGTTAGGGGGCGCAAATCCACGGGTTAGGGGGCGCAAATTACTTGCCTTGCCCCGGGTGCTGACAACCCACGCTACGCCACTGGTTATATGGTCTCGGCGGCCGCTCCCAGTCACCAGTCTAGCTGCCGCATTCTGGATTAGTTGTAGTTTCTGGGTCACCTTCAAAGGTAGCCCCACTACCTTTGTTTGTTTGTTGTGGTTCTGCATTCAAGTGCCTACATTATTGTTTCTCATGGTACAAAAGGATCATATATATGCCTAAGCCAACCATAGAGGATGTATGTAACCAGGACTGGTGTAGTTCATCAACATCTGGAGTACACCAACACACTCCTGATGTATGCCATATATATGCTTGTGGCAGCAAAGACCCCATTAAGTCCTTGGTTATGATCATAACTTTGCATGCACACTGTTCACCATAGTTTTTATACACTGTCTGGCTTCTGAAAACCAAGGTGGGTGGAACTCTTTGGTTTATAGTAGAAAGTTCACTGAAAACATTCCTTCAGTGTGCAGTAAAACAGAACAGATTGTAGATTAGTGTTAGGAATAATTAGGCAAGGGACTGATAATAATAATGGCAAGTATCTTCACACTGTTATATGAATTAATGGTGCCACTGTTTTTGAGACACTTTGTACAATTGTTTTCCCCTTCACCCAAAAAGAAGAATGAAGATGTGAAACATTGTAAGGGATAAATAAGAAGCAGATGAACTAATTTGCAAAGGTCTGCAATGGGTGAAAACCTGTTTGCAACAGGCTAAGAAAGTCTCGGGTGAGTGCTAGGAAACTATTTCTTCCGCCGTCAGTCTGAAATGTGAGACGTCACCCTAGCTTTGAGAGGCAGACCAGCCAGCTGACCAGGCTGGGTTTGGCTTCACCTTCTCATGTTCTGAGAAGGCACCTGATTGTTCCATGGTTGGGCAGCTTTTGCCTGCCTAAAAGTAAAGGTACCTGTGACTGTTCAGTCAGAAAAGTGTCCTTCACTATAAGGTCTCAAGGTGCTCACCAGGAAAACGTCTTCTGAAATTTTTCCCTACCAGCACTCAGCCTGCCACTAGAAAGAGCCAGGCACGCTTTATTCCATTAGATTTGATCATCATTCAATTTCCCCTCCAGAGTCTGTGTATTAGCAGAAAAGAGAGTAGTGGTTCAGCTTAGTGCACTGCTTCCATAGCAGGTGATGGAGTGGGTAGATATAAATAGTACACACACACACACACACACACACACACACACACACACAAAATATACTGCCACTTGAGGTTGTCCATATAGAATTGACGTGTGGTAGGTTCAGGAATGTCAAAATGAATAACTTCCTTTCACAAAAGCCCTCTTTGGATGCAGAGGCGTAGGAAGGTCAGGTGGTACCCGGTGTGGAAAATTTCTTGTCAACACCCCCCCTTGATTTTTTTTGCCTGCAAAAATGGTTTTATCTTATTTCATATTTTCTTACAAAGGAATGTGGATTCTGGGCCTCTGATAACAAGTGGACAGATATTTAAATCTACAGGATGGATTGTGTTTTGGCTTATGTTATGTTATTTATATTTATTTATTTAATAAAATGTATTTTTGAAAAACCTGCAAAGTGGTTTACCAAAACAAAACAAAAAAACACCACAGAAGTAAAATCAAGAAAAATTAACAATCCTACCTTAAAACATACAAAAGCTAAAATATTAAGATTAAAATTACTTCAACTTCCTAAGCATCTAGGTATGCTTGCCTAAAGAAGAATGCTTTTAGCAAGCGCATGAAAAGAGTATAGCAAAGGCACATGCTTTGTTGCAATAGGCAGAGGGTTCCTAAGTGCAGGCGCTGTCACAGTAAACAATGCAGTACAGATGTGGAACCTGTAGTAGTAGCCAACCTAGTTTCTGATTTGATCCTGGAATGTCCCACTTTTCCATAGGATGTCCCTATTTGTATTGGAGAAATGTTGGAGGGTATGGAGTTGTCTGATCCTCAAGACAACTGAAGGGAAGTCCCCCCCCCCAAAAAAAAGTTTAATATTCTATTATGTTTTTATAGATGTTGGAAGCTGCCCAGAGTGCTGGGGCAACCCAATAAGATGTGTGGGGTATAAATAGTAAGATTATCATTATGGAATGGAATGTCCCTATTTTCATCAGAAAAAAATGTTGGAGGGTATGAAATGGAACCTATATGTTTTCCATGGATGCTTCTGCCTTAAAATCAGCATACTTCTGCAGACAGAGCCTGACAAGCTTTGTACAATAGGTTCTGAGGTTGAATTTTCCCCTTGCATAATGATAATGAATAATTCACTTATCCTTTGCCTTCTCAAAGGTAGTTTCTGAATAAATAATTTGCTTGCAAGGATGCCTTTAGGTTATCCATGTAGCTATTGCAACAGTATATTGTCAGGTTTAACAAGTGAACAGGGGATGGAGAATGATCTTAAGAACATGAGAATTGCCTTGCTGAATCAGACCAAGGCTCATCTGGTCCCGAACTTTGCTTCCACAGCAGCCAGCCATCTGCCTCTGGAAGCTCAAAGGAAGCTTGCTGTTTGCTATCAGCATCTGGAACACTCTGTTGTATAGGGTCTCTCAGCACGGAGATTATATTTTGCCCACATGGCTAATACCCAGGGCTTTTTTTCAGCTAGAACTCTCTGGAACTCAGTTCTTTCACCTCTCAGACGGGTGCCATTGCCTTTCTAAGAGAACTAGGGTGGCGTTCATGGTGAGTTCTGGCACCTCCTTTTCTAGAAAAATAGCACTGCTGACAGCCTTATCTAATACCCCGACCATCCATTAATTTATATTTTTAAAGGCTATCTAAATGACCACCACTACGTCCTGTGGCAGTTAAACCCCTAAATCAGGATTAGCCAGCATGACACCCTCCATTTAGCTTTCATTTTATAGATCAGTCGTCTCGTTGGAGAGTAAAATTCATGTTAAATTGCTGTTTTAGGGGTTGTTTTTAAATAAATAAATAAATCTATTTATAAAAGTCTGGAAAGGAGTAATCCGCTTTGCATTACTTTCTATGGGAAAGCACGCTTTGGTTTTGGAACGCTTTGGTTTTGGAACAGACTTCCGGAACACATTGAGTTTGAGAACCAAGGTACCACTGTAGAAACAAATCTTAGTGAGAGAGCTCATTTCTGCTGGTGGTTGACCTCTGGGTAAGAAAATGAAATGTTTACAGGACCAGAAACCTGGATAGTTGGTTTAGTTATATTTGTGAGAAATATTGACTGCTCACCAGAGCTGATTGCTAGAAACATATTACTCCGCTGCTGAGGGAGCTGCACTGCTTACCTGTTTGTTACCTGTCCATGTTAATTCACAAAAGCCTAAACAACTTAGGCCCAAAGTACCTTAAGGACCACCTGATTCATTATGGGCCACCTTGATTGCTGAGGTCTTTTGATGAGGCCCCTGAAGTTTGGATGGCCTTTCCCAGGGTTTTAGTGTGGCAGGCCTTGCCATGCCAAACTCCTTGCCAATACAGTGGTACCTCGGGTTACAGATGCTTCAGGTTACAGACACTTCAGGTTACAGACTCCACTAACCCAGAAATAGTACCTCAGGTTAAGAACTTTGCTTCAGGATGGGAACAGAAATCGTGTGGCGGCAGCACAGCAGCATCAGGAGGCCCCATTAGCTAAAGTGGTACCTCAGGTTAAGAACAGTTTCAGGTTAAGAACGGACCTCTAGAACGAATTAAGTTCTTAACCTGAGGTACCACTGTACAGCTGTGGCAACTCATCTTTAGATGTCTTCTAAAAGTTATCGTATTTTTCGCTCTATAAAACGCACCAGACCATAAGACGCACCTAGTTTTTGGAGGAGGAAAACAAGAAAAAAAAATATTCTGAATCCCAGAAGCCAGAACAGCAAGAGAGATCGCTGCGCAGCGAAAGCAGCGATCCCTCCTGCTGTTCTGGCTTCTGGGATAGCTGCACAGCCTGCATTCACTCCATAAGACGCACACACATTTCCCCTTACTTTTTAGAGGGAAAAAGTGAGTCTTATAGAGCAAAAAATACGGTATATTTTTCAGAAAGGCCTTTCAAACCTTAAATTCTTTGCCAACCAGTTTTTACTGATATGTTTGACATTTTCCAGTTGCTTTTACTTTGGTTTTTTTTTTTTTTTTTTTTGGTTATACACTGCCATGCAATGTTTTATATGAAAGTCTGATTTATAAATATTTAAAGAAGAAGGAAAGTTGTTTCTAGGGTGTTGTTCTCTTCAGGAAAAAAAGAGAAAGGGAGCAGGAATGAAGAACTAAAACATGTTCCATGTGGAAATTGCTCTGTGTATTCTAAGGAACATTCTGGGGGTAGAAAACAAAAACTCACAGTTCAGCCAATCAGTTTGATAGCATGAATGACTACTTCCTGCCATGCTTTTTATTATTAACATTGATGGTGTTGCTTTCAAAATATGGTTAATAGTCACGATTAGTAGAAAAGTAAATGTGTGGGTATGTGTTGCCAATTTTAGTGTCTTTTGACTGACAGTTAATGCATTTCCACACCACACATACTTATTAGAGAAACACCCCCTTTACTAGGGATGGGGAGAATGTATGTATGTATGTATGTATGTATGTATGTATTTATGACCTGCTTGCAATGAAACACCCCAATACGAAAACATACTGGAATAAGAATCCCCACTTAAAAGGCTTGTTGAAAGAGGAGGTTCTTCAATTAATGTTGAAAAGGCAATGGAGATAGCATATGTCTGATATATACAAAAAGGGAGTTGTGAAGGGTAGTTTTGATTTTGTTTTTGGTGCTCAGGGGCGTCACCTGAGGGGGCTGAGGGCTCCCCAATAAATTTTCAAGGAGGGGACCAGATCCCTTCAGTATTCTGTGTTGACATGCGCACATCGCATGGGCATGCCATGTGACCTGCTCATGTCATGCGCACAAGACTCACAGTGGGCATGCAACTTATCAGCACATTGCACAGTGTGTACGCCTGAAACAAGCATGTCATGCGGCACCGTCCCCTTCACACCTGGTGGTTCAGAAAGCATTTGTGCCATGTATTATTATTATTATTATTATTATTATTATTTACCAACCCATACCCGCAGGTCTCTGGGTGGCTCATAGAATAAACTCAAAATATAAAAGCACAAAATAAATAATCAAAATAAAAACAACAACAAGCCAATAACCCCCTCCCTCAACATATTTTTAAAGGGCATGGGATGTCAATCAAATCAATCAAAGGCCTGGTTAAAGAGGAACATTTTCATCAGCTGAACCTCCCTGGAAACAGCATTCCACAGATGGGGAGCCACTGCAGAAAAGGCCCATTCTCGTGGTGCCACCCTCTGGATGAGGAGGAGGCAGCACACAAAGAAGGGCCTCAGAAGATGATCTCAGGGTCCAGGTAGGTTCATATGGAAGAAGCAGTCCTTGGGGTATCGTGGTCCTGAGCCATAATAAGCCACAACTCTGAAAGAAAGCTGTTTTACTGCCAGGACACCACAACAGAACAAGTTCCTTCTGCAGTTTGGGAATGCAGAGTGTGTTTTGTTGGCCTGTTCTCATAGATCTTTGGTCTTAGGGAAGTTTTCCCTTGCCTTCGGTTCGGATCTGCTTGTGTTCTTAAGAATAAAGCAAATATTGTCATTGCACCACAAAGGAAATCAAAACGCAGTACCACTTTTCTTCCAACTTGCTACAGCGCAGGGAAGTGGCGCCAAGTGCGTAAGAATATATGATACTTGTGTACGGAGAGTGAGAGAGAAATAGTGAGATAACTGCCAGTTCCTATTCTTTCTCCCAAGAAAGATACTGTGTAGGAAATAGCTTGATTAGATTGCTGGATTTTGTAAAATCCCCTTGATGATCTGGTACTGAACCATTTTAATACGAATATTCCCACCTGATGTCCTGCCTGTTCACACATCTGGCCTGTGCCAGAAACAGGTGTTGTTCCTTTTAGCTTGCCTTAGAGCTTAATAGCTATGCTGTTTTCCTCCTATAAATGTTTATTCTGTCTCTTAGAGAACTTGTTAGCCATCATCTATCAGGGGCTCCAGAGATTATACCCAAGCACTGGAAAGACCTCAGCCCTTGATAGTTTAACAGTTGGCTAAACAATGTTCAGCACTGGAAAAGTTAGATGCAAAAAGAAAAAGGAAGCAAAAAAAAAAAAACGTGCTGGAAAGTTCACTAGGCAAGCACACAGAAGTCAACACATTCATGTCCTCGGGTTGCATACCACAGGGTAGCAGAGATGAACTTGTGGACCACTTACTATCAAAATGGCATGCTTAAGGGGCCCTGAGTTGGTCAACAGGCAGGAGAGAGCGAGACTGTAGGGAAATCCTGCACTTCATAGTTCTGTCTAGCACAACTGATGGTAATAATCTCTACAGGCATCCAAAGGAGAATCTGCCTTCTGCTGTTTCAGTGGCTGTGTTAGCAGAAACAGTTGTTGTTTAGTCATTTAATTGTGTCCGACTCTTCGTGACCCCATGGACCAGAGCACGCCAGGCACTCCTGTCTTCCACTGCCTCTCACAGTTTGGTCAGACTCATGTTAGCAGCTTCGAGAACACTGTCCAACCATCTCGTTCTCTGTCGTCCCCATCTGCTTGTGCCCTCCATCTTTCCCAACATCAGGGTCTTTTCCAGGGAGTCTTCTCTTCTCATGAGGTGGCCAAAGTATTGGAGCCTCAGCTTCACGATCTGTCCTTCCAGTGAGCACTAATGGCTGATTTCCTTAAGAATGGATACGTTTGATGTTCTTGCAGTCTATGGGACTCTCAAGAGTCTCCTCCAGCACCAAAATTCAAAAGCATAAATTCTTCGGCGATCAGCCTTCTTTATGGTCCAGCTCTTACTTCCATACATCACTACTGGGAAAACCATGGCTTTAACTATACGGACCTTTGTTGGTAAGGTGATGTCTCTGCTTTTTAAGATGCTGTCTATAATAATAATAATAATAATAATTTATTATTTATACCCCGCCCATCTGGCTGGGTTTCCCCAGCCACTCTGGGCGGCTTCCAACTGAATATTAAAAACAGTACAGCATCAAACATTAAAAACTTCCCTAAAGAGGGCTGCCTTCAGATGACTTTTAAAAGTAAAATAGTTGTTTATTGCTTTGACATCTGCTGGGAGGGCGTTCCACAGGGCAGGAGCCACTACCGAGAAGGCCCTCTGCCTGGTTCCCTGTAACCTTACTTCTCGCAATGAGGGAACCGCCAGAAGGCCCTCGGCGCTGGATCTCAGTGTCCGGGCTGAACGATGGGGGTGGAGACGCTCCTTCAGATATACTGGACCGAGGCCGTTTAGGGCTTTAAAGGTCAGCACCAACACTTTGAATTGTGCTCGGAAACGTACTGGGAGCCAATGCAGATCTCTCAGAACTGGTGTTATGTGGTCCCGGCGGCCACTCCCAGTCACCAGTCTAGCGGCCGCATTCTGGATTAATTGCAGTTTCCGGGTCACCTTCAAAGGTAGCCCCACGTAGAGCGTGTTGCAGTAGTCCAAGCGGGAGATAACTAGAGCATGCACCACTCTGGCAAGACAGTCTGCGGGCAGGTAGGGTCTTAGCCTGCGTACCAGGTGGAGCTGGTAGACAGCTGCCCTGGACACAGAATTAACCTGTGCCTCCATGGACAGCTGTGAGTCCAAAATGACTCCCAGGCTGCGCACCTGGTCCTTCAGGGGCACAGTTACCCCATTCAGGACCAGGGAATCCCCCACACCTGCCCGCCCCCTGTCCCCCAAAAACAGTACTTCTGTCTTGTCAGGATTCAGCCTCAATCTGTTAGCCGCCATCCATCCTCCAACAGCCTCCAGGCACTCACACAGGACCTTCACCGCCTTCACTGGTTCTGATTTAAAGGAGAGGTAGAGCTGGGTGTCATCTGCATACTGATGAACACCCAGCCCAAACCCCCTGATGATCTCTCCCAGTGGCTTCATATAGATATTAAAAAGCATGGGGGAGAGGACGGAACCCTGAGGCACCCCACAAGTGAGAGCCCAGGGGTCTGAACACTCATCCCCCACCACCACTTTCTGGACACGGCCCAGGAGAAAGGAGCGGAACCACCGTATAACAGTGCCCCCAGCTCCCAGCCCCTCTAGACGGTCCAGAAGGATGTTATGGTCGATGGTGTCAAAGGCCGCTGAGAGATCCAGCAGAACTAGGAAACAGCTCTCACCTTTGTCCCTAGCCCGCCGGAGATCATCAACCAGCGCGACCAAGGCAGTTTCAGTCCCATGGTGAGGCCTGAATCCCGATTGGAAGGGATCCAAATGGTCCGCATCCTCCAGGCGTGCTTGGAGTTGTCTGGCAACCACCCGCTCAATCACCTTGCCCAAGAATGGTAAATTTGAGACTGGGCGATAGTTGGCCAAATTGGCTGGGTCTAAAGATGTTTTTTTAAGAAGCGGTTTAATGACCGCCTCTTTCAGCGGGTCTGGGAAGGCTCCCTCATAGAGGGAAGCATTCACCACCCCGCAGAGCCCATCGCCCAGCCCTTCCCGGCTCACTTTTATCAGCCAGGATGGGCAAGGATCCAGGAGACAGGTGGTCGGTTTCACTTGTCCAAGCAGCCTGTCCACATCCTCGGAGGTAACAGATTGGAATTGATCCCATGTAACAGGACCAGACAGAACTCTAGCACTCTCCCACCCTGGCCCTGCTCCCACGGTGGAGTCTACCTCCTTCTGAATCTGAGCGACTTTATCTGCAAAAAACTTAGCAAAAGCATTGCAGGAGATCTTGGGGTCCCTACCAGGCCCCGGTGGTGCAGGTGGTTCCGATAGATTGCGAACTACCTGAAAAAGTCTCCTGCTGCTGTTTTCTGCAGATGCAATGGAGGCGGTGAAGAAGGCCCTCTTCGCCGTCGCTATTGCCACTTGGTAGGCTCGACGTTGAGCTCTAGCCCGTGTCCGGTCTGATTCAGAATGAGTTTTCCGCCACCGGTGCTCTAGCCGTCTCAACGATTGTTTCATCACCCTCAGCTCCGGGGAAAACCACGGGGCTGTCCGGGCTCCATGCAATCGGAGAGGGCGCTTCGGAGCCAGACAGTCAATAGCCCTGGTTAACTCCGCATTCCAGCGGGCCACCAGGGAATCAGCTGAAAGGCCATCAACTTGGGATAAAACATCCCCTACCACTCTCTGGAAGCCAATTGGATCCATTAAGTGGCGGGGGCAGACCATCCGAATCGGTCCCACCTCCCTGCAGAGGGGAAGGGTCGCGGAGAAGTCCAGTTGCACCAGGAAGTGATCTGACCATGGCACTTCTTTTGTTTCGCTTTTAGATAATGTCAGATCACCAACATCTGTAGAGGTAAACACCAAGTCTAAGGCATGTCCGCGGCTATGAGTTGGGCCAAACTTATTCAGGGACAGCCCCATGGAGGCCATGCTTTCCATGAAGTCCCGAGCGGCCCCTTGTAAGGTCGTGTCGGCATGGATGTTAAAATCCCCCAGGACAACCAAGCTAGGTGTCTCCAGGAGCATATCCGCCACGACCTGAAGCAGCTCGGGCAGGGAATCCTTGGTGCAGCGGGGAGGTCGGTACACCAGTAGGAATCCTGTACTGCCCCTATTGCCCAACTTCCAGAACATGCACTCAGAAAATTGGGTCTTCCCAATAGGACGCCTGGTGCAGACTAATGACTTCCTAAAAATCACTGCAACCCCCCCTCCCCGCCCACATGACCTGGGTTGCTGTGCGTAAGAGAAACCCGGTGGGCAAGCAGCAGCAAGGGCAGGCCCATCTGCCTCATCCAACCAGGTCTCTGTCACACATGCCAGGTCAAATCCTCCATCCACAATCAGGTCGTGGATGGCAGTGGTTTTATTCATCATTGACCTGGCATTGCACAGCAACACTTTCAGGTCATGTGGGTTTCCCTTGCTGATTCCAGTATCCTTCCGGTCAGGACCAGACCTGGAGGCAGGGATAGTCCTCAACCAACGACTAAACCTGCCTCCTCGGTAATGACATGGTCTGGTCTTAGCGTAACTCCTCCTCCGGCCCGTGATCACTGAGATCGGGTGTCCCAATACATTCCCTCCTGTGGAACCTGCCCCAGCTATTCTATTGGCTGAGGCCCACTCCCAGGCAGCCCTGACCCTTCCCCTTAAAAGGCAAAATACAAACTATATAATAACTTAACAGAATACTAAAAATAGAAGCACAGCAAAAAACAATAGTGCTAAAATTAAACTGTTCCCCACCCTAACTAAATACTTAACCAACCACAAACAGAAATAAAATTATAAAATTATAAAACATTATAAAAAACAACCACCACCATTTAAGGTGCAGCAAATTAAAAGCAGTTAAAGCATTTAAAACCATTTTGTCACTTGCTGCAGGTAGCTGCTCAGGCCTCTAAACTGTAGTTTGCCATCGCCTTTCTCCCAAGGAGCAGGCGTCTTTTAATTTCGTGACTGCTGTCACCATCTGCAGTGATCATGGAGCCCAAGAAAGTAAAATCTCTCACTGCCTCCATTTCTTCCCCTTCTATTTGCTAGGAGGTGATGGGACCAGTGGCCATGATCTTCGTTTTTTTGATGTTGAGCTTCAGACCATATTTTGTGCTCTCCTCTTTCACCCTCATTAAAAGGTTCTTTAATTCCGCCTCACTTTCTGCCATCAAGGTTGTGTCATCTGCATATCTGAGGTTGTTGATATTTCTTCCGGCGATCTTAATTCCAGCTAGGGATTCATCCAGCCCAGCCTTTCTCATGATGAATTCTGCATATAGGTTAAATAAGCAGGGGGACAATATACAGCCTTGCCGTACAGCAGAAACTAGAGCTGTGCTAAAATCGGCCTTCCAACTTCTCCACAGGTTCTTTCCAAACAATTTTTTAATTGTCCTTTTGCCTCCGAGGCTGCATTTTATGATTGGTGTCATTTGCATCCATGTCTGAGAAGAAGCAAGAGAAGCGGATGCAGTCCTATCTGTATGTACTTTGCAAGGTACTTTCACTTTTGCCTGCCTGTTCTCTCTCGGAGCTGAATGAGAGAGCGCGTCATGATTCTGTGTCTGTATATAGTGTACATAAATTGTTTAGATCTACGGATGGCTCGTTCTTCTTGCTGTGCAATGCCAGAAGATTAGTGTGCATCTTTCATCTGGGAGATGTTGCTGAAGGGCACACTGGAATGAAGGGACATGCCATTCCAGAGTTGTGCTTATCAGGAGGACGCTCTGAAAGGTCAGGGAGACTGAAGGGGCCTCCGGGCAACCCCAGAGCGTCATAAATCACAACAGTTTAACTATCCTGTGTGGTTTATTCTTATTCTTATTCTTATTATTCGTAGTAGTAGTAATAGTAGTAGTAGTACAGTTTCCAGTTCAATATGATAAGCAACTATGTGATCTAATAGTTAAGAGTGATGGGCTAGGAATCCCCATCTGCCTTGAAGGTCACTGGGTGACCTTGTATCAGTCACCATGCTTTAGCTTACCATATCTGAGACTAAATGGGTGATGGGTTGTGTGTAAAAGGTAAAGGGACCCCTGAGCATTAGGTCCAGTCGTGGCTGACTCTGAGGTTGCGGCGCTCATCTCGTTTTATTGGCTGAGGAGCAAAGTCAAGATACAATGCAATACCTTCAACATATTTTTTCATCACATTGTATTTAGGTACAGTGGTACCTTGGGTTACAGACGCTTACAGGTTACAGACTCCACTAACCCAGAAATAGTACCTCGGGTTAAGAACTTTGCTTCAGGATGAGAACAGAAATCGTGCGGCGGTGGCACACTGGCAGCAGGAGGCCCCATTAGCTAAAGTGGTACCTCAGGATAAGAACAGTTTCAGGTTAAGAACAGACCTCCAGAATGAATTAAGTTCTTAACCCGAGGTACCACTAACTTCATAAATGTACTTCCTGGAATTATTCAGGCACCACTGTGGCTTTCAATGCCACCCTGCTCTTAATTCTGAACAATAGTATGGGAGCAGCCCAGCTTCCAGAAATTTAACAGCTGAGATATAAAGTAAACTATTATCAGAAAGTCCTGAAAGGCTACAGCACATTGATGAATAACATTTTTAATTCTTTCTTGTCAGGCCAATGTGATTGCTTCCTTTGATAGCTTACCGTCTAAAATGTCATACATGAACCTGTAGGCAGCTTAATGAATCCAGTAGTATGCATGTATCTATTTATTTAAATGAATTTTCCATTTCTTTATTTTCTAACATATCTTTATCCCCTTCAGGATTTCGCAAAAGCCATTTATTTGCCCAATGATCTGTTAAGATGACGTAAGACATGGGACAGGCACAGCAGAGGAGATTTCAATCGATATTTTACAGACCCTGCAGCATAGCCAGCCTTCTTTAAGTTACAGAAGCTGAAGATTATGAACATCCATCTTTTTGAGACTCCTTCTCGGAACCTGTGTGTCAGAAATACCCTTTTACCTTTTATGATAGATTTTGACTCATATATATATATGAGTCAAAATCTCATATAGAAATGGGGTTGATAGAAAGGTACAATATTTTGCTACATTTATGTCCAGAATGAACTGTTTTGATTGACATAGCATTACACACGTATGTTACATGACACCTTTTACAATTACTTATAGACATTCACAAGTGGTATCTTCAACAAAATGTTTCAGTATGGAACAAATCCTATTCAGAACACCAACCAGTTTCCATTCTCTCTCCCACCTAGATTTCTGTCCCAACTCCAACTGTCAGCATTCCATCCTCACGGATGATGATGATGTCAAATTTAGCTTCATACAGTTCCACCTTTTCCCCCAGTCTTAAGTTCATTTCTCCATAGTCCCACTCCTGTTTGCTATTTTTCTATTTTTAAAAAAGTCCTCATGAAAATTCACCAGTGTTTCAAGGCAGATTTATCCTAATGTACACTCCCTTGTATGATTTTTTGCCTAATATACATATTTTTGCAAATCAATTCCCCAAAAATACAATGCATTTTTGCTTGCTTTTTTCATTAATATATGGTGGGTTGTTGTTGTTTTTGCACATTTTGTCCAATAACATGCATTTCTGCACCTATTACTTGGTTGGAAAACTGCATTGTAAATTTAAAGAATGTGAATTTTTAAGGCTTGCTGTGTTTCAATTCACATATTGTTGTGGAAAGTACAAATTAGTTACTTAAATGCAAACTGGATGTAATTTCTCTCCCATCCCTAGTCCTCGTTGACCTATTTTTCCAATTCCATAAGAAAGCTTATGATTTCTTCCTAAAAATATCTGGACTTCTGCAAAGCTTGAGGTTTCCTCAAGCCTACTGATACTTTCCACTTGTGTTGGAGATAAACAGCATCACTGAAAACAGTGGGGATGAACATTGGAAACAGTGGGGATGATCCAACACTCTTCAGACCTATCCAGAAAAAAACATTTGTTGAGATCAGGTTTAATACCTTTTAGGCTGTGGTCTAAACATTGATGGCAACCGCTAAGAACAAACTCAGGTTGCTTGAAGAATTCATTATTTGCTTATTCCAACACAATAAACTGATGTAGACTTCCTGGAGTAATGTGCAGATTGGAACTTTCTTATTCACTAGCTTTCTCACTGTTTCAGTGCAATTCTTGACTCATAATTATTGTAAATGCAGTTTGAGAGAGGAGATTGCCCAGAAGTGAATATGGTCCTTGAACTGAAAACCAAAACTCATCTACACATTTGATTATATGCATCACAAAGTAATGTAAAATGAGTTTGTAAATTGAGTTTGCAAGCCAGCCCACAACACTAATGCATTGATGAGAAACAAATGTCTTTTGATTGAAGGGGGAGAGAAATTGAACCCTAGCAAGGCAGTGCTAGACGAGAAAGAGGATGAGAAACATGCTCACCAGCCACTCCCAGTCCTGAGTACATGGATTAAGCAGAGTGTCAGTGGATGGAGCCAATGGACAAGTAGAACTCAATAGCAGGACTGAGAACCCAACTAGTCTTGCAACTGACCAGAATTAAGACTGCCAGTGTAGTGTGGTATCTTGCAAGAGCTGGCATTGGGGAATCGTAGAATTGTAAAGTTGGAGAATGTTATGTTTCGCAATCTGCCCAGACAACTATTGTTATGGTTCAGGTATATAAATGCATCTAATAAATAAAACAAAGCCCAAACCCTACAACAACCTCTTAACTTGAGTCACTAGGCTGACAGATAATATCTCACCTAAGGCTGTTCACAAAGTTCATATTGACCTCGTTCCTCCCTGGTGTCTTTCACAGGACCAGTACAGCTCTGACTGCCTTGACTTTTTGGGTTTATATAAGTAGCAAAGGAGCTGTGTTTCTGAACAGAAAGATGTAAAAACAAAGAAAAGATGCTCAGGGCAAAATGACAAATAGCAATGCAAGGTTTACTTCAGCAAGCACATGTTGGGAGGAGAGAGAAACAGCCTCTGATTCCCTACCAATGTAAATAATCCCAATAGAAGAAAGCTGAACTACGAAATTAAACAGCTGGATGAATATCCCTGAGCATGTAAACATGCCCCAAGAACTGGCACTCAAGCAACAGCAAAAATAATGCCTTGTAGATTCTCAGTTCCCTACTGTTCTGTGCACATTAGGCCAATAGCAAAATGCTTGTCTACTACATTTCCCTGAAAACTCTCCATGCAAATCTCTCCTTAGTTGTTTCTGGAAGTCCGGTAAGTGGGGGGGGGGGGAGTGTGTTTTAATGTCCGTTCTACACCCTCCCCCAATTCTACCTTTGGGTTCTGTATCAGAGGGACTCACCTCGGCCTGAAATCAGAACACCTCAGACACGGAGGGTTTCTATTTTATTTTTTGTAAAGATATATTGAGGAGGGAAACTAGCCTTTTAGAATTAACTTTTAGTACATATTGATTTCATGTCAAGGGTTTGTGTTCTAATGCTGCCTTATCCATCACAAGTGTTAATAAGTAGGAGAGCTCTGTGGGGATGGAGCAAAAGAAACAGACCAAAAAGGCGAAAAAAGGAGAGGCTTCTGAAATGTCCAGGCAGGGGACACGAGCTGAGCTTCCTATATTCTCCCACAATTTTTAATAGTGAATCAGGCGTTTTCTTGAAGCTTCTCACTCAGCATCTTAATGCATCGCCCCTGCTTTTGCTGTATGTTATCTGCTAATTTTCCTTTCTACTTAACAGAAGCAAAAGGCTATTGAGGTAATTATTGTTTATCTCTCTTCAAAGTACTTTCAGGCATGTGGTTCTTAAAGCAGTTCGGCTTGGGCCACTACAATTCAGGCTGTGGCTTGACTCATTGAGCCCAGAGGAGCCATTTACACAGTGCTCCCCTAGCCCCTCTCAATAGTGCTGTGCTATCAATTATAGCCTCTGCTGGCAAGAGGCTTTTTCCAATTCAGTCTGGAGGCAATGCAACCTCACCCCTGTTGCCTATTTAACAGGTCCAGAAAGGACCTGGGCCATAGATAATAATACTTTAGCATTTAAACAGCACGTTCCACATTTTCTCAAAGCACATCACATATATTCCCTCGGTAACTCCTTCTGAACTTTCTTCTTTGTGGGGAGTTTGATTTCATCTGGGAAGATGGGGAGGAAATAAGCCCCTGATTTAAATTTCCAAAGTCCTTTAGCAGTTAGGGTTGCTGCAAATGAAGTCGTTCTATTTGAGCAAGGACTTGGTGGGAGGACAGGGGGCACACAGGGAGTGCCAGCTTGGCCCCATGACAGTGGGTGCCCAGGGCCATGGGTCCCATGCAGCGTGCATGGTCTTGGCATCAAAATTTGCGGGTGCCCAGCACTTTGATGTTGGGAAAGATGGAGGGCACAAGGAGAAGGGGACGACAGAGGATGAGATGGTTGGATAGTGTTCTCGAAGCTACCAGCATGAGTTTGACTAAACTGCGGGAGGCAGTGGAGGACAGGAGTGCCTGGCGTGCTCTGGTCTATGGGGTCACGAAGAGTCGGACACAACTAAACGACTAAACAACAACAACAGCCCCTTCATGGGAAATGGTGTGGCTGTTTGGGTACCCAGGGCCCCGGGGAGCTGGCACCTATGTAGGGAAGCATGAGAGAGAGAGAGAGAGAGAGAGAGAGAGAGAGAGAGAGAGAGAGAGAGAGAGGATCTTTATGCAGGCCTTTCAATAGGGCAGTTTAGTTGGATGCAACCTTTAGTGAGCATCTCCTTAAACTTTTTTATCCCACAGCCTTACCTGTGGTAGTCTAAGGACTACAACTGTTCCATTTCTCTCTCTCCATCCCCTTCATTACTGATGTGGCTGCACTATTGTGTGTGCTTCCATTTATTGCCTCTCTGTTTTTATTTTGAAATAAAATACCTTTAAAACAAAAGAGGCTACGAAACAAACTGTTGACTCACTGTAAGCTGCACTGTGTGAAAATGAGAACTTGGAGAAAGAGGGAACTGTGCTGCAAAAAGGAAGATGGGAGGATGCTGAACTGGAGAAATTTCAGTTGAACTTGGGTCTTGGGAAGGATAAAATAAGAAGATTAATTTGTAGGCCAATTCACAGTGTTGGTTGCTACTTAATGATGCTCTAGCTAACCAACAGGTGGAACCATGTTGGGAGGCTCTGCACCAAAGGCCTTTTCAGTGGCAGCTGCCCATTCTGGAACTTGACCAGTTATGGAACATCCTAGAGGAGTTTAGTCTGCCCCCCTTATTCACTGTATTTTACGTGGGCAATAAAAACATTTTTATTCCACCACACTTTTGATTTATTTCAATCGGAAGCAGCTTCCCATGTTGGGTGGAGCTGTTAGGCCAGCTTCTGAGCAGGTGAATCACGGTTGCTCACTAGGAGAGACAGGCAGGTGGGCAAGATGGTGGTAAGGTCAGCACAGTGCAAATGTGCTGGCAGGAGTGCTGGATGGTGTCAACACTGCGCCAACTCCCCCTCCCAGTAAACAATATCAACCCATCTGGCAGGAAACTGGTGAGCTGCTTCTAATTTTATTTTTGCTGGCGATGGACTATTTTTTTAAAAAAAATGGTTTTTTTTATTTTAATGCTCCCTCATTTTAATAGTGTTAAGATTTATTTTAATGTTGAAAAGTATGGGGGGAGGTTAATGGACCCAAAGTGTACAGATGTATTTATAAAAGAACATAACCAGCAACACCTAACCAGCAATCCTGATTGATAACATACCCAGTCATTGCACAGGCAAAACATTACTTACTGATAGACACAATGAATAAAACTCACAGTCTTCTTTGGTTTTGGAAATGACCTCATAAACTAATGGAACTGTCTCAAGAGCGTGCGAAATAAAACACCTAGGTTTTTGTTTTTTTTATCATAAGTGGAAATGTTTCTCTCAGCAAGTCATTATGTTCTGTGTTTCCATTAAATAATAATAATAAAAAAATCTGTTGACATATAACTTGACTGACTCTGCAGCAAATTCTTTGCAGTCGTAGCCTGAAGTAATATATGATAATGAACTTGAAGGAATCCAGCCAATGATATTACCAGCAATGTAGTGGTTAGATCAGGGCTGTTTTTCAGCTGGAACTCAATTCTGGCACCTCTCAGGTGGGTGCCATTGCCATTCTAAGAGAATGAGGGAGGTGTTCATGGTGAGTTCCGGCACCTCTTTTTCTCAAATAATAGCACTGGTATTGACAAATAAATGAGCAGATCTAGCTTCATATCTCTACCAGGCCATGGACACACTATTTACCTCTCAAGGTTGTTGTGAAGATAAATGGATGGAGGAAAAATCATGCATTAAGCTCCAGCAGGATATAATGAAATGAAGAGGTTCAGCTATCCCAAAGGTATAACTATGTTAGGGAGCTAACTATTCAGTGCATCCATCTGAATGGCCTCATGTTGCCCACCCCTATTCCAGACCATCTTGGGAACTGCTGTTCTGGGGAGGTGGAGGAGTGGGTGTCCATTCTTCTCCATCACACAACCATGGTTTGTAAGATTTGTTAATTTGTTCACCATAATTTTCAGGACTCAGTTTTGAGTATAAATAGTTGGTGAAACTACTGACCATAAAGCTGGCGTAAGCTTGAAATTATAACTGTTAATTTAGTGGCACACTTCTCAAGCTGACTTCCTACGCTGTTGCTGTAGAGCTCGAGTTTTTGCCTCGCGTTGAAGTTTTAGGAATTCTGTTATTGTTTATTGCTGCTGCTGCTGCTGTTGAACTACACACCCACCCACCCACACCCACCCACTGCTACCTGTTCAGGTAGCAGATTATTTGCAGTCTTCTGTCTGACACTGGCCTGGACTGACAAATAGTCTGACCAGGTATGAGCCAGCTCCCTGTGTTCCTCTGATAGTTCTCCCTCACACTTCTCCATTTTTATTTTTTTTAAAATGTATGATGAAATTGTGGGTGGGCGAGATCTATTGTTCCTTGCATTCTTTTTTTTGTGAGGGGTGGGGCTGACAGTGACTCCTGCAGCAGTCAGTCTTTTGAACACTATAATGCATGAATAAACCCTGAAAGAATTATTATTGTTTCTCAATGTGCATTTGGTTCTTCATGGTTCAAAGAGCTAACATGGAAAGTGCAAATAAGAAAATTAGTTCATACATGATCACTGAATAGTGCAATTAAAAACAATAACTAACTATGTCAAGGCAATGAAACAGCTGTACATTCCGAGAAATTAACAGACTCTGCTTTCTTTGCAGTCTGCATTAATGAGTATACAAAAAAGTGGATTTATTAAAAAAATTACAACATATCCCTCTAGAGTTTAGGTTAATATTGAGCTGTGAGATTATCCACAGAGACAAACTTTTAAGAATTTCCTTTGGAGGCTGAAAAGCAAGAAGTTAATCAATTGTTTAAGATAAATGTGATATTTAGAAGGGACACAAATTGCAGTAAACAGAAAAGAGTCCTATTGAATCCATGTATGATAGCTATTTTTCCTTTCCTTTTTTCCATTGCAGCTTTCTTTAAATAATTAATATGAAGATAATTCAGCTGTAATGTCATAGCAGGGAATTGAGCTCTCTTTTCAGGGCAATGGCATCCCTTTGGAAAAATGTTCCCCATTAACTTGAGCCAAAAAGTCATTTTGCATGCCTGTAAAAGCTATAGCTGGATTTGCATTTTTAATTCACCTACGTTAATGATAGAGTTGCGTATTCCCTTAATTGTGAGCAAAAGAGTTGCACATAAGGATGCAATTTTCTTAATGTTGGACAAGCTTCCAGTGCATTCCAATAACACTTGATGCAACAAGATTAATAAGAGCCTAGTTCTCTTGTGTGTGTTCTCCCTTAAGGACGAACTTTAGAAAGATATAAACCAGGTCTAAAGAGAAGCAGACTAGCAAAGCAATCCTAACTATAGAAAGTCAGCATGGTACCCCATGCCAAACTCCATTCAGGAGGAAATTGGGGGAGTGGTGGACTTACATCTTCATTTTTGCTGGCTAAATTATGCTGGGTTGATAGGTCACATGATCAAGCTGATGAGGGTTTGGAATAAGTGTAAGTCTTTCCTTGCCCATCCCCCCCTTTTGCATTTACACTGTTCTCTAAGATGGTAAATGTTAATGTTTTAGGTTTTTCTAAAAGAAGGCACACTGTAATATGCTATTTATATTTTGATGTTTGGCTCTAAAGTATTGTTACAAAGCAAAACGACCAGTGATCTTTTTTAAAAACAAAACAACAACAACAAAAAAAACATTTTGCCAACACTCCCAAGAAGACTCGAGACAAGAAAGATGGGTAAACAGGCTATATTTATTAAAATCTAACAAGTAATGATTCAACCAAATTAACTAGAACCAACAAGGTCTGGGCAGTGAGGTGGAGAGATGGGAGGATTTCGATTTTCCCGTCTCCCCCCCATACTACAGGCTCCTTGAGCATGTGCACCTGACATGTACACTGTGGCTCTAATGGCCAACATTTAGCTGGTTGCACCTGACAGGCCCAAACACCAATCTGGCTCCGATATGATTCAAATATTTTCCAAAATCCACTCACTCATCTGGACTGAATGCCAATTAGCCAAATCCAAACAAAAACACAACTCCAGTCACGCAAACAACACCCAACTGTGTGAAATAGGTGAAGAAGACATGACACCGGCCAATTAGTGCTGTTGTTGTTTAGTCGTTTAGTTGTGTCCGACTCTTCGTGACCCCATGGACCAGAGCACGCCAGGCACTCCTGTCTTCCACTGCCTCCCGCAGTTTGGTCAAACTCATGCTGGTAGCTTCGAGAACACTATCCAACCATCTCGTCCTCTGTCGTCCCCTTCTCCTTGTGCCCTCCATCTTTCCCAACATCAGGGTCTTTTCCAGGGAGTCTGCTCTTCTCATGAGGTGGCCAAAGTATTGGAACCTCAGCTTCAGGATCAGTCCTTCCAATGAGCACTCAGGGCTGATTTCCTTCAGAATGGATAGGTTTGATCTTCTTGCAGACCATGGGACTCTCAAGAGTCTCCTCCAGCACCATAATTCAAAAGCATCAATTCTTCAGTGATCATCCTTCTTTATGGTCCAGCTCTCACTTCCACACATCACTACTGGGAAAGCCATAGTTTTAACTATACAGACCTTTGTTGACAAGGTGATGTCTCTGCTTTTTAAGATGCTGTCTAGGTTTGTCATTGGTTTTCTCCCCTTCATGGATCACTGCCTTGCCGTGGTGAAGGGGCTTGAATAACTCAGAGAAGCTATGAACTATTCCGTGCAGGCCAATTAGTGGCACCCCCCAAATTCCAACTCAGTCCCCTCAAAGGAGGCAACTAGCAGAGCCTACGTTGGGAAAGGGGTGGGAGCGTGGGTGTCTCAGTGAGAAGAGGGAATAGGGTGGGGTGGGCTTAAATAGCCTGATCTCCCTATAGCAAGTTTGCCACCTTGCTCCTACAATTGAGGGGCCAGGAACACCAGAACACTGCATGCACACTGCGAGTTGTGTGCGTGTGACATCAGCACACTCTACAGTGTGCATGCATGATGTAAGCACACCCGCTGAGGAATTTTGAGGGGGCCTGGCCTATTCCTTGAAAATGCCCCCCCACAGTCCCCAGCCCCCTTTAGATGGCACTCCTGTCCTATAGGACAAATCTCCCCATGTGGCTGTCCACATTACACCTGTGGGTGAGCCCATCTCTCTTCTTATTGCAGGGGAGAAGAGCACGGCAAATGTGTCCCTTCGGATAGGGGCAAGGAATGGAATTTCGAGGCTTTACAGGAAGGACTGTGCTAAAACAGCTTACCTAATTTCATGTTGGTTCATGTTGCCAGAAAGATCTCCCTCATGTTGCTTTGATGTGCTTCCTCGTTCATTTGTTTGCATGCATATTGCTTCTTTTCTGTACCGTTTTCCTCGGCACCAGTGTTCTCAGCCCCGCCAGCCTTCTCTGCCATTAACCTGATTGGCTGTTGTGACCTGTGTGATTTAGTTAATGTGTCATGTGGCCACATGTCACATGATAACATCATACATGCTCTGAAAGAAAATCGCTATCAGATTAAGCAGTAGTGAACGTAAAGAATGTGAAAAGTGCCAGCAGTAAGCAGCGGTTGGGGGAATAAAATGGTTTAGAACAGCTTCAAAATTGCATGAATTTTATTCCGAACTTTGAAGTGAAATACTGACATCGGAGAATATTTAATGAACCCCTAGATTTCATCTCTTGGTCTACCCTTGACTTAGAAGTCAAGCCGTTTGGGTCCCCTGTGCTGCATTGCCCTGAATCTGACAACATAGTGTTTCACTGCTATGAAGTTTGTGTGGCTTTTTAGTGTACCACATCCTGTAATCTGGGAAACACTTCATCAGTGTGTAATTAAAAGTCAGAAGTATAGAAAGAATATCATGCAGAAATACCTCTTTAGCTGAGCTGATGGGGGAGAGGGCGGTATTTAGTTTTTTGTGGAATTTACTTAGAAGCAAAAACCTGCCAATGCTTTTATTTCCTCTTTCCCACCCCGGCCATATTATTATCACCAAGAGAAGACATTGTAACTCACAAAGATTGGCAAGTCTTTAAGTATCTGGGAATGTTATCAAAGCAGACAAATTTGGAATGTCCTTTGGTATTTGCAAAAGGTATCATAGTCTAGTAATTTGGCATGCCCAAGGCAGCTGGGATTGACATCATAGCACAACCATTTGGCATCTACATACGTGAAAAGATCCCTTAGGTACCAGAAAGGAATGGATACTTTTCTACTCAGTTTATCTCTAGCAGTACATCAACAGAATCTTTTTTTAAAAATAATAATAATAACATAACGCCTCATTATAGGCTTTCATTAAAATAATAAAATCAGGTCAGAACACCAACAGCCAGCTAAACGCTTTCATATCCAGTATCTTGCATATAGCAAATTCAACATTTTTGCTTTTAAGATATTGTTCTTGCACAGCTGGAGAAGGCACAACAGTATTATAATAATATCCCCATTTTAAGAGCTACTGCATTTACATGACAAACCCCCTCGCATATAGAAAACACAGATGGGAGTTGTGGGGTCATGGCAGCACCATCCCCACTGATGATGTGTTTGCTAGTTATGCCCCCTTCCAGCTGTTTATTTGTTTCAGTGAACCATTCAGAATTCCAACCAGTTACTCAATCAGGATCTCACCCACATGCAAGAGCCTTCTGTACATACTGTAGGTGTTTGTCAAAATGTGTGCCCCACAAGGAACATGGTCAGCAGGAACATCAGAAAAATGGGGCAGGGGTCCCCCACTCTTATGTATGCTTCAGCTTTGGGGAGGGAGGTTGTCTGAACACTCCTTTGGTTACTGGTGGAACTCATCAGTACCTGGGGAGGGGTGGTGGTAACTGTTTGAAGACAGGAATGGAGCCAGAGAAAGAGAGAAAGTTGCATGGAAAGGGGAGGTAAATTAATAAGGTAGTAGTGCTCATGATGGCTACAGCACACCTGAATATGCACTGGAATAAGCAGATCCTGCCCAGGAGGGAAGACTAATTTAAATGTAGAAATGAAACCTATTTTGTAAGGCCACAATATGTGTAAAACCAGACTGCTAACATCTTCACATGCTCCAGAAATTTGGGGTCCAGGATTAATGCTGGTGTACTAATCCTAATTGCCAAAAGCAGTGTGCAAATGGCTTCTCAAAATTCTATACACTACTTGCGGAAAGAAGAAAAATTGATGTAAATTTTATTGAATTCTTCCAGAAGAAGGACAAGCTCCCAGATGGGTAGGTATCACCATCGGCAGCAATGATAGCACAGCTCCTTTCTTCCTTTTTCAACACCAACAACAAAAACAGTGCTGACAGTCTGGCAGCCATTTTGCATCTTCCACAATGTCCATATTTATAATTCCTGAGCACTGTGTATGTGTTGTGGCTGTTGCGCGCACACATGCACACACACTGCAGAAGATATGGAGAACATTCAGTTCTAGGAGACTGAGGAACATAAAAACCTTGGTAAATATCTTAGACATTTCATGTAGGCCCAGAGCCACAGATTTGGTCCATGGCAAACTTCTAACAAATTGTTGTTCCACGTGGAGGGCTTTGATATACTGTATTAATCTTCTATAAACTAGAAGCACAGATATAAGAAGAGTACAGGAGAGTGCAGTGGGGAAGAGCAGAGCAGTGGGGATTTGGGAATTGTCAGTGTTTGTAGCAGAGGAAAGTATGTGGTGGTTTTCTATGGATGAGGAGATTAGATGGCTGGGATCTGTAGACAATGCAAGTAACAGCATATGAATAGAGGGCTAAGGTGATGCATAGATGTTAGCTGCAAGTTTGTTGTTGTTGTTGTTGTTGTTGTTGTTGTTGTTGTTACTGCTGCTGCATTTATGGACAAAAACACAGATTTCAGTGAAGGTATCAAAGTCATCCCTGGGGTAACATAGACTTCAATTATTATTTTTTAAGGTACGACTGGGTTGGTCAATAAGCAATAGTAGACAATATGGTGGAACACAACCATGTACAGTACCTCATCTCCAACATTGCTGCTACTTAGTGGGGGGTTGTCAGGGACTGGGCAGAGGAGGAATGGTGGAGACTGCTTCCCCAGTCTGACCCTTCCAGAGAAGAGGAAGACAGCTTAGTTTTACAACAGGGGTTTGAGGGAGGTCACAGCTCAGAGGCAGAGGAGGGGGGAAGTTTGGAAATAACGGGAGAGGAGGAGGAAGAGGAAGAGGAAGAACCAGGGGGTGACAGCTGATGGACACAGTGTCTTTAGAAAGCGTTCCAGACCTCCCTCTCCCAGAACCCTGCGAGCCTTGAAAGTAGGAGAGCAAAGAGCTCTAAGACAGGGGGCACTTATCAGCACCTGTAGAAGAGACGATAAGATTGACGCACGAGGAAGTGGAAGAGATGGAGGGGGTGGAGATTCACTTGAGACAATGCCATTATCCAAGAGGCTGGGTTCTATAGCGTCTCTCTGTAAATACTGAATAAAAAGTGGACGGTCAGTAAGAAACATCTCCTTGTCTTTGTACGTTCCTGGACAACTAGCCATGGGAGTCGCTGGTAGCAGCCTGACAGAGATGGATTTAAAGGGTGGTTTGGGCCACATTGTGCTCCACTGGTTTGAGTTTATATCGTAACCTATATCATGTTCCCATCGTTTTTTAATTGTGTCAAGTGAGATTGCAGGGTTGTGGAATAGTATATTGTATATTGTGGAGTCACTGGCAGCAGCCTGACAGAGTTTGAGAGGGAGGGAAGGGGCAGTAAGGAGTTTGGCATGGTGCAAATGCACCAACAGGAGCACCGGCTTGGCTCTGCCAGTGCGTTTACACCATGTCAACTTTGTTGCCACCTCGAACCTCCCCCTCTAGCACCCAGAAAGTAGGTGCAATGCTCTTGATGTAAGGTCAGGAGAATGGTGATGCCCCACCATGCCATCTACTAATGACAGTAGACTCCCCAAAAAGTCTGGGCATTTTTAGTAGGAAATTTGAGATGTGGTCCTGGGCATTTCCTGGCTTCACACAGCAAAACCATATGTGATGTTATTGGGCTAGAGAGAGAGAGAGAAATGCAGTAAAATCCTGGTTCAAAGAAGGCTATAGTAATTATGTTCTTTAAGTAGTGCCTATTCCATCTCATACTCTTCATAACACTTTCAGATAATCCTACTGTGGCATAGTCATAAAAAAACTGCTTCCTGGTATGGACATCCCCCTTCCTGTACTGTGGTTAATCTTTTTCTTCTTTTTTCCATTGACAACATAAAAAATTCTCTTGAATACTTCAGAGCAAAGCAATTTTATTTTAATGTATTTCTGCTTCATTTGTATAACAGAATCTATCCCGGTTTTATATCTTTGGCAGAAAGATGAAATATCAGGTCTAATCTTTTCTGTAATTTAATGGGGATTCAATACAATCCAAGGACAGTGAATAATGTAAAATCCTATATTTTACTCCAGTAGTAATATTTAGCTCTGGCTGGAGCTTCCTCAGCTCATTCATATTGAAAGAGAGATGTAAGCAAGATTGGGAAAGCCATGTAAGTAATCAAATGCTTAGCTCTGATATATGGTAAGCAGTTGAAGAGTAGTTACTGTAATTATAATTTCTTTTTATGTCCAAGAAAGTTGGCAACAGTAGATTTGTACTTTCATGTTTCATCTGTAGGTATCAGACAGATAGATATATTGGATTTATTTTAATTACTTTTCAAATGAGCATCTAAGGCTATGCTTAACCGTATTGTAAATGATCAACAGAAACATCAGCCCTTTTTGGTGACGTGAGTTATATTTTGAACATGGGTAAAAAAAAAATGCTCAAAGTGAATGAAGGAGTAAATTATCATATTTCTGAAGCCTTTAACAATTCCATAGATGTCTAAAGAATGGTTTGAGACTAGAAAGAGAATTGCACAATATATTTACAGTACTTACGGAGAATAGTATAGCTACCTTCAAGACAGACGGTTGGATTCAGAAGAGTTTCTTCTGAGGAGGAGCTTATTTTATCAGAGGGACAGTGCTTCTTATTGGGTAGAAACAGCTTACACCAATGAAGAAACCTCCTGGATCCAACCCAGGTTGCTCACAAGTCTTCGTTTCCATTACAAGGTTAACATCATTAAAATACTGCTTTCATGGCCCATGCCTAGTAGGCTACAATGTGGTCATGGCAATTGTACAACACTTCTGGTGGCATTTTATAAGCACGATGGCACATTGGAAGAATGCAGTTGGAACTCTGCACATAATTACACTGGTCTAGGGGCAGCCATTTCCTTTTCAGTGCCTTTGTAAAGGAAATGGAAATGATATCATTTCTCTTCCCATAGTAAGATACTGAGCTTGCTGGTGCTATACTGATAGCTCAGCTGTTGATCTATAGCAGCAGTTCTTAACCTGTGGGTCCCCAGATGTTATTGGACCACAGCTCCCATCATCCCTGAGCTCTGGCCTTGCTAGCTAGGGGTGATGGGAGTTGTAGTTCAACAACATCTGGGAACCTATAGGTTGAGAGAAGCTGATCTATAGGAAGGGAGAGAGGGAGGTGGGTGGGTGAGCAGCCACTTTGTCCCATCTGATATGCCCATTGTGGAAAGCTTCGCAGGCAACCTCTGAAATACTGGGCTGATAGGAAAGAGGACAGCTGTCCACTCTGGTACCTCTGAAGGCCTTAGTACCACCATCACATTAGTTCCTATGGTGCAGTTTACATGAGACTCTGGAAGCATAGGCAGTGCATACTGCCTCTGATCTGCTCATAACTTTCATCAAATGGGTGGCACTGGTTATCTGCAGTGGGCCCCTTAACTGAGTAGGTGCTAAATCTTACTGACATTTGTCCATGGCAATAGGCAGAAAATAATATTAGCCTAAAATAATAAGTAAGTAAATATAAAGAGCAGAACTTTGGTTGTAAGACCTTTCATTCTTCCACTTATTTATTTAAATAGAATGATACGCACACATTTGTCCAGAGTGAGTGAACTGAATCCATCCTTCTACCCAGAGCCCCGCTCCCATGTAAATTCTAATCCCCATAGCAAATGGGCTTTATAATGGAAATGTTAAAACAACCTACCTTAATTATCTTAGTACGAAGGGCCTGGTATGCTTTAATATCCTAATTAACATGTCACTTTCAGCTAATACTGTAATGATTAGCTCTGAATTATAAGGTCACAAAAGGTGAGATATGTCATTGTTCCGAACCATTTTCAATTACTTCATTTCACTTCCTTTGAAACTTTTCTTATTATTGATGTATCCCAGGACTGGCTCAGTAACGGCTTTGCTCCTATTCCAAGAACTTTCAGATTGGCTATTTTGGTCTGTCTTATTTATCATCCTTACTTTTTTAAAAACTGGTACCGAAGGTGGAATAGACTGCACTTTTTGGCTGTTAAAAGCAAAGAGGAGTCGAAGCAGCCTTGTTCTAAATTTCCAAATATGCATCTACGCTTAGTTTCCGAACAGTTGTTATGCAGGTCATTTTCTTGGCAAATGAAAAAATAAACAAATTCTGATAAATGGCCCACCTATTTTCAAAGACCTTCTTTCTGCAGTGTATTGTTTCTCCCTTGTTTCTCTCTCTCCTTCCTCTGCTTTGACAGAAAAAAAATAGGATGCATTGCTAATTCACTTTCACGTCATGTAAATCTCTGCAACATTCTTTGATCTTGCAGTTCCTATGCCTTTATTCTTACATTCCACAAGCTGGATCAATTATTTTGATGAAAATCTCTCTCCTGATTGTCTCTCAAGAGCAGAGCTGTCTTTACCACAAAGAAACATCAACCAAGCTACATAGTTTATCAGCCAGAAGTTAGGGTTTTCAGGTCCAGATTTTCACTGGGCTGTTTTATATATAGTTGTATAGAGAGGCGTATTCCATAAGGGGCAGTTCACTACAGTGCCTTGATGAGAAAAGGCATGGTTGATGCTATTGCCTCACCTAAGTAGCAAACAAAGGTTAGGGATGCATGAACCTGTCAATTTTGATTTCCTTCCATTTCTAATTTCCCCAAACTTAGGTCCAGTTCACAAAATTTATGCATCACTTTCTTTTTTAAAAAAGAAGCAATACAAAAGTTGTGCACATTTCTTAGTGTGTGTCTCATAATATACTCATTTTTGTATGAAATCTCCTTAATATAATGCATACGGCATGTTATTTCCATGAATACATGCCTTTGTGTACACATGTACGTATGAATGAATGAATGAATTTATTAATACGGTCACAGACCAGCGTCAACACACACAATATCACAGATCATATAAAATATCAGAAATACAAGGGACAATATGTATATAACAAGGATTTAAATATTAAAATTAAAATTAATTGTTAGCGTGCCCCCTGTAATTAACATTTAGGGGTTTGGTCATTATGGGATACCACTTGCTTCCTGCGATTGATTGCAGACGCACAGAATTCAGCTACTTTTAATGTAGTCTTGGGATTCTTGTCCTCTAGCAGTAGTTTTAAACTATGGTATTCCGATTCTTTCCTGGACTTATGCAAAACAGGTGTAATAAAAGTCAAACATATATCCTCATAAAGACGACAATGTAATAATACATGTGAAGCAGTTTCAACTTCCAACGAGCCACAAGGACAGACCCGTGCTGTGTATGGTTTACCCTCAAATCTGCCCTGAAGTAAGGCAAAAGGGAGAACGTTAAATCTGGCGAGGGTAAAAGACCGTCTGTATTTGGGTACCTGAAGACCTGACAAATAGTTAGCTGGAGAGAAACCTCTCCCATGGTCCCTTATTGCTGGATGTTTGATCATTTCGCTCATGTGGCATTGTAATTCTACGTCCCAGATACGCTGGCGAATTGTAGTCCTAGCTTTCTCGAAGCCTGTCGCTATCAGGGTCTGCTGTGGGATCCCCAAGCCTTTAAGTTTTTCCAGCAGTGTAGCTTTCCAACTGGATTGGTAGGTATCTAATAAGGTTAAAGGTGCCAGCCCAACCGGGAAGAAAATAAGCTTTAGCCAATAATGGATCTTCAATATCCATATCCGAGTACACATGTACGTAGTGTTTTTGTGAGTGTGCACCCTTTCCCTAATACACACCTTTTTGTACATTCATCCTCCCACGGTGAACTGCACAAAATTCAGAAAAATGCAGTCAAAGGATATATAAGGATATTTCTGTATTTGTTTGGGAAGTGCAATTATTTGGGGCAGCACAAATTTCTCTCTCAGCCCTAGGAAAAGTTCACCAAAGTTTTCTCAGAAAGCAGCTAATCCTATATATGTTTTTCATTGGAGGCAATCCAAGGCACTGTAGGAAATATAAATGGTGGCAGCTCAACGAACCTCACCCTTATCAGAGCTCCTAAGCTGTTATTGTCTACCGCAAGTTAATCTTCCCAGAGCTCATGGTGGTCTACTGAAGTAGGGTGTAAGCCACCCAGATGGGACTATTCTGATGGCTCCTTCAAACCTGGAGTCAACACTATCACATGGACTTGTCTGGCCAGGATATATGAAGTCACTAGCTGTTCTTGCCAGTTAATTAATTAACTCATTGCTATTGACCACACCATGCCAGAGCTGAAGGGTGACTTTGAATAGCATAGCATCATGTTCTATAACAATATAATCATTTGACATTGCTCCGTATTGTGAATATAATGCAAGATAGCTGACACTGGATTTATTTTCAGGTTTTAATATCTCCATAGTTTCTAATTAAGTTGAAACTTGGAACACCACTATACAATTACCAAGAGCAGAGAGACAGCACGGATTTCATCTTAATGTAATATTTATTGTGCGCCACTGTATTCTCACAAACGCCTGAGATCAAGCCAGCCACATCGGGTTTGCAACAGTCTGAAGATTTTCACTATTCCATTGAAGTGAGAGTTCACCACTGTTACAACCAACAGCAGAGGTGTGTGAAGATGGGTTACTTACCTATGTTCTTTCTTGTAACAGATGCCCAACTACATATTTCAGAATAAGTTAAAGCTGCTGCTTCTTCTGGTATCCTTTATGGATTACAAGGGAAATCATTGATGACATTTCTCTACGGGATTTTCCAGAAGTGAATATGATGAGTTTGGAGGATATTGGCAAGGTGAAATCCATGTAGATATATTTCGGAAATTTAAAATGTTCAGTAAGACTGCTAAATATCTTAACATATCTAGTTGCAAGACATCAGTATGTTTCTTTTTTTGGACACCATATGAATCAAATTATCATCGCCACCATCATCTTGTCATTACAAATACTTTCCCAGTGGGATGCACATCAAAGTGTAGATCCCATCCACATTCCGCTCCAAATAAACATCCATAACTGTGTAAGCACCAGAGCATTTGGCCTGCTGTTGGACTCGTTGACTAAATTCCATTCAGGAACTCTATCCAGGCATTCCATTCACATTTAACACAAATATGTAAATGGAAAGTGGGGCAGGAATTCCGCCCCCATCTTTTCAGCTTCTTACTATGATGTTGCTGCCAGATCCTAAGAAGCTCTGGGTGAAGTGCCTTTGGGCACCCCGTGGTGGGCAGCTGGAACCTCAGCTGGGCACAGTGAGTTATTGATTGCCACCATGGCTCTATCATATATCCCTCACTGCCTAGCATTAATTGGGGATCCCTGGGCTGTTGCACTTGGAGTTCTGTCCCAATGGAAAACCCTTATGTTTTGCTTTTAGAGACCAATTAACTATTTTAATGCATAGTTTCCATGTACCTTTTTTAAAAAATCTGATCGAGGAGATGAAAAATGGGCGTACATGGGTTTGATCACAACAATTCACACATGGTTGAAAATTAGATCTGATGCTCTGGGTATGTGAACAGCAGCTGTGCAGTGTTGCTGATATGTTGATACTATGTGTTGCGTAGATGGCCCATTATAGGATCTCCTCCTCTAGGTGCCTCTAGCTTACAGCCTATGTAATGCTTGTATATATGCAGTACAATCACATCTCATACATGTTTAAGTTGTGTGATTTCAACCATACATGGTTCTCTAAATAGAGATCAAAACAAATACAAACAATACAAATTAAATCATAATAAATCAAAATAGTGTTTTGTGTGTACATGTAAAGTGGAGGAGGGGTAGCTGACGGCCGAGACCAAACCAGTTTTCAGACATTCAAGTGAATAGATCTGTATAAGGAATCTATATATCAGAGAACTCACCCTCTTCTTTATGTTTATGGAAGATGACCTTCTCATACACAGTCAGTTGAGTTATGTCCTCTGTCCACTGTATAATTGGGGAGCAGTTAGACTTTTCCTTCCAGTAATGAAGCGTTCTGTGTTTCGGAACCACAAATGCCCTTAAAGTGTCCCTCTGTCAGGTTCATAATTCAATTAAATCTCAAATGGCTGTCCAAAATCATAGTCTATGCATGAAAAAAAACCACCCATATTTGTGGAAATGAAACGTAAGTTGGTAGTACAGCTTACCAATTATTTATTAAGCATCACTGAATTTTTAGAACTATTAGTTCAAACATTGTCTTGTCAGTGTAAACTATCCTGAAAAAGCGTGCATGCTCAAAACTGTCATCCTTTGCATTTCTAAGCAAGTTCTAAGATATTTCATTATATATGTTTCCTATTCCTTGCTTCCTTCCCTGGGAAGGAGCATATATGTATATGTGTGGCAGGAGTGGTAGATTGCAAATAAGGGCAGCTCTGTGATTTATGTTCCCAACGAAATAGAGATAAAATTATATGCTCAACCTTAACTTCATGTTTCATGATTTCCTCACTGTATAATTTTGCAACCTTAATGTCACATTAATGTGGTTTATTACATTTAATATATTCTATTATAGGCGTGTTGTATATGTTTAGTGAAGTGAAAGCCTAGTTATTTATAGATTCAATAAGCAGTAAACTCACCTCTTGACCTGCATTCCTTCAGGCATTCTGATTAAAGACGGCTGTTGGAACGCTTCCAGCTTTATTACTGGTGAGTGCTGGTCCTTTTTGCAGTTGGCCAGTTTACTGATTTCTCTAGATGGTAAAGCTCACAAAATGGATGGCTGGAAAAACCATTAATAAAACCTCTCACTACAATTCTCTTTCAGCTTCTCACATCAAGGTGATTACAGGGCAAGTTAATTCTCTCTCTCTCTCTCTCTCTCTCTCTCTCTCTCACACACACACACACACACACACACACACATTTTCCCTTCAGCATCATCAGTTAATATTTTATTTCAAAAATTAAGCCTCGGTTCTTGGAACAATTTAAAGCAGAAAAACAACAAAGTCAATACGAAGTGGCACCTAATAAATAATCTAGTAGGGTTTATTTAGGTTTGATCTGAAATGTGTCAGTGCTACACATTTTTACTGCCCCATTCACAGATGGTGAAAATTGGATATTTTGGTTACTTCTGGGTGGGGTGCAAAATGAGGTAAAGGGGTAAAAATAGCAGGGCTTTCTTGGGTTGGTGGCAGTCTTTTCCAGTGGCAGACACAATTTTTCATTCTATAATAGTGAAGGAGATATGTTATGTTACGTTATCATGTTGTTTTGCTCCCAAATATTTGTTTATTTTAGAGGGGGTGGATAATGATTTCTTTAGCTTGTGGCTATGAAGACGACTGCCACCATAACTTTGATGGTTGCAGTAAACAAAATAAAAGAGAAGCTAGTTTCATCTCTGCTTTCAAACTCTGCTCCTCTCCAAAGAAACAATAATATACATTGTCTTTTCATTACCCTGTCTCTACAGTAATATCTTCAACAGGGACTCTTTTTGGGTTCTCTGAAAGATGGTGTATACACCTTCAGAAATAATATCAGGGGGGAAATTGTTGTTGCAGTGGAGGGCTTCCAGTTGTTGTTCCAGTGGATGGCCTTTGTGGTGATGGTGCCCCTTCTGTGGAATGCTTTCTCCTTGGAGACTAATGGGGCACCTCCTTTAATATCATTTCAGCAAGAGGCTGCAATTTCTCCCAGGCTGTCTAATCTGATCCGTTTGCCAATGCGGAGCATTTTTATGCTGCTACATATTAGTTTTGCCTCTTCTGGTTGCTTTTATGCTGTCATTTCAAGTTGTGTTACCTTTAATGTTTCTTTCTTTGGATTTTTATTTTATTTGATTTGATTAGGGACAGGATATAGACTCCCAAAATAAATACACCTAATCATTGGGACCTTCTGCTGAATACACAGATGAAAGGACCTCTGTTTCATGGCAGCTGGAGACTTGCAGGGAAAGTGCACTGCGGAGTCAAGACCGGTCAAAGCAGACAACAGACAAGGACAGGACCTTGGAGAGCTCCAAGGGACTGCTGCTGGCTGAACTGTTTTCCTCTTAAGCAGGCATAGTCAAACTTTGGTCCTCCAGATCTTTTGGCCTACAACTCCCATGATCCCTAGCTAACAGGACTAGTGGTCAGGGATGATGGGAATTGTAGTCCAAAACATCTGGAGGGCCGAAGTTTGCCTATGCCTGCTCTTAAAGTTCCTACAGGAAGATGCTGACAACTGGAGTTTTATATAGGCTGAGGAGACCTAGAGTGTAGTAGGAAGGAGGAACAGACAGGGTGGTTAAAGGGCTTTTGCCTTATTTTGCAGTCTTTGTCTTCTGAGAGACTAGGGTACTGCAAGAGGCTTGGCACCTAGAACAAGCTAACTTAAGGAAGAGTGTGGTTCTGATAATGCCAAGGTTGCAGCTTCAATACTCATATGGGACAGCTGCATATTTCTCCATTGCAGGGCGTTGGACTATATGAACCTCAGGGTTCCTTCTAACTACAAATTCAGAGGATGATCATTTCCTCCCCTTTACTCTCTGCTGCAGCCCACTGCCTGCTTAAAAAGTGAATCCAGGGTATCACAGGGCCTCCCAAACCATGGGGAGGGAGCTGAGATGAAGGAAGGAGCATTTCCTTCCATTAACTTCCTTAAAGTTACCTTAGGATCCCATACCAATTTTGAATGATTCCTCCATTAGCAGCCCCTGCACACCACCCTGTTTTATTCAGGAAGGCTGCAGTTTTTTGGGAGGTGCAGATGACTACAGAAATTAAGAAGGGATGGGAGACTTTCCTTCAGTGAACATCCTTAAATTAAATTAGGATCCAAGCCAATGTTTCACAATGTACCTGGGGTACCTGCTGCATGCTTGTCATTAGAGTGAGGGGAGCAGTACTTTCCTGAAGAAGTGAATAGAATTCCTCCCAGAGAATGGTTTTTGAGCAAAAAGGGGAAATGTGATAATGGTGTGCGGAACCCTGGGACTCTCTCTTAATTTCATTGCATAGGTACAAGTTAGCTAGTGATCAATGTGGCAACATTGTGAAAGAATACTCTAGTCTACTGCACTAAAATTAGTCATGATGATATTCCTGTTCACATCAATAGAAATCTTACTTCACCTATAGCTTCTCTGGATGCAAAAGCTGAAATTATTGGAAGAATTTCAAGATCAACACCAAAGGAGTGTGAAATGTTTGTCGTTTTTACTATCACTATCAAGCCTTTGGAACAATATTTGCTAAGGGAGAGCGGGGAATCATTTAAAGTGCAAACTAGAAGGCGTTTAATGTCTGGTAAAGAATAGGTATTTTGGCAAGCAACTTGAGGCTTTTAATGCCTGCTGTTACAAAAAATATTGCAGAGGATTCACATATTATTTACTCCTTTTTCCATTTGGTGGAAGTGAGAGGGACCTCTCCTGTGACTGTGGCTTTTAGTTTAGTCTCCAGTCATAATTAATACCTTTTAGTTTTGTTGTACCTGCCAGTAGTTTCGAAATGTTGCTCTGGCATTTTTTCTTATTTTTTCTTGGCAATGGCATCTCAGGGAAACACTCAGTACTGCTCATAAATTCTCTCTTTCTCTGTGTGTGAATTTTAAGTGTGTGTGTGATCCATGCTCATATGAATGGTCACAGTAATTGAATTGTAATGGTCTTGTAAATGATCAACTTGATTGATAAGTTCAACAAGGGAGACCTTAAAAGCTGTCCCCCCCAAAAAAAGCTGTCCCTTTAGAGGTCCCCCCCCCAAAAAAAATTAATGATGATGACAGGAGCTTTTTAGCAGTGGCACCTACTTCCTTTAGACAACCTTGCCAGATGAAATCTGTTGTCGTGTTTAGATGGCTGGCACTGACCTTCCTTTGTATTGAGCCAGTGTGGTGTAGTGGGTAAGAGCGGTAGTCTCGTAATCTGGTGAACTGGGTTCGATTCCCCGCTCCTCCACATGCAGCTGCTGGGTGACCTTGGGCCAGTCACACTTCTCTCAAGTCTCTCAGCCCCACTCACCTCACAGAGTGTTTGTTGTGGGGGAGGAAGGGAAAGGAGAACGTTAGCCACTTTGAGACTCCTTAAAGGGAGTGAAAGGTGGGATATCAAATCCAAACTCTTCTTCTTCTTCTTCTATACGAAATTCTATAGTCTATTTGTATGTTGTTTCCCAAACTGTTGGGGTTTTTTAAATGATAATGATGTATTTGGCTGGATCTAAATATTGCCATTTCTTGTTTTCTTATAGTTGTAAGCCACCCTATGGACATACTGGTTCATAAAGGTTGCATTGAATTTAATCAACCATCATTGATTGATTTCGGCCAAGGCTTACTGGTGCTCAAATGTATCACTTGTTTCCATCCTTGGGGGAAAAATTAAATGAAGCTTTGGTGACAGTGCTCCTGAGCAGGTATGGAGTACATTTCCTTAAATATTATTAAGAGAATGATGTCAATATTATTTACGGGTGTCTACTGGCCATAAGAGAAAAGAAGATTATAACCGTCAGCAGCAGTGAAGCTGGTATTTTTGAACCGCACTGTTTCCCTTGCTTTCTACCCTGCAGGGCTTTTTTCAGCCAGAACTCACCAGAACTCAGTTCCAGCACCTCTCAGGTTAGCAACATTGCCTTTATAAGAGAACAAGGAAGGTGTTCATGTTGAGTTCTGGCACCTCTTTTTCTATAAAAATACCATCGAACCTCACCATGCTTTCTGCAGCTGGTTGCCAGAACAGTAGAAGACAAAGATGCTTTGTCTTTGTGTTTGCTGTGGTTGAAAGCTTTTTAAACGTTTGATTAAGGCACACAATAAATTGGCAACTTCTGGATCCTGTGAGATGCTGTTATCAGAGATGGTTACCCTAGCATCACCTCCCCCCCCCCAGGGGGGAAAATAATCACAAGTTCACCCTGCAATGATAAGTGCATATGAACTGAGCAGAAGATTCATAATTTGCAGCTTTTATTTTTCCTTTCTGAGGACGAGTAATGGGAAAGGGGGAGGAATATCAGAAATGTGTGCTACAGTATAAATAAAATTGTTAACAACTCTCTTTTCAGTGGCAGTATGCCTTTTCTATTTAAATCTGTCTTAGCACACATTTAGTACAACCAGATGATGGTAATTGCTAATCCTGTCTTCTGTAGGGTGTGGGGTCCTTCGAGTATCTGCAGATTTTCACGCTTAATACCCTTTAGAGCTCACTTAGGAGGTGAGCACATAACATTGCTTAGCATTATGTTAACATTTCTCTGGCATTTATGAGTGCTGGGCTGGAAGGACACATTCAAATGACGATGGGGTTTTTTTGGGGGGGAGTGCTAATAACTGGACATTAACATTTTTACTGCATCATACAAATGTTTAATAATTACGATTCAGCCCATGAGTGGGCTTGAAGCCATATGACACCCCCCCCCCAAGTTGTGGGTGTTTTCCCTCTTTTTTTTGCATAACATTGTAGAGCTTTCTGAGTTACAAACTGTGGTATGTTTACAGCCCAGTTTTGTGACACTGCCCAGTAAATGTTCTGTTGTTTTTGTTGCTCTTATATTTATTAAATTTATTAGTCACCTTTTTTGCAACTCAAAGTGTAACCATATGATGGTGATCATGAGAGCATGGGGATGGTATGAGAATCAACAGGTTTTGAAAGGTGCTCATGTGTTTGTTCAGCCTTTGCTTAAGGACTGGATTATTTGCAATGTTGCAAAGAAAGGGATTGTTGCCATTACATGTTCACACCTTGGAGGACTAGACACATGTTTGTTTGTGTTCTATGAAAAGAAATACAGTGGTACCTCGGGTTACAGACTCCACTAACCCAGAAATAGTACCTCGGGTTAAGAACTTTGCTTCAGGATGAGAACAGAAATTGCGTGGCGGCTGTGCAGCGGCAGTGGGAATCCCCATTAGCTAAAGTGGTACTTCAGGTTAAGAACAGTTCAGGTTAAGAACGGACCTCCGGAACGAATTAAGTTCATAACCAAAGGTACCACTGTATTCTAACTTCTATGAAAAACAATATTCCCAGGATTCCAACGAAATTCACAGAATTGAAAAGAGGTGACTTCTGACTCATCGGCAGATTAATATTAATTAATATTAAGACATCCATTACAACTCCCCCCCCCCTTCCCTGCCAGTTTGATATTATCAGAAGAAAGTTATATGACGCCTGGGGGGGGGGGGGGAGAGGGATAGAAGTAACTATATATTGCCAGTTACAACAAAGATGTAAGTTGCCTGGTGGGAATGAGCAAGGCAAATGGAAACAGATGATGGTCTGAGACCCATTTGCAGCATCATTTACAAGGCAATGGCAACCTTTTCCTAGATACAGTCCTGGGTATTTTCACCCCAAAGTACTGCAGGCAGCAGAGGGCAGACTCCTGGATGGCTGCTGCCAGCCAGAGTATATCATATCAATATGGTTGGACCAACAGTCTGATTCAAAGTTATCTTTATATGTTAAGGGATCTCATGGCTCACATTAGACACTTCATAGTATCTCTTCAGAAGTACTGTTTTGAGGGACAGGGGGCAGACTGGTGTGGAGGACTCCCTGGTCCTGAATGGGGTAACTGTGCCCCTGAAGCCTGAAGTCATTTTGGACTCACAGCTGTCCATGGAGGCACAGGTCAATTTTGTGTCCAGGGCAGATGTCTACCAGCTCCATCTGGTATGCAGGCTGAGACTCTACCTGCCCACGGACTGTTTCGCCAGAGTGGTGCATGCTCTGGTTATCTCCTGCTTGGACTATTGCAATGCGCTCTACATGGGGCTACCTTTGAAGGTGACCCAGAAATTGCAACTAAGCCAGAATGCGGCAGCTAGACTGGTGACTGGGAGTGGCCGCCGAGACCATATAACAACATCCTGAAAGACCTGCATTGGCTCCCAGTACGTTTCCGAGCACGATTCAAAGTGTTGGTGCTGACCTTCAAATCCCTAAATGGCCTCGGCCCAGTATACCTGAAGGAGCGTCTCCACCCTATCATTCTGCTCAGACACTGAGGTCCAGCTCCGAGGCCTTTCTGGCAGTTTCCTCACTGCAAGAAGCGACGTTACAGGGAACCAAGCAGAGGGCCTTCTTGGTAGTGGTGCTTGCCCTGTGGAACGCCCTCCCATTGGACGTCAAGGAAATAAACAACTATCTGACTTTTAGAAGACATCTGAAGGCAGCCCTGTTTAGAGTAAGGTTACCAGATTTTTTTCAATGAATCCGGGGACACTTTTCAACTTCGTACTAAATGGATGGATTTTGTCAGGGGACTGATTTGGAAATCTGGGGACTGTCCCTGGGAAATAGGGACATCTGGTAACCTTAGTTTAGAGAAGTTTTTGATGTTTTATTGTGCTTTTAATTCTGTTGGGAGCTGCCCAGAGTGGCTGGGGAAACCCAGCCAGATGGGTGGGGTATAAATAATAAATTATTATATTTATTTATTTATTTATTTATTTATTTATTTATTTATTTATTTTAAACCGCATCAGCCTGATTTATATGCTACTTATTATGTATGTTTTTAATATATGCTGCTTCTAGCATTTTATATATGCTACTTCTTAACAAACAGGTAAAAATCCCTAATAATTCAATGGTAATTTCAAACATTATGCAGAGACAAACTCAGAGTGCACAGTTATGACTCAATTAGTAAACCAGTATGATACACATGTACGCTTGAAGCATCTTAGATGAAGTTCACCTAAAAATGTAATATGTAAAATGACCTACATACGGCTCCCAGTAATAATATACTACTTATTGCAAACACACACTTTAAAAAATGTAATGAAGCAGTTGCCCTTTTCATCTTCAAAATCCTTGAAATGGTTCCTTGTGGGGTTGAATGGTTATTCTCTCAGAAAAATGCATACAATCTCCGCCCTCCCTCCATCTAAAAATAAAAAAGTAAGATGAATTCTAGTGTCTACAATGTCTTGAAGAGGAGGAATGGCAAATATTTAACATTTTGATGAGAACTTTGTGTTACTTTTAGCACATCTTATTATTGATGCTTTCAGGCATATATTCTGAAGGAGCTGCTTCAGTTTATCTGGCTGAAGCAGAAATTTCCTTTAAAGAAAAGGCTAGGCACACAGACTTTAATGGCCGTGTCTTGCTAAAATTAATAGCTTCCTAATTACATGTTTGTCTGATCAGCTCTCTGTTGTGGAAACATTGTAAAAGCAGTCTGATTATATGCATTTTGTTCATTGTGAACTATTACAAATTCCTTGGCAAAATGCTTAACTTTTGAGTTTTTAGATTATTTCTTTTATTAATATGCCGAACATGCAGCTGCTCTGCTGGTTGTGTTTTTCAGAGCAATAAATATAAAGGAAATTGGAGGATAGTCTTTTGTTTGTAAGAATATATTCAGAGCTCCAAAGGGGACATCAGTCACAAACATTTAGTTATATTGACTCCTTTGAAACCATAATATTAGATTATGGTTGCACCTTTTGACCTGGCAAATTGTGGAAAATTCAAACATTTACCGTATCCCTGTAGCAAAGTAAACAGAACATGCTATGGACACTGTATTTTCATGTCTACCAAGTTGTACCATTTTAACTGGCTAAGTGCAGCAATACATTTGGGATACATTAGTAGTAGTAGTAGTACCCCTCCTATCTGACAGGGTTACCCCAGCCACTCTGTGTGGCTTCCAACGTATGTTGTTGTTGTTTAGTCGTTTAGTCATGTCCGACTCTTCATGACCCCATGGACCAGAGCACGCCAGGCACTTCTGTCTTCCACTGCCTCCCGCTGTTTAGTCAGACTCATGCTGGTAGCTTCAAGAACACTGCCCAACCATCTCGTCCTCTGTCGTCCCCTTCTCCTTGTGCCCTCCATCTTTCCCAGCATCAGGGTCTTTTCCAGGGAGTCTGCTCTTCTCATGAGGTGGCCAAAGTACTGGAACCTCAGCTTCACAATCTGTCCTTCCAGTGAGCACTCAGGGCTGATTTCCTGAAGAATGGATACGTTTGATCTTCTTGCAGTCCATGGGACTCTCAAGAGTCTCCTCCAGCACCATAATTCAAAAGCATCAATTCTGTATATGTGGCTTCCAACATATACAGAAACATAATAAAATATCAAACATTAAAAATGCTTTCCTATACAGGGCTGCCTTTAGAGGTCTTCTAAATGTAGAGTTACTTATCTCTTTGACGTTCGGGAGGGCATTCCACAGGGTGGGCACCGCTACCAAGAAGACCCTCTGTTAACTTTCCTGCTTGCATTCTGTCTCCGTCTTTGCAAAATGATAGATGTCCCTTCAATATTCAGTTGTGCTCCGAGCCCCAAAACCCATCCTCCATGGAAATAAAGACACAGTGGAGACAGAATTTAGTTTAAAAGTTAATGGACAAATTTTGGCCACAACTTTATTAAATACACAAATGTGACTGGTATTGACTTAGGCATTGGTATCAAAACTATAACTGTATCAAAACTATAAAATTGCATTAAAATCAAAAAGTTTGCCTTTGTTCTCCTTGGTCTCATTTAATAGAAGATGAACATACATGATCTGGATGTCGAGATTTAGCCCAGAGCAAAATTGTGTGGCTAAATTGTATAATTAAATGCACATGGACACACACCCCTAATGGATTGATAGCAAAACACTGCTCACTTACAGCAGAGATTTACCACTTCAGAGGAAAAGAAATACCCTAAAAGCAAACTCATTTAAAAGTGCCAGGACAGATTACTATGGACCCAAATGCATCCTTTGTGCAATTATGTGCACTTTAAAGCGATCTCCTTAATCGTGATAATTTGGAACAAATTAGAGAGTCTCACAGTGAGCTGCAGACTAGTGACTTGCTGGGCTCTTAAAATGCTAAATCAAAAAATGCAATCTGAAACCTGCTGAGTTTAGCTTCCTGTAATCTATCATGCCACTGAACTATTTGAGCAATGCTGAGCCTGGAAGCAGCATCTTTAACCCTACAGGAAACCAGCAAAGCCTCCCATTGACCCAGTCCAATCTGGTTCCACTGGACAACACAAGGCATCACACTTTGAAAAGTGAATGATGTGATGTGGTGCCAAGTTAGCAATGGCTACACATATATTCTGTAGCAGTTAAGAAGATTAATGCCTTTTCACCTTAATGAACTTCATTGCTGAGCAGGCTTGGTGCTCATGCAAATTTCAGCTTCTTCACTTACTTAGACCTGAAATGGTGGGAAGTGAAAGAAAAAAATGGAGCAAACGCTTAACATATACAACATCTCACTCTAAAACCTTGGGCCTGGGTTTTATTAGCACATACTGTAGGTGTGAGAATGGAGAGCACTTTGACCAAGTTATTTAGGAAAAATGGTGAAGCATGAAGAGTTCCTAATAAGCTATCAACACCTCATGCTCTTGTGGAACTGGAGGAAATGTGGGTCAGAGAATATGTTAAGTCAGACTGCACTGAGGTACCGGTAACTAAAATGGCATCTTCTGGGACATGGTTATAATAAAGAAGGAAATATGAAAAACAAGGCAGGAGGTGATTCCTAGGTTTTAAGATCTCGGATGGGGTGGTTAATATTTTGGGGTCTGAAGGGCTCCATTCACCCTTGACCATTCCTCTGGTTACTATATGCCAGTTGTGGGTGTTGGCAGAATGGGCCACCGCATACTCTTTCAGACACACTGCAGTTGACTGGGTTGCTGCACTCTTTGGTGGGCAGGGAGAAGGAACAATAGTTGTCCAGGGAGAAACTATCCCCCCCCCCCCGTACCATGATTTGCAAAGATAGCACCCTCCATGTGGAACATCTCTGTCTGCCAAATCTTAGATAATCTATTACTATATATTTTCCTTCTCCAAAGAAGCTACAGATAGAGCTGAAGAAAATGTGCAATACATAAATTCCACTGTTTGAATAATGAATAGACTTCTTTTATTATTACTTCTCAGAAAGCTTTCTACCCAAAGCCACATTATAATCCTGTTGAGCTTAATCTTCTCTCTTACGCTCTCTCTTCACAGTCTGGCTGAACACAGCTTAAATTCTTTAAGGCACTTTTCATGCACTATCTGGCCCTGTGAGAGGACCTCCATATGCCAGCTGTTTAAAATAAACAGTGCCACATCAAAGTGTACTATAGATCATGCATAGGCGTTCTCCAGAAGTGCCTGAATCCATTGCATGGACTAATGTGTGCGAGAGAGTGTAGATCTGCTCTTTGTAAAAGGATGTAGTGGCCTGCTTTTTTAAAACAAGAATTATTTTGTAGGAAAGGGGCCACAGCCAGGGTTTGTTTGTTTTTACTTTTCAGCCAGAACTTGCCAGAACTCAGTTCCGGCCCCTCTCAGGTGGGCACCGCTGCCATTCTAAGAGAACAAGGAAGGTGTTCATTGTGAATTGTGGGACCTCTTTTTCTAGAAAAACAGCACTGGCCACAGCTGTAGCATGTGGCCATGTGTCCTACTTGGCAGAGGACAGCCCTCAGTTTTGAAGGTTTCCTCTGTTGGATTCAAACAGAGTCCAGTATAGAGATTTGTTGTTGTTTTTGTTTAGTCATTTAGTCGTGTCCAACTCTTCGTGACCCCATGGACTAGAGCACGCCAGGCACCTCTGTCCTCCACTACCTCTCGCAGTTTGGTCAAACTCATGCTGGTAACCTCGAAAACACTATCCAACCATCTCGTCCTCTGTCGCCCCTTCTCCTTGTGCCCTCCATCTTTCCCAGCATCAGTGTCTTCTCCAGGGAGTCTTCTCTTCTCATGAGGTGGCCAAAGTACTGGAGCCTCAGCTTCACGATCTGTCCTATAGAGATATAGGATCATAAAATGGAACAGCAGGAGCCATGAGGTTGTCTGTCAACAAGGAAGAACATTTGGTTATCAGATTGAGGAGGCACATGAAGTCACCTGGTTTCTTCCCCACACTGCTGAGAAGTGTTGTATTTCTTTTTAAACTATAGTAATTATTTCTAAAACTGCATCTATATATATAAAAATTACCACATGCAGTCTTTTTGCAAACTCGTAGCCTCTTTTTCGGCAGCGCATAACTAACCATCCAAGATGTTCCCAGTTTCTTCAGGTATGGTTGTTCTTCAGGTAGGGCTGGGGAAGGGATATGTTTGAAACCCTGGAGAGATGTTGCCAGTCAGTATAGGCATTGCTTTGGGTCCACAGACCTATCCAGATCCATATCTCATCTCCATAGCTCAGAAAGGGGCCAATTTTAAAACCTTATTTCAATGCCTTATAAATTTAGTTTAACATATAGGATAGGGCAAAGGTTGGAGATGTGGGTTAAATAAAGCAGATCACATACATATTTTTTGGAATTGTTCTAAAATAGAAATATTTTGGAAATCCATTCAGGCCAATATCTCCGATATGTTAGGATATAATATACCCTTGGAACCTATGTTTGGTTATCAAAAAGATGTTGTTCCTGAAAATGATGAAGAAATCGTATTCAACCTTACAACAACTTCTAGGATTATAATAGCTACAAATTAGTGGGGGGGGGGGATATCTCCTCTTATAGCTCGGTAGACTGAGAAAATTATGTACATAGCAACTATGATTAAGCACAATTATTACAAAATGATACATATCAGGAATGCCAGCTTGAACCTGTGACTATGGCGACTGGGGTTGTGGGTGCCATGCAGCGTGCATGGCCCTGGCACTGAAATTTGTGAGTGCCCAGCCCCCTCATGGGGAATTTTGTGGGTGATCGGGCACCCAGGGCCCTAGGGAGTTGTCACTTATGATATATATAAACTAGCCTGACAGGTTTATGGGGAAATGGGTATTCTTTGGAAAGTTTTGGAGCAACAAGTTCAATGGTAATGCCCAACATTATTCAGCTTCCAACCTGGTGTAACAGCATTAATTTATGCTCTTTTGGTTTTGTGTGTGGGTGTGTATATGACTTTTTAAGGCAATTCATTTTCTCCAATCGCCATGTTAATATTCCCACACTGAAACTGCTTTTGCCATATGATACATTTTCACTTATGGATTATTGCAGATTTCTTTGATGTATGTTCCCCCTATAGAGTTCTGTCATTATCTCACGCAAAATATGTTGATGCAATGCAGTCATCATCCTTCTAAAATTTGCAGTACATAGGAATGTTAATATCTGTTGTGAAGAAAGACACCTACACAGAAAATATATTAAAGAATTCTCTATCAGTTAAGAATCTCTGAATGCTGGATAACAAATCTTCCATTGTAAACCTTTGTTATATAGCCTCAACACAACTTGTAATAAACTGGAAGGCTTATTAATTAATAAATAGGTAAAGTAGTGGAACAATTGTGCATAGAGCCATATAAATTGTGCCATATGTGAGATAGCTTAGATGCAATTTTGTGTGTGTGTGTGTGTGTGTGTGTGTGTGTGTGTGTGTACACACACATACAATTGCATCTAAGTTATAAGAGAGAGAGAGAGAGAGATTTTTCACAACATCCTGTCTCCAGGATATTCAGAAGTAAATAAAGTAAATAAGCAAATGCCTTATTTGAAATTTAAGAGCCAATACCTGGAAACACACCTACATTTGAAAAAGGAAGGTTCTAATATCCATATTAAAGGCCCTCTTTTTACTTAATTGATTTTTAGGACACATCCTAACTATTTTGTATTATTCCTTTTACAAAATTTATACCCTGGTTACTTGACAGAAAGCCCCTAAGTGGTTTACATGGAAAAACTAATGTGACATAGCCTGTCACAAGACAGCAACCACACGAGATTTCCCCCGAAGAAGATGGCTCCTTTCAAATGTATCTAAGATTTGACACCCATTCATATCTTTCTATGGCTGTCCACATTTCATGGGAAGATTCCGTATCCTCAGTCACACTATTGGTCCATCAAAATGAGTATTGTCCACGTTGAATGGCAGTGGCCAGCCAGGGTTTCAGGCAGGAGTCTCTCCCAGCCATACCTGGAGATGCCAAGAACTGAACCAGGGACCCTCTGTATAGAAGGCAGATGAGCTACCAATGAGCTACGGTCCTGTTATAGGCAGAAGGCATACTCTGTTCCTGTGTATACATGCTGCCTGATGCAGGGCAGAATGCAACACAACCTGCCGTTGTCTGAGAGCACATGATGTAGTCTCCTTGCCGAAGCTACAAGTCTAGTTTTAGTTAGTATCCGGAGGAGAATATAAATTCCAGTCTTTGCAGGAAAATTCAAGTTTGCTTCAGTCCCATCCAGCCTGCCCTGATCTCAGATTCTCCTCTACAGTAGTGCCAACTTGGCTCTGTTTCCCTTCAGCCACTCAGCTGGTTTTCATTCCCGGCAGTTTCCCCCCCTGTAAGTGACAAAAAGGGGGACTTGGGCTGTTTCTCCCTGCATATTTTATGAATAATGGTAGAAATTGATTGTCCAGCTGTGTCACCCTGTCCAGCTGTGTCACCATTTCTGTGCACTAAATCAGCTAAAGCAGGCATTTCTGTCCCCCACCCCCTTCACTATTAAAAAAAGAAAAGGAAAAAAGGTTTTGTTCCGGTTTCTGTTAAAAGCTGTCTGACACACAACACATATACTCAGATCTGGGTACTGAGCTAGTATAAATGGCTCATCTCTTTCTCACTTTCACTGCTTATGTGGAGCAGAACTGTGGCAACAATCCAATTGGAGGAAGTCAATTGCAATGGTTGCACAGAGACAAGGAGATGCTACTGCAGCATATATTCTGTGGTTGGTTGATAAACTACCCAGGAAGGGGCTGTTCTATCAATTATTCAGGTGTGGCTTCCATTGATGGGGCTGTTTTCTGCTACTTCCACAAAAGCCAGTTTTATTTCTGGGTTTTGTGGAAGTAGCAGAAAACAGCCCCATCAATGGAAGCCACACCTGAATAATTTCCATTGTAACAGTGCATTCTGGCCTGATAAAACATTAATTTTGGTTAAACTTGCTGTTTAGGTATTCTGTGTATGCTAGTCCACTTCAGGGGTGCACACTAGTGCTAGCTAAGCATGTGAGGGGTGTGTGCGCGCGCATGCAGGGCTGAGACATCTAGTTGTACCCCACCCCTAATCACCATCCATGTCACTCTCCAGCTTGACTGATTAACTCTATTCTACTTGTGAAAGCACCCTGAACAGGCATCCCCAACCTTCGGCCCAGTGTTTTGGACTACAATTCCCATCATCCCTGACCACTGGTCCTGTTAGCTAGGGATCATGGGAGTTGTAGGCCAAAACATCTGGAGAGCCACAGGTTGGGGATGCCTGGTTTAGAACCCTGATTTTTCATGCTTCTAAGCAGGCGGGAATGTGGGGACCTCCAGTCTAGGAACACTGCCCTGCCAGACATCCCTGTTTGGCCCATGAGTCCATTTTGGAGAAGTCTCAGCCATCTCCCCTTCACTTGACATCACATCAGGTGAGAAGGAAGATTAGGGCAGGACTTTGCTTAGGAACTTAAAGTGAGCTCTTGATTGCACCTTAGCTCTGGAACAGGTATGGTCCCCACTGCCCATCAGCTGCCGGGTGATGCCTTGCTTAAAGAGGGGGATGCTATTTGATGGAACTTTCCCCTCTCAGCTCACTTACCCCAGCAGCAATAGTGGCAGCAGCAATAGGGGAGGACAAAGGAAAGAAAAAATTATTTCTCTTTTCTAACACCCCCCCTTTCTTCTGCCACCAGCACTGTGGCAAGAAACAGAAGAACGTCTGCATTTTAAATGCCAGGTTTTCCTCTGTCATCCAGCCCAGCCCAGTGTAGACATTGACATGCAGAATCTTGTTAATGTCTAAATCAGTAAAGGTAAAGGGATCCCTGAACATTAGGTCCAGTCATGGCCGACTCTGGGGTTGCGGCGCTCATCTCGCTTTATTGGCCGAGGGAGCCAGCGTACAGCTTCTGGGTCATGTGGTCAGCATGACTAAGCCGCTTCTGGCAAACCAGAGCAGCGCACAGAAATGCCGTTTACCTTCCCGCCGGAGCAGTACCTATTTATCTACTTGCACTTTGACTTGCTTTTGAACTGCTAGGTTGGCAGGAGCAGGGAACAAGCAATGGGAGCTCACCCCATTGCGGGGATTCAAACCACCAACCTTCTGATCAGCAAGTCCTAGGCTCTGTGGTTTAACCCACAGCGCCACCCACGTCCCTGTCCAAATCAGTACAGCACGACAAAACACTCGGGCCAAATGTGTCACTGCTTCGATTCAGACAAGCCCAGAAACACCCCACTTCATCTTGAGATTTGGGATGCGGTTGGATCCATTGCGCATCCCAAATGAAAACACAATACTAAAAATATTTCCCCCAGATTGTTGCCAGGGGAAAACCATGTCGTTGCAATGCTGCAGCTGTGGGCCATACACATCCTTCTGGGGACAAAATGGAGGAGAAGATCTTTGTTTCCTATGCATTAAAAGCGGAATAGGTTGGTGAGGGAGGGAGTGCTGTCATATTGTGGGACGGACCATAGCTTGGTGGTAGACCATGCAGCATTTCCCAGTTTGAATTCCTGGCACCTCAAGTTCAAAGAATCAGGTGGCAGTTAATGGGAAAGACCTCTGCCTGTGACCCTGGAGGGTGACTGCAGGCTAAAGTAGACAACAGTGGGCTGGAATTATGATGAATCTGGCCTGATCAGATTCCACAACCACCCACAGCAAGCCCAGATGTTGTGTTTGCTAGCCTCACACAGCAATTTAAGTTAGCAAGGAAATCAGTGACTTGCTAGTAGGGCTGGGGGAATCTGCCCATGTCATTTTCTCTCAGTTTCTCATTGCCCCCAGTCTTTCGTTTAGTTCTCTACATTTATACTTCTTCTTGCAAGGTCCCCATTCAAAAAAGTCTGTGTGCAAATTCACCAGCACTGCAGTATGAAATTGTATGCAATTTTGCCCATTTCTCAAAGTAATTTCCCCAAATATAATCCATGTTTATGTATGTTATTTTTGCAAATATTTTCACATATTATGCACATTTCTTAGCAAGATGGCTGCATTGCAAAATTCAGAAAAGTGCAATTCTTTTAAGGATGGCTGTGTTTTGGTCTGTGTATTGTTCTGAAAAGTATAAATTTAGGTAGGTTCACTTCTGAATGCAAAATGAATTAAATTTCTCTCACATCCCTACATGCTGCTGATGGCAGTTCTTCCATGTGGGCAGAAGAACAATAGATTAACAAAAGCTAATACCCTGTACACCCTGTGCAAAACAATAGCTATTGCCTGTTTTTTCACCTTCTTTTTCTTTCTCCACCTTTTCCCTTCTCTCAATAAAAGAGGGTTGTCATGCTCCTGGTGCAACCTACCATAGGTCAAGCCAGAACTCAGTGTGCATATGTAATGATGACTCACCAGTCAAAGACCAGCAAGTCAGTGGGAGAGATCAAGATCTCTCTTTCACATGTTTGTATATAGCTGGCTGCTATAAAAGATCTACAAACTTACTTTTTCGTTGCATGCCTATAACTGAAGGCTCTGTGACATTGCCGAGGTGCTGACTGAATACTTTATAGTTCCAGGCTGGCAGTAAGAGGCAGTAAATACAATAGAGTGGAAAGGCACTGACCATAATATTCCTGGCAGCACCTGGCCAGTGTGGGAGATGGAAAAATGCAGACATTAACCTTGTTAAATGGAGTGTGTTATGAGACTTTTGGTATCAGCCTCCTTTTTGTGCTCAGGAGTGAACCGAACATGGCTGAGGCTAAGGCAAAGGACACTGGGAAACGTCTCCCTTACTTGATATTCATAATATTGCCATTGGTTTCTCTGTGCTTGACCATCTTGCCAGCAAGGTCATGAAGATCCAGAAGGTTGCAAGAGATTTATGTCCTGCTCCTCATTGCAAGTGATCATAGGGTGGATCGAAACAATGTAACAACTATGCAAAGTACAACATATCACTGGCATACAATTAAAAGCCTAACACTGCAGCCATCACACTGAATTATGTAACTGGGTCAATTGATACATTTGTATTACAAACTATAAAGATTTGGAAGTGACTTTTGCAGAATTACCAATGGGTGCTGATGATTTTAATTTTGCCCCAGTCTTTTCTTATGTATTGAGCTTGTCTGCTACCTTATAGTTCAAGAAATGTCCAAGTGATTTACATAATCTTTTTTAATTGTTTAAGAATGAGAATTGCATTCTTAGAGTGCTTTCTTTTATTCTGAGTTTCCTTTCCCCTCATTGGATGGAACGGAACATGTTTTTATTTTGCTAGCTTGTTTGTTTTAATTTGAAGTTTTGTGAGCTTGTTAATAAAATATGGAACTGAATTAAATTAGAGTTAGTTAGATGACTCTGATCTAAAGTTTTCAGTAATGGCAGCTTGAAACCAGATGACTAAGATTTTTTCCTTATCCCCCTTTCCCCCCTTTCAGATTCTCTGGGAATGGATTATTTTTCTCTTCAGCTGCTTTTAATTTGAGCTTTACTTTTCTTTTGCTGGTTTCCTTTATGATCACTGTTTAACCCATGCAGGATGGAAATCTTGGAATTAATAGAAAATTATAGCAGGAGCAGGGGGTTAGACTACAATCTTTTAAACTATCTTCTTATAAAATAGAAATATTTAAGGTTCTCATGTAGAGTAAATCTGCTTTGCAGACATTTGATAAGATATAGTTTAGACTGAACTACAATAGAGAAATGTTTAGGTATTGTGGAATTAGTGTGGTGTCATCTTAAAGTGCCAAACTAGAACTGGGCCTGACCAGGTTAGGTGCTGGTGCCTCATGTCTACACTGGCTGGCAATGGCTTCCATGGTTTCATAATGAAACCGTTCCAGCTCAAACTGAAAATGCCAGGATCTGAACATCCAGCTTTGATAAACAAGCCATGTGCCTCCAAAACTGAGCTATATCATACTCAAAATATGATGAAAGACATTCACCAGTCAGGATTCAAACCTGGGTTATGAGATTGTCAAGTTCACATGATGCCTGTATACCACTAAGGTAACCAGTCTGGTAGACATTTTCTTGTAAAGAAATGTTGAGGTACAGTTTGAGGATGGAGGGAAGCTATCAATCTTGCAGTGTTTTTATTGAAATTATATTTTTTTAAAACACATGATCAAGTCAAAAGGAGTCTTCATAGCCTGATTGCTGCAAAGCAGCGGATTGCATTGGGGATTTCATCTCATGGAAATGAGATTCCACCCCCTTCTTCCTTGGATTGATTCCCAACATTTCTGCAAAGAACACCAGAGACCTGCCCTAAGGTGCAACGTCTTGGAAGTTGCAGCATGTGGCATGAAAAGCACATATCACTGCTGTCAAGCAAGATCTCAGTGACAGTGTTAGGGAGTCGAGGGGGACAGCATAAATTGACAGAAGGATGAAAACAACAACAAAGAATGTGCTCAACTCGATATGAAAAATTGTCTGCAAGTTTCTTTGCTGATAATGAGCAGAGTTGGACTCCTGCTAATCATGGCTGACAGGATTCAGGCTGCGAATGAGACTCCTCTGAAGCAAGTTGCTGGAGGATTGGAACCTTAATTGTAACAGAATATGGCATGGGAAAGTTTGCAATTTAGTGAAGTGGTAACTGGATTGGAAGGGCCTTATCTGGATGATGGTGTTGATTGCTATTAATTTCATTTATGATCCATCTCAAAGCAAATTGACAATGTAATTTCATCCAGTAGGTAATGGCTCATCTTTCGGTACAATCAACCTTACCATGACATGTGAATTTCACTGGGTTCTGACCAAGGTTTTGTAGACTACTGAGTATTACTGGGGCTGCATTCACACAGCAAACACTTAATTCAATATTCCCAACATTTCCTTACCTTCAGATTTCCTTCAGTCTTTCATACTATGCAAAAGCCACTTATAGAAAACTGGCAGAATCTAGCAGACATTTAGGGCTTATTTCTGTGTTATTTGCTTTCAGGGGGAGGGGAAAATCACAACCATGTTAACCCAGCAAATCACATGTGTATTGCTCAATGACAAGCTGAGGAAAACTCCTAGGAAATGTTGCATATCTAGCCACCCTAAAGTGTCAGGTGGTTCCCCCCCTGGTTTGTTGATGAGAGATCCCCACTGTACAGGAGACATTTAAAAGCCAGTAAGGATACACTTCTGTTATTGGTCAAAACATAAATAATTTAAACCAATCAGCATCTCTGAAAGATTTACCCAATGATTTATATATTCCTCATGGGGTTGTGAATATAATCTAGGACACAGTTCTGGTCAATATCCTAACTGGGGGCCCTTTGGATCTGTTAAACTATGGAAAATTCAAAATTATCTGGAGAAGATGTAGAGATCCTCCAGCCAAAATATGCATGCAAGAACATGAATCAGAAGGGATGTGTATTCAGGGGGAAATGTTAAGTGAATGTTGGTTCAACAAAATCCCCTTCCACATTTGGGCCTCATACCACCTTATATTTGGGCCCACCAACCACCCCTGTGAAATAGTCCCCTGCATATCAGTGTGGGTTCACTGTCCCATACATTTCTGCATTTGTTTCTTTCTGAGAAGAAGATAGCATTGGCATGTATTTGTCTTTTCCCAGTGACAACTGAGATGACAGTTGAGCCCAGGCTATGTGAATTGATGTCATGATTAGCCTTGGCTGTCAGTATGAGACTGAACTGCTCTTCCTAGTTGGTGATTTTTGATTGCAAGCTTTATTAAAGATTTTGGTAGTTTGCTTTTCAAGCTTTGAAATGTGTCAGCTCTGAGTAATGAAGTAGTATAGTGTTCAGCTTGTCGGGGCAGGACTTGGGAGAAGCAGGGTCAGATCTCTATTAAGCCAGGAAGTTGCCCAGGTTACCTTGGGGCAGTCACACTTTCAGCGTAATCTAGACATGGGGTTCTTGACAGATTAATATGGATGGGGAGAGAGTGACAGATGGCAAGAGGCCCATTTTGTAAATGTGGAATGGTGTTTGTCTGGTACTGCTTTGGCTGCTGATTTGAATTGCATGACTCATGGCTGATTAAGATGTTGTGTAAATGTGCGCAGCTTGAGAAAGTAGAGTGGAAAGTAGCACAGGAAAGTGTGTCAACCCACCCATCTTGATTGAAGCCTTTGCCAGCTATAATCTCATCTCCCCAGCCTGTACCTTGTTGACCTTGAGAAGGGACAGAATGGTCACCAAAGGAAATGGCATTTGCACCCTCTGAGCATGATTAAACTCAACAATCAGGGAGCCCACAAAGTTTTTCTAAGCCTTCAGATTTAATGCTGGAGGGGCACAAGGGTTTTCTGGAATGAGCACACAGCTCATTGCCCATCTCTAATCCCATGCCGTTGTTCTCTTACGACCAGAATCTTCACTGAAAGGCAATTGCAAAAGGAGACATATGGTGATTTGAAAAGCAGTGATTTATCCTAAAATGTGTTCTTTGAAGTGGATCAATCAAATAATTATTATAAAAGATCACAGGATGTGGAGTAGTAGTATATTGATTCTGCTACTTTACATTAGAAATAACTGCATGGATGTCAGTTAGTGTGAAACTGTGAGTTACAGGACTGGACATTTCTGGGAAAACAAAGCAACTGCATATAGCTGCTCTATATCTAATAATTTAGGTACATAATCTGGAGGGAATTATGCAGTATATGGTCTTCTGTGGTTGGCTCCCTAGGCAGAGTCCTGTTGAATTTACAGCGCACAACGTGGAAGCAACTCATTTTACATCAGACTTTAGTTTATGTGTTGCAATTCAGCAAATGGATATTTGGCCTGAATCCAATACTGTACCGTAGCCAAAAATACAATAGTGGCAAGAAAAGAGGCACGTCTAAATACGGAATATAGAAATAATTAAAGCATGCAGGATTATGGCCAATCTTAGAGTGTATTGCCTTTATGTGTCTCCAAGGGGATGGGTCATGTGACTCTGTTGCTGTGTTGAGATGATGGTCTGAGCAAATCAATGGTGAATTTGGCTTAGGCAGACTCTCAGTACAGAGGAAGAAAACACCCAGGAGCGATGTGCATGTCGTGTGAGAAAACTATTGCAGCAAGGGATATGCAGAACCCCATGAGAAATTCTGCTAGTCTTATTGGGTAGTTGTTGTTATTTTCATTTGCTTCCCTCAGAATTCTGCTAATATTTTTCCAGTGGGACCATCTAAATTTGTGTCAACATTCTGCTTCCAGTGAAATTCTCAGAAAACGGCCATTCCTGGTTTTAAAAAGCTTTGCATATTGTGTGGAGAGATTCTTCAGAAGCTGTGCTTTCAAAGCCAATATAGGAGCTTGCTTTATGCTAGATTAAATTATGTGTCTATCTGGCCCAGGGTAGGGGACCAATTTCAGCTCAAGGGCTACATTCCCTTCTGGGTGATCTTCTAGGGGCCACCTGGCATTAGTGGGCACAGCTAAAATGGGCAGGGCAGCAAATGTGAATTTTATCTTTGTATAGTAAACTAGTTTCGACACACATATCCCTACTCTCTACCCTCCATCCAGATAAGCAAGCAGCATTATCTTAGTTCATGGACACATTCCAACCAGACAAACAGCACTCAGAGAGGGTACAAAGGAGGAATATTGAGGCAAGAAGTGTGTGGGACTCCCAGGCAGGGCTTATATCAGCCAAAACTCACTGGAACTCAGTTGTCATGAACTGGCAGGACAACGGGGAGGAGAAAGAGGTCCCAGCAAGGGTGTAGCTAGGGCTGGGACACACCTGAGCATGGGAAGGAGAGGTTGGTTTAGGAAGTACTCACAGGGTAATAGAGGATGATGAGAGGATGGAGGTCAGTGCAGAGGAACCAGAGCAGAAGGACCCATCACCAAAGCCCAGAGGGGCCTCTGTCTCCATGAGCTCTGAGGCACAGGGAGCTGTGGGCAGAGTGCCCCAGGAGGCTGAGGCAGATAAGGGCCCACAGCCCAGCTTCCTAGCTGGCCAGGTGGGGCTCGCTAGTTCTGGGAAGTGGTGGATGATTCCTCAACTGGAGTAGGCTTGGAACCTTGGAGGTGAGGGTCACATGCCTCATCCAGCCCAGATGCTGCAATCAGCAAGCAAAGTATAAAAGGGCAGCAGAGCTGATGTTCTGTATCTGCTCAATAGTCCATGCTGATGGACCTCAGCTTGGATGCTCCAGAATCTCTGCAGGACTTGGGACACTGGACACATGATCTGATCCTGGACTGGGGACTTGCTACCAAGTAGGCCAGGGGTTTAGGGCATCCGATCCAGCACCTCTCAGGTGGGCACCATTGCCATTAAAAGAGAACAAGGGAGGTGTTCATGGTGAGTTCTAGCACCTCTTTTTCTAGAAAAATAGCACTTTTCCCAGGACTTTTGTTAGGCCCACCAGTTACAGAATTGCCTAGAACTGGCCTATTTCCCACTCAGTTCCTGTAAACACTAAAAAGTGCTTAACTGAAAGAATGCAAAAGTTAACTAATAAAAAACAGATTAAAACAGGAAAATGGCATCAGGAGTATGAAGGTTTCAACAACATTGACTAGTGTGAGCCTTCCCTGCTTTAATAGCCACGCCAGAAATGAAATTGGATGTTGGTATAATAGCTGTCAGCAAACTTACCGTGCCTTGGGCCGGTGTCTCCAGCGCCGATCGCATGGTGGGCTGGAGGGCGGGGGAGCGTGTGCCCATACGCGTGTGCACACCTTATTTCTGGCACACATCTGGGTCAGAGGAGCACTGGAAATAGCTTGTGTGCATGTGCACGGGCCTCCTCTGACCTGGAAATAATGCTTGCGCATGTGCACAAGCTATTTTCGGTGTTCCTCCAACCCGGAAGTGGGCAGCCGCGCAGCGCAGCATGGGTAAGAATGGGCGGCGGCAGCAGGCGGCGGGGGTTGCCAAAGCCGGATAAACGAGTCCCTCAGGCCTTAACGAGTCCCGCGGGCCTTAGTTTGGGGACCTCTGGCATAGTAAGTTCCTAACACTCATATTCTGAGTTGAGAAAGTAGCCTCTATGCACCTATAAAAAATAAAATAAAAGTTTAAGCCTAAGATGGAAAGTTTATTGCTGGAGCTCCTTAAATTTTGAAATGCAAACACTGAGCAGTATTGTGGATTTATTCCTCTTTTACCTCACAGCATCAGCAACCTGGGGAAAATAAAGATTTCTGATGACGCTTTGCATCACACCAATAAATAAATAAAAGGATGAATAATGTCAACCACTCACACTAGTAAATTGGCCAGAGGAAGACAAATGTTTCTAGACAGTCTGCATTACTCACTTAAGGCATGTTGCCATGTGGAAATCGGCATCTCAAGCAGTATTAGTGATTAAACAATGGAGCACCTGTGTACAGTAACACATTACGCTTGTCTCATGGCTTCAGTTATATGGCCTTTGTTTATATGATTGCACAGTGAAATCACTGGGTTAGATATGGCTTTGACTGCAATTCTGGGTACCGTTACTTAAAAGTAAGTGCATGGCATCCTCAAGCAACTACCTTCCTGGGGTCCCTCTTTAAACATTTTTGTGTGTGCAGCAACGTCTGGGTCTGTGAGACACCTTTTTCATTTTCTGCAGTGTCCTGGAATAATGCCAGTGCTTGTTTTCTTTTTAAAAATATGTTTAGGGGTACAGTGGTACCTCTAGTTATGGACTCAATCCATTCCAGGGTGCCATTTGCACCCCGAAAAGTCTTCAACTAGAGTGCCACTTCTGCACATGCATGCAGCGCAATAAAGCGCTTCTGCACATGTGTGCACAGCGAAACCCAGAAGTATAGACGTCCGGGTTTGCCGCATTCGTATCCTTGAAAAATGCAACTGGAGACTGACGTAACAGGAGGTACGACTGTACTCGCATTTTGACTCAAGAAAATCACCATTTTATAGTTCAAATCAGGAAAAATAAATACAAGAAATGCACAAAAGTACAAAGATTCACAAATTGTTTAGGGGTATGCATATCCCTTCGTCCCCCCACAAAAAAGCACTGAATAATGCTATGTCAGGGATATTATGAGGAGTTAACATGGAGGCTCTATGAAAGCACTGTTGATGTGAGAGGGGGCACCAGCAACAAACTGTTTTTCAAGGACCCTCTGAAACCTGGTCCTGACAGTGGAATGTGCCTCTGGATATACAAATTTAATAAATAGTAATATCAATAATTAAAAGGTAAAGGTAAAGGTACCCCTGCCCATACAGGCCAGTCTTGACAGACTCTAGGGTTGTGCGCCCATCTCACTCTATAGGCCGGGGGCCAGCGCTGTCCGCAGACACTTCCGGGTCACGTGGCCAGCGTGACAAGCTGCATCTGGCGAGCCAGCGCAGCACACGGAACACCGTTTACCTTCCCGCTGGTAAGCGGTCCCTATTTATCTACTTGCACCCGGGGGTGCTTTCGAACTGCTAGGTTGGCAGGCGCTGGGACCGAGCGACAGGAGCGCACCCCGCCGCAGGGATTCGAACCGCTGACCTTTCGATCGGCAAGTCCTAGGCGCTGAGGCTTTAACCCACAGCGCCACCCGCGTCCCTTAATATCAATAATTATGCATAGGCTAAAAGTTGTGTTTGATTGTTTTTAAGCAGTGGAATGCTCTGTCCCAGCTCCTGCTAACCTAGCAGCTTGAAAGTATACCAATGCCAGTAGATGAATAAGTACCGCTGTGGTAGGAAGGTAAATGGCATTTCCGTGTGGTCTGGCACTCATCATGGTGCCCTGTTTCAACAGAAACGGTTTAGTCATGCTGACCACATGACCCAGAAAGCTGTCTGTGGACAAATGCCAGCTCCTTCAGCCTGAAGCAAGATGAATGCCACATCCAATAGTCACGTGTGACTGGACTTAACCGTCCAGGGGTCCTTTACCTTTTACCTTTAGTTGGGAGTGGTGAAAACTCATCCAACATCATCTGGATAACCACAGATTCCATATCCTTAGCTTATAAAGTTGAAAGTGTTGAGAAGGTAGGGTGGTTGCTGGGATTTCTCTCTCTCTCTCTCTCTCTCTCTCTCTCACACACACACACACACACACACACACACACACAATTAGATCACTGGAGACTCACCAAAACACCAAGGCTGAGCCCTACAAGTTTATTCTGAGCTTATGGGCTCATGGTGAAGTGTTCATGAGTTGGTGGGATTTCAGTGCAATGGAATATTAGCCTTTTCTGCTGTGAATGCTTTGAGAAAGGGGCACAGTTAATATTTTGACTTGTCCTTAGCACACCTCAACTTTTCTTCTGTTTTCTTGGACAGCCGATGCACATGGAAATCTTGAGGAGCATGTGAATGATTATCAGAATGTTGTAACACTTGCTGGGACTGTGACCCATCATGTGCTGAAAAACCTTTGAAAAGTAGGTCGAAAGACGATATTGTGAGTCACGATCTTGAGAAGAAGACTCAACAGGGACTGTTTCTTAAGAAAGAAGGCAGAACAATCCTCTTGAAAGCAGAGCAGAGGACTCTGGGGTATTCCCTCTGGGGTTGCATTGATCATTAAAATCCCTATGAAGAGCTTTGGGGTATGTATTATCTGTATAGAACAGTGTGTGAAAAGTTCTGCAGTGCAGTCCTTCATCCTTAATAACATACGTCGTTGGTACTGAGGTTCAAATCCTAAATATACTTAATTGGAAACATGACCCACTGATGGCAATAGGGCCTACTTCCAAGTAAATTTCCACAGGATTGGACTATTAATGCCATTTCCTAAACTGGCTAGAAAAGGGAGGAAAAAGAAAGAAGATTCAGCACATTGCTAGAGGTCACACACTATATATTGCTGTGCAATAAGTAATGTTTAGAATGAAAAATTCTTTAATGTTTGTACTAAGCCTGCAAACTTCATTAAGGGGGAAATCCTATGCCAAGATGATGATGGTGATGTTGATGATTACTATAACAGCAGGTATATAAGATCCATTGAAATGAGAAGTTTAGGCTGTAGTGGATTAGCTGGGTGAATCCCAAAGCAGCCAAGCTCAGCCAGTATTAATTCCCCAACCACAGCTCAGTCAAAGATGCACAGACATAACTTGGTCAAAGCTGACTGACCCAATGCTGGTGTCAGTCCCCCCAAATGGGTGTTTGGGGTGGGTGGATAGGTGGGATGAGGACCAGCGAGGAGGGTGGATTTGGGTTGTATCATAATCCTATTCAATTTTGTTGAAAGACCTGGTTATCTGGTGCAGAACACTATTTTAAAAGCTTGTTTTCCTTCTGATGCTGAATGGGTTTGGTGTAACTATATGCTTAATTTACGTTGGCTTGCTTCATGCCAGTTTCTTGTACATAGAAATGCTCCCTAAATCATTAAATTAGTTCAACTAAAGCTTTAATGGTAAAATTAGTGGAGATCAGTTTTAATCAGGAAGGACATTTTTTTAATTGGTAAGGCTGCACATTTGTTTGTTTTTGGAGGCTGTTTTGGTTCTTGTGTGATGCTGCAAAGGGGGGTGAGCTGTGAATGTAGCTTCTGTTTCTTTAAGTAGCCTTCAGAATACATCAAAAATGCATATTGTAAAATTTTAGTATCGGTCAACTGCATTTTAGTTTAATTAAGCAATAGTTTAAATGGGGATACCTGAACCTTCACTAAGAAATTTTGCTGGATTTTGGCTTTCATCAGAATCCCTCAGATGTTCTGCCTGTTCAGGGATGGCAAAATTTGCCTTGGGATTCTACTTGAAGGCAAAAATAAAATAAAAATCCCCAAAACACCAAACCCCACACCCCTTTACAATTGATAGACAAGCCTCATTTTCACTCCTACCTCATTTTGTCTACTCCAAGGACATAAGAGCTCTCCCACCTCTATAAACTCAGTAATGGTGTACAGGCTCCATGTGATTCTCAATTACGTAGCACAGTAAGTACGGTTATAACCATTCTGCATTGCAAAGGCAAAATGTGTGGGATCAATGAATGGGGCTCAGTTGTTGCTGCCTAATCCTGGCTCTGTTGTCTAATGGAGAAAGATGTCTCCTCACAACATCCCTACGGCTTTTGTTTCTTGGTCTTATCTCTGTCTGACAAGATGCTATCGATTCGTCAGTTCTTCATGATGAACTGCTATTGAGCAGTAGTGCAGACAGAGTCACTTTCCCCACCCACCTCTTTGAGAGGAAGGAGCCCTATAGCTGAGCAAAACAGATTGGGAAAAGAATGGAGCTTCTGTCTGGTGTGAAGGCTTTCTCCTTAACTGTGTGCTTCAAAAAAAAAGAAAGAAAGAAAGAAAGAAAGGGGAAAAAAAGAAATCCTTCTGTTCAGAATTGCACTTTCCTGTTTCTTTCAAATATTGAGCAATTTTAGAGCGGATATTTGCAAAATAATAGGACTTGTGGTCTAAAGCTTACTCTCTCTCTCTCTCTCTCTCTCTCTCTCTCTATATATATATATATATATGTTTGCTGTTGTTTAGTCGTGTCCAACTCTTCCACTGTCTTCCACTGCCTCCTGCAATTTGATCAAACTCATGTTGGTAGCTTTGAGAACACTGTCCAACCATCTCGTCCTCTGTCGTCCCCTTCTGCTTGTGCCCTCCATCTTTCCCAGCATCAGGGTCTTTTCCAGAGAGTCTTCTCTTCTCATGAGGTGGCCAAAGTATTGGAGCCTCAGCTTCACGATCTGTCCTTCCAGTGAGCACTCTGGGCTGATTTCCTTCAGAATGGATAGGTTTGATTTTCTTGCAGTCCATGGGACTCTCAAGAGTCTCCTCCAGCACCATAATTCAAAAGCATCAATTCTTCAGAGATCAGCCTTCTTTATGGTCCAGCTCTGACTTCCATACATCACTACTGGGAAAACCATAGCTTTAACTATATAGAGAAATGGGTTTTCCCCCCTGCTAAGGGTAGGAATAACTCATTAAATATTCTTAAACTTCATTAATCATCTGTTTTTCAGGTTAATATGTTAAATATAGCAACTGGAGGGCCATTATTTTAAGATGGGAAACTCCTGTACCCATGGAAGATCTTCAGCCTGTTTAAAACCCTGAAAAGTCAAGGTTCAAAAACATGCAGGAAATATCCACAAGTATAGGAGAATTTCCCAAGGTTGTAAATTCTGTGTTGGGACTGAAGAAGATGATATTTCCAAGATTTTCTCTTGGAGAAAAGATGGATTCCTGAAACCTGAGGAAGAGATATATGCCATTCACTGTCTTTACCATAAAAGGAGAGGAGACTGCACTTTTCACTCATCTCACCACTGCTGCTGATGACATTCATAGGACCAACAGAGCAGAAAGCTATCCAAACGAGTGCGGGAAATAGTTCTTTAATGCAACACTGCTCAATGACTCCCAGCGTATTTTGAGCCGAAATAATGCTTCACTGGAGAAACATTGCAAAAGAAAATCTGCCTATACATCTTCCCCAAAGAGCCATATTTCAGCATATCTAATGGAAAAGCATGTATACAGTTCATTAATTCACAATAATGTTCCCCGACGGGGAGCTATTTTAACTTGGAGCGTATTGGGACCACTAAATAATGTTGTATTAAAATTTTAATACATATTATTTATTAAGGTTTTCATAGCACCCTTTGCCACAACAGTCAGGGTGGTGTACAACAAAAGGAAATGTGAAACATAATAAAATAATTAACAATGATTCACATAAAATATCAATATTTAACATTTCTTGCACCTATTAGGGCCTCTCTCTCCCCCCCCCCACCCAAAGGATGACTCCCAGGGGTAGGAAGGGAAAGTGGACACTCCCCCAAGTTATATACCACTAAACCATTTGTTCTCGTAATTTCAAAAGACAGAAAAAATTGTACATCAGATGTACACTGATGTCCAGTGCTGAGGACCCTCTGGTGGTTCCCTCACTGCAAGAAGCAAAGTTACAAGGAAACAGGCAGAGGGCCTTCTTGGTAGTGGCTCCCACCCTGTGGAATGCTCTCCCACCAGATGTCAAAGGAATAAACAACTATCTGACTTTTAGAAGACATCTGAAGGCAGCCTTGTTTAGGGAAGTTTTTTAATGACTGATGTTTTAATGCATTTTTAATCTCCTGTTTTTAATCTCCTGGGGAGACCCAGTCAGATGGGCGGAGTATAAGTAATAAATTATTATTAATTATTATTATTATTATTATAGCAAAAGCAGTGGTGAACTTCAGGCTCTCAAATTTCAGCGGCACCCTGTGTGATGCTAAAACTCAGCACCCCTGCCTCTCGCGCTGCATTCTACAGCATGGTTGTTGTGCCTCCTAAAGCATGTTACCCAGTGTGCCCAATCTGGTCACACTGCTTATAAAAATCTCTGGCAAAACCCTTGTTCCTCTACCTCATCAGACCCTTTGTGTCCCCTAATTACTTTTTTCCAGGGTCACTCCTGCTCCCCTCCATTTCTCTTGTTTTTAACAAAGTAGAAGCGCAATGTTACATTTGAACCAGAATAATATACATTGATGCTCAAATGAGGGGGGGGGGGGGAGTGGCATGGTCACCAGACCATTTCTGACAGCCCATTTATCTTCCAATTTTGAGGGCTTTAGAGGCAGTCATGACTTGGCTGCATATCCTCCAACATTTCTCCAACAAAAATAGGGACATCTTATTCAATAATAATACAGTGGTACCTCGGGTTAAGTACTCAATTCGTTCCGGAGGTCCGTTCTTAACCTGAAACTGTTCTTAACCTGAAGCACCACTTTAGCTAATGGGGCCTCCTGCTGCTGCCGTGCCGCTGGAGCACGATTTCTGTTCTCATCCTGAAGCAAAGTTCTTGACCCAAGGTACTATTTCTGGGTTAGTGGAGTCTGTAACCTGAAGCGATTGTAACCTGAAGCATATGTAACCTGAGGTACCACTGTAATAGTTTTATCATTAATACCCTGTGCATCTGACCTTTCCAGATATATGACACCATCTCTTAATAGCAGATCATGGAACAATTGTATTCAGGAGAGGAATTGCTTCTTTTCTGGAATATACATTTGGATTTAAAAAAAAAAAAAAATCCAAAGGCTTTCTGTTGTAACACTTTATTCACCCTTTTCTTGGAGTAGTACATTTTCATGCATATGGCTATAATTAGTTGCTTATAATTGAACAATTTGTTTTGGATTCTTCATTTGTAGCATGCTATTGTTTTGCATGCTGTAAAATAGTATAAATGAAAACACAAGCACTCTTAGCTGGCAAAGAATGAGCTTTTTCTTTTCACTCCTTTGCTGTATGCAAGTGCAAACAAGTCCACAGATTACATTTTTGCAGGATTCACAGTACATCATTTCATGCTGAAATGCCACAGGACATGAAGTCTTTTAGTAAACACTTTAAGGCAAAATTCAAGCATTTAAGCATTTGGTAGCTCTCATACAGCCTGATTTGTCCATCCTTCTAGTTTGCCATGAATTCTTTCCATCTGCCCTAAAATGACATTTGAAAAAAGGTACTTGTTAATTGTGAATGTCAGTTGAAAAATGACAGACCTCTCTGGTGGAACAGAAGTGCTTTGAAACTAAAAGGTTCACAAAGTACTGGAAAAGTCAAATATTCAGTCAAATAGGATAGTTAAATGGAGCCTCTATGGTACAGAAATGAATTAAGTGTTTTGCTTTTCAAACGGGTGAAAGAAAACATTTCTTAAAATGTGCAAGCACTGAAAGGAACCATGAATGGGATGCAGTTAGAATTGCCATATCCCATACCCCCATATCTGGTCAGTCTAATCAGCATATTATGTAAATCATTTGCTAATTATTCGAATCATCCGGAGCATTGAGAAATTAAGTATAGTAAGAAGTTTACAGCTGAAAACCTGTGCACATTTTGCTAAGAGTAAGTCCAACTGAACTCAAAAAGACCTACTTCAAAGTAGACATGTAAGGCATTGTGTAGTTGGTCCCATAAAGTAACCAGCTCATTTATTCTAACTCACAAATATTGCAGTATCTTTGATAATCTGTCCTTCCTTTTCTTAGGCATGACCTCCTTTCTTATCCCACAGAGTGGGAAGCGATGGAGACAGGATGTATGTGTTACTGTGTTCCATGAAGTGGGACTATTGTCCTTTGTCCTTTTTCTTTCTGATGTCTGATGCGGGGGGGGGGGGTGTTGCTGTGCTCCGTGTGTGTTTATATGTAAATAAAGTAGATTAGCCAAAATGCTGAGTTGTTGCGGTCTGTTACTCAAGCTGCGAAGACTCTGCGGATCCCTAAGTGTGCCGATGTCTGTTGGCATTGGTCGCTGTGATGTTCGGGGAGAAGAAAGCTTTTGAAGCTCCTGAACGATTGAGCAGGAGGGAGAGAACATGCCAGTCGGGCATGTGTCTCTGACAGGGTCCTACTCGAGTGTAGGACAAGCTCTTGACAATTCCTTGGAATGTTTTCTGGAAGAAAAAATTGTATATTATTCTGTTTGTGTGTTTTATTGTCTGGTGTTCTTCTTTCCATAAATATATTTGCTGCTGAATTGTCTGTTTAAATTTTTCAGCTATTGAGCCTCCTTTAAAATTGCTTTGCCATTCATGGAAATACTGCTTTAAGTAGCTCAGTTACATAACAGAAAGGAAAATAAAGGTCTAAGCATAGAAACACAACATGGGCTATTTGAATATATATATATTCCCTGGAATATTGTAAAATACACATAGCTGGTATTGAACAGTCCCACCTTGCATGCACATGCATGCATACACACACACACACACACACACACACACACACCAAGAAGTGCTTCTTATTATGGCACACCTAAATTACATTGTGATGTTGTTTTTGCAAAATATTAAAGAGAAATGAATAGAAAACTAATATTGTGGCATAGGAAATTTATTATCACTTTTTCTTCTTTGCAGAAGATCAATATTATCTGGAGATAGATAATAGAGGAAATTTTGCATTCCATTTGAATAGTAAAGGATATGGCCTTTTAGAAAGAGAAAAATGTGCCAAATGATAAAGATAGTTACAGTAGAAGGGAAATAATCTTCTACACGTAGTGGAGAAAAGACAGTAGCTAAACCTTACATACTAAGCCTTGGCAACAGAGAGAGAAGAAAATATTCTCCCTGGTATGAAGAACAATGGATCTCCTTCTAGTCACTGTCATTTCTGCCCATAATAGTCCAAATATAGCATTGCTGCAGGGGATTCTGGGGAGAAAAGTGGTCAGCATCATCTTCATCAGTGCCACAAGGGTCTCACAGACCCACACATGCACACATTCTTTCAAGAATTTATCGCTCCAAGGAAAATAACTGAAATCCCCTCTCCATATCTGTAGTCTGTTTACGGGGTGGTGTCTTGTTTACTTTTGAGTAAACATGTCTATGATCAGGGCTCCCCCCCCCCCAGAGTTCTGGCACCTCTCAGGTGGGCACCAGTGCAATTATAGGAGAACAAGGGAGGAAATCATGGTGAGTTCCAGTACCTCTTTTTCTAGAAAAATCGCACTGTCTATGATAACACAGGAAGTTACTGTAATTCTGAGTCAGCCTATTAGTCTGCCTAGCTCACTTTTGTCAACGACCTACCCAGAGATTCTGGGATTGTACCTGAGACCTTTGCATGAAAAGCAGGTGCCCTTTCCCATTTTATTATGATTTCTCCCTTCCAAATAATCTGGAAGTCAGTCTCAGCTGCGAGGAATGAGTGTGACTATGTGAAAATTGCACTGCAGAACTGGCAAACACCAGGCAGCACCCGTTTTGCCCCCTTAAAAACTGCCCCTTCCCAAATGCCCCCATGCCACAGCATTTGTGCCATACGTTTGGAGAAGATAATATGTTGTTCTGCCCTAAGTGACAAATTTATCCTCTGTACGGAGGAGGCAATTTGCCAGTGATTGTCCTAGCACAAATGGCTTGCATCTGGCTCAAGGTAATAGATGTTGGTCTCAAGAATGTCCTCAGTTTTATATGATTTCTTGTCAGAGAGAAGCCACATTATTCCGTTTTCAGCATTGGTCAAAGTATGCTTAACACTCTCCACTCGGAGATATATGTTCTCTTGTGTGGCTAATTAGTTGGCTTTGTATGCTTTCCTTCTGACCTTGCTATTGTTTCTTTTCCCACATAATCCTCTTCAGCAACTCTCATATCCAGAGGCATGTCCCCTGGCATTTATTTGCTTTTTGAAGTTGTTTACTTGGTTTATCATTAAGACACTGTGTCTAAAGAAGGAGGCAAACGGCATAATTTCATATGTGACCCTGTGCTAGACCTTGTGATTCAGTGGCAGTTCAAAGTGTGTGGTTTTTATTTCAGCCACCTGAACAGAGTGAAAACTCTTTTTTAAAAAAACAACAACACATTGTAGTATTTTTATAGCGGCAATAGGAGGAATATTTTGGAAACTGCTGCTAAGATGCAAAGCTGGGTGTTTCTGAAAATACCCACTTAGTCCAAAGAATACTTTCCCCATAGAAAATGCACTGGATGACATTACACTAACATTACACATAGAGGAGAGTATTTTTTTTCGTCCACATTTTAAATAAATTGAACTAATTAGTACTAATTTAAAAGCAAAGACCAGAACTTACTGTAATTATCCATCAGTGTTTATAGATCTCTGACTCTTGTGGTGCAGTTCTCATTTCAAAAACAAATGAACGTGCATCTTAGAAAAGCACCTTTTTAAAAATACGTAAAATATCTCAAAGGGATTTTACAGTAAAAATATCAACAATTAAAAACAAGTTCGTATGTAGAAACTTTTTTAAAAAAATAATAATTGCATGTATGCAAGCAATTCATTCCAAAAGAAACAAATGAAAACATCTGTATCCAGTACAGATACAGATTGGAATAAAATATCTGCTTGCATGTCAGAAAGGCACACATACATGCTTTATTTGAAAGATTTATGTCTTGCTTTTCCATCTCCACAAATGAGTTGTTCAAAGCAGATTACAAATAAAGAGGAAATGTAGAATCAGCAATAGGTAAAGGTAAAGGGACCCCTGACCATTTGGTCCAGTCGTGGCCGACTCTGGGGTTGCGGCGCTCATCACACTTTATTGGCCGAGGGAGCCGGCGTACAGCTTCTGGGACATGTGGCCAGCATGACTAAGCCGCTTCTGGCGAACCAGAGCAGTGCACGGAAACACCGCTTACCTTCCCACCAGAGTGGTCCCTATTTATCTACTTGCACTTTGATGTGCTTTCAAATTGCTAGGTGGGCAGGAGCTGGGACCGAGCAACGGGAGCTTACCCCGTTGCGGGGATTCGAACCGCCGACCTTCTGATCAGCAAGCCAGCCCTAGGCTCTGTGGTTTAACCCACAGCGCCACCCGCGTCCCCAGAATCAGCAATAGCCCAATCATTAAAACTTAAAATAGCGGCCAAAATACAAAAAGCAGCACTAAGAATAAATGCCAAAGTTTCCTTAGGGCTCGCATACAGTTCCACTTGAGCCGTGGTTTTCTAGGCATGGGTCCAAATGGTTTTCTCCTTGCCCTTCTTTTCAAGGGAAAAACTGCTCTTTAGCAATAGATCAGAACCAATGTTAATCCGGGGAAAACCCAAGTTGCTGTTTGCTCTGAATGTGCACTAAGGAGTGGGTTTCCCTGGGGGAAAGCAATGGGACAAGAGGAATTATTTTATTTTATTTTATATGCCGCCTATTTGACTAGGTTGCCTTCAGATGTTTTTTAAAAATCACATAGCTGTTTATCTGTTTCACATCTGTGGAAAGGAAGTATGGATGAGTCATAAGTAGAAACAAATTCAAAAGCTTCATTTTAAAAGGGGGATGTTCATTTGCTGGTGGAGCACAGTCAAAGAGACTTGCCTCTTGTGGCAGGCAGTTCCATGCACAGGAAAAGCTCACTCCAAACAGTCAGGTGCAATGTTTCCATTTTATTAGCATAGACCTGAGATGAGAGATGGTAACTTCTTCAAATGCACTCAGCAAGGTAGCTGTTGAAATCAGGAATGGGGCTAGAAACCAGGACTTTTGAGTTAAGGCTAACCTATGAAGCAGTGGCAACTGAAAAGTGTATATTTCATTTCACAGAGCTGGAAGGGACCCAAGGGTCATCTAGACCAACCCCCAGCAATGAAGGAATCTTGTCTAAAATGACAGATGACCATTCCACCTCTGCTTAGAAAGCCCCCAAAGAAGGAGAATCGACCATCTCTCATGGGAGTGTGTTCCACTGCCGAACAGCTCTTACTGTCAGAAAGTTTTTTTCCGAATGTTTAGTCGGAATCTCCTTTCTTGTAACTTGAAGCCATTGGTTCGAGTCCTACCCTCCAGAGCAGGAGAAAACAAGTGTGTGCCCTCTCCCACTGCTTTTCTATATTACCATATACAAGGCAGTTTACAACAACAAAACATACAACAAAGAACGTGCGCACACACACACACACACACACACACACACACCCCTTATTATAATCTGATCCAATATAAAGTGTCATAATCAAACATTACTTTAAAATGGAATGACTTATATTAAATAAAGTAATAATAATATTTTAGAAATAATAGTACACAATAAAATTCACTCTCGACACATCAGCAAATAATAACTAAACAGACATTCACAATAAGTAATTACTAATCATGAATCAACAGTGTGCACTCAGTAGTGATCAAAATGGCACAATGCATAAGAAATTCCTCCAGGTTAAGAGCAGTATCCTCACAAGGTCACCTCAGGTTTAGTCTTACAGCCTGTCCCTTATTCTATGGAATGGTTCCTTCTTCATTAATGCTATATGTCAACTCCGAATAAGGACCAAATAAGCAACAGATGGAATCCTATGCTGCCATAATTACCGTATTTTTCCATCTATAAGACGCCCCCATGTATAAGACACCCCCTATTTTGGGGGACTCCGATTTAAGAAAATGGGGGAAGATGGCCGCCGTATATAAGATTTTGGACATTATTTTATAGGAAAAAACCCTAGTCTTATACACGGAAAAATACGGTATGCAGGAAAAACGATTGTTCCCAATGAAGCAGACGCAGGAACAAGTTATAGACCAGGGGGAAGAGACACTCGCAATGGACGGAAGAAAGCTATCAACGTTTTCGTGAATGAAATGTGCTTGGGTTGAAAGGTGGGAAACAAAGGAAGCTGAAATGATAAGGGCAGCTGAAGCTTTCGATAGAGGTTGCTGCTTTGTGGCCTTGCTAAAAATAAGCAAGTGCCAAATGTGACTGCTGGTTAATTATGGCATATCTGAAAGCCAGCTAGAGGTTGCTGGCATTGTGGGAATTGCAGGATGTGGCTGAGGGCCAGTGGAGCCATTTCTGGCTGCTAAAAGCCATTTAGGAACTCTGGAAGCTGCCAACACAAGAGATTATGTAAAGACAGCTGTGGCCATGATTCCTGCAAATATCTACTTCAGTTCCCGATGCCACTCAGGTCAGTTGGAGAGACTATTCTGGGATGCAGCAGCCCTGCTTAGGAAAAACACATTTAATGCCAAATAATGTACAGTGAATTCAAGCATTTGTGATTATGGGCTTGTTTCAATCAGGACTGTTGGGCTTAATTTCCCCAAATATTGCAACATTTAGATGTGGCTTGAAGGGTCATGCATGCTAAGTTGAGGAACCGACTGAATCTTTGAGTTAAAAATGATTTAGTTTAAATGTGTTCATGGGAAGGAGCCAGAGCAAATGGCTCAGCTTTGATGATGCTGTAGATTGCAGGCATATTACATTTTCTGGAAGAACCATTTTTGTTCAAATTAGGGACTCCATTTAGTGAGGGCCATATGTGATTGTAATGGGTATTATTATTATTATTATTATTATTATTATTATTATTATTATTATTATTATTATATTTCTTACTCACTCTACATCTTAGGGTCCCAAATTGGGTTAGAACAATATATATATATACATATGTACAGGACTTTTTTTAAAGCCAAAACTTACTGGCACTTCTCTGGTAGACACCATTGCCATTATAAGAGAACAAGGGAGTTCATGGTGAATTCCAGCACCTCTTTTTGCGTGGACAGGCGGAGTCCCAGATCCCGAGTGGTCCCCCCCCCCGTCATGTGGAATAACGACTCTCGACAACGTGCTATGGAATTAAATTGGCCACAACTTTATTAAATTTCAAATGTGGGTAGACCTTGGCTCAGGCATTGGGCGTTCTCCCTCCCCAGTCCCCAGCCGGGGACCTAGGGAGCTTCAGGGTTATCCAGTGTGTGTTTGGGATGGGCTGGCTCTGGAGAACATATGTTCAAGCAGAGATAGCCGCCCCCATAACGCCGCCGCCGCAGGGGAGAGCAATGACGACCTTTCGGCGTACGGTCAAAGCCTCCCTTCAGAAACCCCTTTAACGGGGAACCCTGGTATCGCCGCCGCAAAGAGGAAGATGGACTAAAGGATTCCGCCCAAGGCCTGATACCGCCAAAGTTGTGACGTTTTGCTACGGGAAAGGCGAAACCTGCCAATGCAGGGAAATTCCTTTCCGGCCCTTTAACAGCGACCTTATCATAGCAGCGCCCGCATACCTGTGGAGAAAGGTTAACCTGCAAAACCTATGAAGAAAAGTTAACCTGCAAGAGAAGACATTAACTGAGGGTGGGTAGGGTGGGAGAAGCTCTGGAGCCAAGTGAGGATTACCAGGTAAGATCCTCCCTCTATTGTGTGGGCAGGTAATCCCTCCCCTACCTGGTCTGGTTTCCCTGGCAACGCTTCCCCCAGGTGGGATTGGACAACTCACTGAAGTAGGCGGTGACCTCCAGGTATCCCACCTGAGGGAAGGCAAAGCCTATGCTGATGGGGCCACTCCAGATCCAGGGCTGCACGCGTCCACGCAAAGGGCGTCCCCCGTTTTAAGCGGGGAGCGGTCATTCTATTAAAAAAAAATAGCACTGCATATGTACATTAGAACTGGTGAAAACAATTGACCACCAGCAGGGTGTCAAAAGTACATTTCTGGCATATGGCAGAAGCTATACAATGCTGCTGCTGGATGCACCTCTGTAGGGATGACATTCCATGATTTTTTAGGAGACAAATTAGCTCTTTTCAGCTTAAGGTAACCTGACCATTAGGTCCAGTCGTGGCCGACTCTGGGGTTGCGGCGCTCATCTCGCTTTATTGGCCGAGGGAGCCGGCGTGCAGCTTTCAGGTCATGTGGCCAGCATGACTAAGCCGCTTCTGGTGAACCAGAGCAGCGCACAGAAACACCGTTTACCTTCCTGCCAGAGCGGTACCTATTTATCTACTTGCACTTTGACATGCTTTCGAACTGCTAGGTTGGCAGGAGCAGGGACCGAGCAACGGGAGCTCACCCCCTTGCGGGGATTCGAACCACCGACCTTCTGATCGGCAAGTCCTAGGCTCTGTGGTTTAACCCACAGTGCCACCTAGATATCAAATCATTTGTTTACTTTTAGTTGGCTTTGAATCAGGGCCTCCTTTTAGTGAGGGTCACTCACACATTATACTGGCCAGCTCACAGCTCCTATGCAGTGATTGATTCACTGCCCTCAGTTTGCCTAGGGACCCATTCATTCTCCCAAGCTTTATTGGGGTAAAAACGCCCTTTTAAGAAACAAAACCTTAGGTCCCCCCCTCTACACACCCGCTGCAACCTCAAACCTTTTAATGAGAAGCTGTGAAAAAGCCTCAAGTTACTGTATCTCCCTGTTTGCCAGCTCCATTATCACATTCTCAATCGAAACAAACAAACACACAAAACTACTGTCAGGAAAGAGGAGGCGGTAACTGCCATCAGGTTCATACTAGAGACAGAAAGAGGCTTGCTGGAAATGGTGCGCCTAATTATGCTCAGGGGCAAACATTCCTGCTGGGGGGGATCTTGAACTGAATGAGGAGGTAGAGGAAGCAATAAACCCAAGGCTTCCCAGCAAGCAACAATGTTCCTTGAAGTGTTGAAAAGTTCATCTCCGTTTAAAGACTAGGCTCCTCTCGTTCTCTTCCCAGTAAGCCTTGCGTATCTCTGAATTTCCCTTATCCTTTTCATGTGTGTGAGGATAAGTTCATGTGAAGTGGAAGAGCTGAGATTACTGACTAGTGTGGGCCCCACTTTGAGTGGGACCCAAGCTTGAAGACTCTTACTGACTCTTACCTATGGATTCATGATATCAGCAGTTCTATATACCAACTATTATGATAAAACAGAGGGGGAAGGACTTACCTATACTATGCATCTGTGCAAAGGGGAAATGAAATTGTTTGGCCTGTGTTGATAAGATTCAGACCATCAAGCCATCAAGTTTATTTAGTTTTGCTTGCTAGACACCTCATATAAAGGTTAAGTCCAGTCAAAGGCGACTATGGGGTTACAGCACTCATCTCCCTTTCAGGCCGAGGGAGCCAGCGTTTGTCCACAGACAGCTTTCCAGGTCATGTGGCCAGCATGACTAAACCACTTCTTGTGCAACAGGACACTGTGATGGAAACCAGAGCACATGGAAATGCCGTTTACCTTCCTGCCACAGTGGTATCTATTTATCTATTTGCACTGGCATGCTTTCAAACTGCTAGGTTGGCAGGAGCTGGGACAGAGCAACGGGAGCTCACTCCATTTCAGGAATTCAAACCGCTGACCTTCCAGTCAGCAAGCCCATGAGGCTCAGTGGTTTAGATCACAGCGCCACCTGCATCCCTCATAAACAAGTTCTTTAGTCACTATACAAATGAATTAAAACATAATAATATATAAAAAATTCAAAGCGATGATAAAAGAATCCAACCCAGCATAAGGCCAAATGCAAAAGGCCAATTCACACACACACACACACACACACACACACAACCAATGAAAATCACAGGAGAGAAAAATAAACACAAAATTCAGAAGCTAAAACAATCAGCCATACCATTGGGACTAAAATGGTTTTGGGAAACAGAAAAGTTAGCCTTAAATTTAAAGCACAACTGTGTGGGTGCCAGGCAGGGGCATGACCTAGGAAGGGCAAAGCCCCCTCCCCATTTCTAAGGAGGGAACTGGCCCCCCTCAATATTCTGTGGCCTGCAGGTCCCTACTGGGCCTTCCCGTGGCTAGTGGAAGGTTGCACCAGCGGTGTTGGGAGACATAGCAGGGACCGGAGCACCTGGAGTGAAGTCTTACTGGCCTGCACAATGCTGCAAGGATTGGCACGGCCTAGCAGAAGGCTGCACTGTGGTGCCAGGGAAGCTTTTCTGAATAGGTCATTTCATAGCCACTGGGCCACCACAAAAATGGTCATCTCATGGCCTCTTTCTCATCTTTGGATTGAGAGGGCTGTGGGAGAAGGATAACCTATAGGTCTAATGCAGCCCTGTGCCATCTGCCCTTAATAGTCCTTCCTTCCTTCCTTCCTTCCTTCCTTCCTTCCTTCCTTCCTTCCTTCCTTTTTTATTTTGACAAAGTAATAATCATAAACAAATAAGAATAAAAATGTACACCCCACCACTGAAACCATTCCATTTCAACTATCCAACCTCCCAAAATTTCAACACCTCTTTCGATGGTTTGACCCCTCTCCATTTTAACAGTACTAATTCTACAAACACCCTCCATATCTCCTCAAAATCATTTCTCCTGCATATTCCCCATCTTACCTTAATGGCACGTGTTAATTTGTCATGAATAGCTATATCCCACACCTCTTTATACCATTCTTCCATTTTATGTTCTGCTTGCCCCTTCCACTTCCTAGCTATAATAATTTGTGCAGCTGTCAATAAATTTCTGAGCAAGTCCTTCATAGCCTGTGGTCCTTTCCAACCCTGATGAGATTCCAGCAATTGAACCAGGAGTCTTCTGCATGTGCAAAGCATGCATTCTTCTACCACTGAGCTACCGTATTTTTCGCTCGATAACACGCACCTGACCATAACACGCACGTAGTTTTTAGAGGAGGAAAACAAGAAAAAAAATATTCTAAACGAAACAGTAGATGTATGATTTTTGTGGTTCATGCTGTGGCCACAGACATGTGATCTGATGGTGAGTTTGGGGTGACCCAGTGCAAAAATCCTGAGGATCCATGTGGATCCGTGCTTTGTAACCATGTTTTAAGTGGGGAGGGAAGGAAAAGCACTCAATGGACAAGGAGCACGCGTGGGGGGTGTGGAGAAGGAGCTTTTCTGTGAGCTGAGCGGGGAGGGAAAGAACACTGTTGCTTTAAAGGTATACTTAAGGTATTTGCCCTGTGGCTGGGGTTTTTTCCATTTAACAGTTTGCAGCCTTTTAATTCTGCTCCTTGTTTTGAGGCAGAATAGATTTGAGCAAGTGAGGAGGACCTGGATTGCAGGGGATTCGCCATTAGCTGTGTAAAAGTGCTCCTCCTTGCAGCCTGAGTGATAAGCAGCCACCAGCAGCAATAGAATGGAGCACAAAAAAGCGGTAGGGGCACTAGGACCCAGACAATGCTCAAATCTATCCTGCCTGAAAACAGCTGAGAAGCGGGGGATAGCCTTTTTTTTTACTTCCTGGTTTTCACTGCGCTCGTGGCTCAGAGCTCCAGGTTGGTTTTTTTGTTGTTGTTTTTTGCTGCTGGTTGCTTAAATTTTATCCTTCCTGATCCAAGCCCTCCTGTCCCTCTGCAGCCTCATTGCTCCGTTTAGAGAGCGCGCGGACCTTTGCTAGCTGAGGCTGCAGCAGCTGTTGCTGGCTACTTTAAAAGCGCTTGCTGGCTTTGAACCGCCTGCCTTCTCCCGGCTCGCTATGGCTCCCGTCTGTCCCTCCTCCCCTGTAAGCGGCTGCTGCCCGCTTTGCTGCCATGCCTCTCCTTCCCTCCCTCCTCCTCGGCTCCTCCCCCTCCTCCTGGCTGCAAAGCAAGCAAAGCTAGAGCCATGCAAAGCCCTGCAAGCGGCTCCCGCTTTGTTTGACTGACGGCAGCCACGGCTCCGATCCAGTGCATTCGCTCCTTAACACGCACAGGCATTTTCCCTTACTTTCTAGGAGCAAAAAAGTGTGTGTTATGGAGCGAAAATTACGGTATGTAGAGTTGACCATTGTGATTAAGAGATACAAAAAGGGAAGCAAGCTTAGACTTTATCTCATCAGAACTGTCAAAATGGTGCCTGCCGTTCGAATAGGACTTTTGGATCAGCGTGAAAGCCCACACAGAAACATAATAATGCTTGCTTCAACTCACCTGTGGAAATAACTCAGAGGTTATTAAGAAGGAAAACGATAACAACAAGAAGATTGGAAGATGAAATTTGTGAACATTAAAGCAGCAGAAATATGAGATGATTGGACCCTTACTGAACTCGAAGCATGGGGACCCCCAACAAAAATTTTAAAAATTTGGCAAAATATTTGGATTTTATGATATGTATTGGTATAATTTGGATTAACTAATGTGATATGATTGGATTGTTAAATGGAAAACTTAATAAAAATTATTTCAAAAAAAACACAAAAAGGGAAGCAAAAGTGCTCTTAACATACATAGCACCCCCCCCCCCCCCATTTCATATTAAATCTGTTGAAGAGCAGCCAAAGTGATGCTTGTGGGAATTTCACACTAGTGAAATCCCTTGCCTTTCCCCCATGAGTATACCTCATGCAGGGAGGAAATGACCCTGAGGTTTTAGGAATATGCCCTTAGCTTCAGCACAGCATGTTGTAAATTCAAGCAGCGCTGGCTGAGTTTCATGTGCAGTATTTTTGTTTAATCAAGGCCCTGTCTTACAATGAAATATGAGCCACTGTTGCCTGATAAGCTAACAGGGAGGTGGCGCAAGGCCACAGCGCCGAGAACTGCTCAGACCTCCGGCACAAAGATTCAAAGCTTACTCACATTAACAACTTCCCTGTTTCCGAGAACTGAAAAGTAGATTTTTAACTTAACAGGAAACTGACGGCACACATCTTTAGTGTCGGAAACCTGTGAATTAGCGTGCCAGGTCAAACAATGGTGCTAGAACACCTCAACATCTGGCAATTCAGAACTTTATACCACAAAATAATAGACCATGGCCTCCTTCAAATTCACACAGATTTATGTGTGATTGGTAGTTCTGAGTGAACATTACAACCACCACATTTGCCGACCCCTGAATACAGGATTGTTGTGTTGTGAAAACACAGTTCCTGTTGTTTTCACAACACAACAATCCTGTATTCAGGGGTCGGCAAACTTTTTCAGCAGGGGCCTGGTCCACAGTCCCTCAGACCTTGCAGGGATTTTTTTTGGGGGGAAGGAACAAATTTCTATGCCCCACAAATAACCCAGGGATGCATGTTAAATAAAAGCGCACATTCTACTCCTGGACCATCCGTGGGCTGAATTTAGGTGGTGATTGGTCCAGATCCGGCCCCCGGGCCTTAGTTTGCCTACCCATGCTGTATATGAAGTAGACCAGATCCTCCAAGTGTCCCTATTTTCCAAGGGACAGTCCCAAATTTACAGAAGCCATCCCAGTTTCTGATCTGATCCTGGAATGTCTCACTTTTCCTTAGGACGTCCCTGTTTTCATCAGAGAAATGTAGGAAGGGATGGAGTTATGCAACCCCTGAGCCAAGGAGATAAGTAGCTATACAACCTTTCGAAGACATCTGAAAGCAGCCCTGTATAGGGAAGGTTTTTATTTTACTGTTTACTGTTTTATTATTTTTTATATATGTTGGAAGCCTCCCAGAGTGACTGGGGCAACCCATGGGCAGGGTATAAACAATAAAATTGTTGTTGTCGTTGTTTTGTTATTATGGAATAGGACATCCCTATTTTCATTGGAGAAATGTTGGAGGGTATGGTAAACTAGGTTAAGGAGCACCAGCCCAAAGCTACCCAGTGAATGAAGATTTGTACCTGGGTCTCCCAAGTCCAAACACTAACACCATGCTCACTTTGGCCGTGTACACACACTGATTGGATGCATATCAGGTATGAATGATGTTCACATGATGTTATCCTCATCCAAGTGGCAGTCTGTCCCAGTTTAACTCACGTTTTCCTGACCCATGGATAATGTGAAAAGGGGGTGGATCCAGTGTAAAATTCTGTGTTGCCCCACTGTGAACATAATGAAGCACATTGTGTTGGGTGTCAGTTTAACCTGTGTGGTGAAGTTTTGCTGGATACCATCTAACACCTCGCCCCTTACTTCCTATAGTGAGGAGGTCCCCCCCCAGTGGGCTGCTGTTGGTGCCTGGCACAAACAGTGGAAATGTAACAAAACAAAACAAAACAAAACAAAAAACCTGCTGCTTTTCTGGTATATTGTGGTGGTGGGGAGATGATGTGCATCCCCGCTTACATTCTGGTTAGCTATGGGCATGTAAATATTACTAGATCAGGACATATATTTCCAGATTTGTCTTACCAAAAAACCTCTTCAACTATTAATACATGTTGAATGAAAAGAAAAGTGTTTGTTTCATTCCTGTTAGTGTTTTAAAAAATGCATTCTATACTGACTGCCAACTTGTTGACTCATGATTACAATCAACCACACTTACTTCCACATTTTCTAGCCTTGTATTCTCAGCACAGTGTTCTCTTCTGATAACATTTCCTTTATCGTATCCAGAAAGCAACTTACATTATCTTTGTATTGGTATAATCAACTAACTTACACGTCTCTTCCTTAAGGCAATCTGAAGACCATACTAAATAATTATGTGTGGTACATATATCCAGTGAGGGCAGGCAAAGTAATTTTCTTGTTATCCTGTTGGAAACATGAATAGTAACAAGTAAGTACAATGTTGCCCTTCTTATCTCTGTCTAAGAGCTATAATAAGCAAGTAGAGCTATACATTTGTATGTTTGTTTGGTTTTTTGTTCTATAGATTGAATTGGCCTTTACATTTCCAGAGAACCACCGACTTAAACTATATGGGTATTGATTTTACATATAAGGAGTAAGGTTTGAGTACAGTTGCAGAAGCAATATCAATTGACTTCATTTTGAACCGTTGAGTAACTAAAATCTGCTAGTAATTTTGTTTCACACCATATCAAACTAACTTACTTTCTTCCTCTTTTCCTCTTTTAACAAATATCTGGCACACCTCTCTTCATTCCCCCCCCCCTTTTGCATAATTCATTTAAATCATCACCTTGCAGACTTGTCCCTAGTGGAATGTGAATTTTCGGCAGATCCCTTCTCTTTGCTTACAGACAGAAATTGTCCAAAATAAGGCTTAGTCATGATGGCCACATGACCCGGAAAAAGTGTTTGTGGACAAACGCTGGCTCCCTCGGCCTCTAAAGTGAGATGAGCACCGCAACCCCAGAGTAGTCTGTGAATGGACTTAACTGTCAGGGGTCCTTTACCTTTACCTTTTTAAACTTGGAAACCAGCTATTTTGAGAAAAAATGATTAATGGAATACATTTCCCCCTCCTCCATGAGGTCACCATATAACTAAATATCATTCACTCTCTGAAGATTTGGATAGCATTTGTTTTTGCTCTTTACAAAACTTTGGGCTGAAAGATTCTCTCTCTCTTCTCTCTCTTCCTCTTCCTCTCCCACCCTCCCTCTCACATACAGAGGGAGTTAGGATTGTCTTCTAATTCTGCCATCCCATAACATACTGCAATCACCAAGATAATATCACCAAGGCAACTATCTGTAACTGAACAAGAAACGTCCATAGAAATGGTAAAAGTAGTTTCTTTCCAAAATTCAACATTAGAGTTCATAGGATTCATGTAATTACATTTAGCTGTGTTTGTGGACTTTCTGTTGCTATGTCTTTTAATTTGTGAGCCCCACCCATGTTTCCTAAGGTGGTTTAACAAACTGAATGACATCATCCTCTTTCTATCCTCCTCCTGGTGGAAACATGCAGATGAGGATAGGTAAATTTCTGTCGAGGTTTTTTGTATTAGTGGGACTGGAGGTATTAACTATGTATGTGTGAATAGACTAGTTATTGTCTCACCTTTATTCTTGTAGATATACCACTGCTTTATGTCATTTACATACTGTCTTCTCTTGTACATTATTTACCACAAAGGTATGTCTTTATTGTGCATTCTCAACATATTTTTAATTTTAATTTTCCCTATTCTACTTGTTAATTCAGTGCAATTCTGTTCCAATTGATTCTGACAGCTTGATGACTAAGCTCTTTAGCGATGAAACATCTGCTTACCGGAATGACGTCCGAGCAGTGAACCACTGGTATATCACAAGTGGGCTCTTTGTTACTGTGTTTGCAATTGTTCAAGATAAAATTTATTTTGGAAAGAGAAGAGATGAGCGCTGAACCACTGATATATTACAAGTGGACTCTTTATTTACTGTGTTAGCAATTATTTAAGATAAAAGATATTTTGGAAAGAAACTACTTTTGCCATTTTTATGGATGCTTATTGTTCATTTACCAATTGTTGCCTTGATGGTTTTATCTTGTGTCAATTGCAGTAGTCATTGTATCACCACCCTGTTCATTGTTTTATGGTTATCCCATAACATTGGCAACTGCAAAACCTCAATAAAAGTGTCAGTATGTGGTGGATTGAATTCACCTTCCAAGGTTTCCTAGCATTTGAAGTTAACCATGGCTATCTCCTCACATCATAAGTATGGATGAAGGATAGTCATGCTCTCCTAAAACAAATACTTAATTTAACTTAAATTTATGTTGTGCCTTGTCGTCCACTGAGCTATTGCATTAGGTCTTGAGAGTATTGATCCCCTCTGCCAGCCGGCTTATGCAGGGTACTGCTGTTCTTTTGGGGCTTCAGAAACATTTCTGAGTAGATGAAATCTGATGAGCAAGTCTGGAGAATATAAAGGGGAGTCCCAGTTCTGTCATTCATATGCTTTTATTGGCTTGATGGTCCTTTGCTCATACACTTAAGAAAAAATGAGCTAATGCCTATCACTAAAAAAAATAAAATAAATCACCTTCATATCATCTTAACAATACTTTATCCAAATGCAGTGTCTTCATCCCACAACAGCTACATAATCTTTGATTCAAGCCTCCATCAGAGCAGCTATTTACTATTGTAATATATGGTTGATGATCATTTCCTTTTTATCAGCCATTCCAAGACTTCAGGCTATACAGAAATGCTGCGGCTTGAAATTAGACTACCACACGATTAAATCAGAGCAAGATTAAATCTCAGTGGTATGGCTTTGTGTGATCTCCATGACTACCTATCAAATGATGTACTGACATTAAACTTTTCCTGCAGATCTGTGAAGCTCTCTGGGAACTCTGCTTTCAATATCACGGTGGACAAAAATAAGGTGTCAATGCAGACTCAATTGTCACACTTCCAAGTTCATGCCATCTCGATTTAATGAGAATATTTCTTTCTATGGTCCCTAACCTAAAGAAGCCACTAATTGTTCCACGATACTCTGACACCCTGCATTCAATCCATTTTAGGTGTACTTTTCTTTCCCTTTATAACATACAGTAAATGGATGATTTATGTCATAAACACAGTGCAAATCCATCAGCAAACCTTTGAAAGAATGGAACGTCATGAATAGTACCATGCACTTTTTATTAAATGTTTTAATGAGGACATCTATGTATTACCGAAGTGATACTGCTACATATCATGCACATGCCACTGGTAGTCATTCTTTGCAGAAATGTTGAGGTACCCCTGCCCGTACGGGCCAGTCTTGACAGACTCTAGGGTTGTGCGCCCATCTCACTCAAGAGGCCGGGGGCCAGCACTGTCCACAGACACTTCCGGGTCACGTGGCCAGCGTGACAAAGCTGCATCTGGCGAGCCAGCGCAGCACACGGAAACGCTGTTTACCTTCCCGCCAGTAAGCAGTCCCTATTTATCTACTTGCACCCGGGGATGCTTTCGAACTGCTAGGTTGGCAGGCGCTGGGACCGAGCATCGGGAGCGCACCCCGCCGCAGGGATTCGAACCACTGACCTTTTGATCGGCAAGCCCTAGGCGCTGAGGCTTTTACCCACAGCGCCACCCACGTCCCGTGCAGAAATGTTAAGCAGTCACCAAATTTTACCTAGTGTGAAATTCTGAGTCAGATTTGGAGGGTTTCCTCAGGCGAAGCAAGTGAGGCATTTTGAGAGAAGCAAAAGCGGTTTTGATGAGAAAACAGAAATTTCTCAAGTATATGGGGGTCTGTGAAGAGCAAAATTTCAATGTATACTTGGGGGTTCGTGCTTGGATCAAATACCCATGGGATTTCCTGGAAAACAAGAAAGAATGATGCTAAGATCTTGCTGAAATGGCTAAATTGACATTAAAACTAAGAAGAAGAGATGACAACAGAGTTAAAGAATAATGGAAGGACTTTATTGCATATATACAAAAGCATTGTACACAGGTCAATACATTGACAGGATTTTGAAGTACTTGTAATGTGATTATGAATATGATAATAAGTAAAAAATAGTCTAGAGGACATTTCAGACTAGAGGACATGCAGTGTGAAGAAACACAATGTAACCAAGGAAGGGTTTATGGCAGTGATGGCCAAACTTGGCCCTCCAGCTGTTTTTGGACTACAGCTCCCATCATCCCTAGCTAACAGGACTGGTCAGGGATGATGGGAATTGTAGTCCCAAAACAGATGGAGGGCCAAGTTTGGCCATCACTAGTTTAGGGGGAAGTCAATTTTTTAAATATTTGTTACTGTATAGGTTTGTTATTTCTGGAAAATTAATAAAATATTATTTTTTTAAAATGCTGCTAAGATCTGAGAAATACCTCCCATATCAGAGCTTATATTTGAAATATTGGACCAGATCCCCCAAGTGTTCCTATTTTTCAGGGACAGTCCCAACTTTACAGAAGCCGCCCTGGTTTTTTATTTGATCCTAGAATGTCCTAGTGTTCTCAAAGCTACCAGCATGAGTTTGACCAAACTGTGGGAGGCAGTGGAAGACAGGATTGCCTGGTGTGCTCTGGTCCATGGGGTCACGAAGAGTCGGACACAACTAAACGACAAACAACAACAACAGAATGTCCTACTTTTCCTTAGGATGTCCCTATTTTCTTGGGAGAAATGTTGGAGGGTATGGAATAGGATGTCCATATTTTCACTGGAGAAATGTTGGAGGGTATGATAATTATGCACCATTTGTGATCCTGATCTGCATATGCAGATTGCATCTGACACATTTCTGTATGTCACACTTGTAGATGTGCATACATCAAGGGAATAAGGCCAGCAGTGTGCAGGATCCTGGACATGAGGCTAGCAGTATGGCTGTGTTCTCCTTGCTTTTTATGGAATAGGTAGGCCATGTCTTTAGAAGGGTAGTGTGTCTGTTGAATAACAAGTGAAGCCAGATTGAGGAAGATCCAACAATTAGTGGTTTATTTACAGGAAATATAGGAAGGTGAGGTGAGAGAATAACAGGCGACTATAAACAATAATCTCATCCTGGTCATCCCGCCGACTCCCATGTGTAAGAGGTTTCACCTCCCTTCGAAATTCCAGGTGGGTACATCAGCACTGCAATGTGGATTCACTCTGAAGTATCTTAAAGTCATATTGCCTCATCCTACAATAGCTGCATTATGTTTTCTGCAAGGTCAAAAATGAGAGAATTTCAATTAGATGTGACTACGGTGAAATGTACCTTTTTATCTGAAGTTGAGATTTCAAAGGAGAGAAGTGATCTCTCAAGCATCAAGACCAATCCTGTGGGGATGATTTGAAATGCAAGATGAAAGAAGGCCATAGTATTCTGCTGCTGTCAGTGGGAAGGCAATGAGAAGAAAATGTATCTGTGGCCCTTGAAGTTGGTTAATTCACTTCTTTCTAATACACTAGAGTTGGGGACTCAAACCAGTCCTTTATTCCCTTCTGCTTCTGTTCTCTGAAGTGTATGTGTTTAATGGAGATTTTTCAGCAACTCAATGTAGTCCCTTTTCTGTTTGTTCCATGAATACTATAACTCATTGTAACTGATCATCCACCTCTCATTACTGCACAATGTGCCTTAATTTCTCTACATTCCTTATAAGCACTAACATAACTCAGGTTAACAGCTAACCAGACCACACAATTAGGAATAGGAACCAGACCACAAATGAGAAAAGGTAAAATTCAGATTTATTCAACAAAAAACAATTGCAAAACAACTGTATTGTACTATATTGTACAAGTACAGTAACTTGGATGCCAAGGTTCCACTATAATACATCTGCTCACAAGGTTCCAACCACTATGGGATTATGTTTAGAATGTAAGAGACACCTTAAATCACCCTAAATCACTTCTTCCCATGTTGTTTCTTGCTGTTCTTCACATGGGCTGTGTCTTTGAGCCCTTGTCTTACTGCTCTTGTCTGTGACCCCCTGCTAATGTCATTAGTGGTTATATACATGCACACACACACACACACACACACACACACGATTTGTCCTATCACATCAGCAAGTGTTCGGTCCTGTGGAAGTCCTGATCCTCTTAGGAAGTCCTTTTGCCACATTAGGTGCACAGAGAGCATCTGATAGTCTGTTCACCTGTCATAACCAGACTCTTATCAGACAGACCCAAATTTCTAGGAGACCTAGATCATCACTCTTCCCATAGAAGGCTCACGAACCTGTTTTTGTTTGTTTGTTTGTTTGTTTTTCCTCTGTCCTAAAGTTTTGGCACCTAGGAGGTTCATGAACATTCCATGTCACCACAGCAATTCAACCAATATTTGGCTAGTGGACTCATTTCACTAACTTTCAGAAACCAATACTTCAGCTCTTTATAGTGTGAGTGAGCATTACTGTCTTGGAAAATATTCAATAGGCTCAGTTCTGGGGTGGGTTCCAATACCTGTTCAGTTATTTTACATATTTCTGGTAGGACTGCTGTCCAAAAGGTTTGGATTCAGGGACAATCCCACCACATATGGAGATAATGTGCCTGTAGAGGAACAGCCTCTCCAGCAACCATGAAAATCTTTAAAAAAAATTATTATTATTATTTAAAAAAACAAACCAATGTTTCAGGAGATCTCTAAGACCGGAACCTGTATTTAACTAATATTTAGTACTCCAGGAGGGATGACAACTTATTTTACATTTGTGTGCATATTACTATCTCTTCTATATGTGTGTGCTTTTATTTGTTAATTTCACCTGACATAGTATCTCCATTACAACAATAACTGCCTATAGATTGAATCTCTTATCACATAGGGCAGAGAAAGAAGAGACAAGAACAGTAGCTGTTTTGGCCGCTGGAAGGCTTATAGCACTGTCATACGTGGCAGAAATAAGTTGCCTTGTTGTACCATTTCTGCATCAATAATTTTGGTGGGGAAATTCACAGTGAAACACAGACGGGTCATTCCCCTTTTGCTCCAGCAAGCATGAATAGCACCGCCACACAAAGCTGTGATTTTAAATGTCTAGATATACCATGTGGCAGGAGCATCTGCATGTTTCCATGCATATGTGTCAAATCTGCCTGAGGCAGCATGCCCATGGGGATGGCAATGAACTGGAATATCTTTCTGAAGTGCTGAAAAGACTTTACTTTTCCCTTTGATTTCTGTGTCCGGGATTAAGGCCACTTTAAGTTTTTGCAAGGTTTACATTTCTACAAATGGGACATGCAACAATTTATTTTTCATTTATTACATTTGTATCCCAGCTTTCCTCCAAGGTTATCAAGATAGTGCACACAATTCTCTCCTCCTTTGTTTAATCTTCACAACAACCCTGTGAGATTGGCTAGGTTGAGAGTCAATGATTTGTCCAAGGTCACCTAGTGAACTTCGTAGAACACAGTGCAGAATGCTCTGTGTTTCTTTCCATTCCATTGGGCTGTTTGTGGAGGTGTTCTGCCCATATAGATTGTGTTTGTGTGTGTAATCCTGATGTCTGCTCCCCACCCTGGAAGCCCTCTGATGTCTCCCTCATATAGCTAAGTGGTGCCATTCTGCCAAAAATTAATGACCACCTTCCCTCTGAAGACTGGAATAGCTATATATGATTTATTTTATTTTCTTTTCAAGGGATGTTCTCAAAACATAGTCCTAAATTATGTGTGTATACTGTACTTGTGGGTCAGATGCAATAGAAGGCAAGCATGAATTAGCTTCAAGCATAAATTAGTTTGAATCCTAGTCTCAAACTTTCAGTACCTCAACTTTAGGGACGGGGACTTTGTGGTTCTTCAGATGCTGCTGGACTCCAACTTCTGGGGCTGATGGAAGATGGAGTCCAGAAACATTGATTTGCCAGCCCTCCACTACTCCATCCTTCTTTTTTTGGTCTTGCTCCTAATTTCTCTTCCATATAATTTATGCTTTGAAGTGAATCCCAAGAAGACTGTGTGTTGCACAATCAATACTTTCATAATAATAAACTCAAACCTTGCCAGCCCTTTTATTCAGTTCCAGTAAATGGCACCTCATTTATAGCCTCCAGGGATGGTGTTTTACAGCCTAATCCACTGCAGCGTTAAGTCAAAATAATATATTTTAAGCTGATTTTGATCACCAACTGTGCACATTTTGTGATGGAAAAGGCAAGCAAAATGATCAAACAGTTGGAGTACCTTCCCTACAAGGAAAGTCTTAAGCACTGGATTTTTATTTTATCTTCCGTGTGGGTAACTAAAGGGACATGTGACAGAGAGTTCGTTAAATTATAACTAGTGTGGAGACAATGAATCTATTCTTTTCCTCCCTCCTGCGCAGCACTGTATCAACAATCAGCTGTCAAATTATATTGACTAGTCGTAGCTTCAGGATAGATAAAATAAAGTACATCCTAATGCATTGTATAATTAACTTACATAATTCACTGCCACAAGATGTGATATGATGCCCAGTTACATGGAAAGGAGATAAACTCTGTATTTGCCACCAATGGATGACAGGGCCCTCCTCCATTGCCCCATCCTACTGATCCCAGAGGATTCATATGACAACTTATGCCAGCAAAACCCATGGAGGAGAAGGCTATTAATTGTACTAACCATGCAAACTATGTTCTACCTCCATTGAGAGAGGCAGTATGCCTGTGGATGCCAGCTGTTGGGAATCACAAGTGGGAGGAATGCTGTTGTGCTCAGGTCCTTTCTGGGGGGCTTCCCATAGACATGTGTTGGACCACTGCAAGGACAGGATATTTCACTAGAACAGGATATTGCACTAGAACATGATATTTCACAAGATGCCAATGGCTTTCCATAGACATCTGGTTGACCATTCTGAGAAAAGGTTGCTGGACAGAGCTGGCTAGTATCAGCACATTGAAGTCGCCATACCTCAAATCCCCTAATGACTTCCCTCTCAATGGGTTCATATAGATGTTGAATGACGTTTGGGACAAAATGGTTCCCTGATCTTCTTGAGATGGCCCCCATAGATAGGAGTGGAACACAGTGACTCCGACTCTCAGCCAACAGAGATGTTCCAGGATGATACCATGTTTGATGGTATCAAGCGCCACTGGGAAACTAAGCAGAGTGATCAAGGCTGATTCTGTGCCCAAACTGGATGTGAATCCAGACTGAAATAGAACTAGATAATCAGTATCCTCCATGAGAGTCTGATGCTGAAGTGCAGTCACCCTCTTTAGCACCTTATCCTTTTGGATTGGCTGGATACATGAAGGTATTACAGACATTTCTAACTGGGACATTCACACCACAGTTCCTGGCCTTGCAAGTCAACCTGTTAAAAACTTTCCAGACCTTCTGACTTCACTCAGCCTGAGCATTTTATCACTGATAGAGACTGTTTTGCAACTAGACCTTCAGCCTGCCAGCTTTGGATTTCTGCCTTCTTGTTTATTGAACTCCTGCCCCCAAATACTTGCCCGTCCTCTGTCCTGAGCACCTGAATTATCCCTAGAGCATTGCATCTTTTTATATGCAGTATTCATGGGGACTGATTTATTGACTGGAACTTTTGGAAGTAAAAGCTTCTCATAACCTGCCTTCTTCTTAAAAGCATTCAAATTACATGAGATGCTATTTTCTACATCTCCTGGGCCTTTGTCGTTGGTGTTTCCAGCAAAAGGCAATGAATTACCTAACAGAGAATTCACCTGTGCTGTCAAACCTTCTGCAGGAGATAAAAGAATTACATGCTTCCAATTTTTTATGCAGCTCATAACAATTGCTGACAGGTGACCTTCTGCGGCTGACTCTGGGCAGCACCTTTTTATTTTATCAGAGGACATGAAGGAGCTCGCCAGCCCATCCAAAGATTTTCAGTGAACCACAAAACCTCTAGGTCACTCCATTTATGACTGCCTCAAAGAGATACATACAAGATGTAAGGAGAATTGCTTTGAAATGTGCATGCAGGGTTGAAAGAGTTTTAGGGAGGGAACACAAATGGGAGGGGGAAACTGAGGGCAGATGTACCACACACACAAAAAGTTACTGGCAAATGATGTTCCGCAACATTAAGAAGCTGAGATCATAAAAAGGGTCTGTCAATTGGGCTATAAGAGAGAAAGAAGGAATGTATGCCTGGAGTTTCTAGCAGTCTTTTTAGAACACCTTGACTTGTGAACAGAGAGTGTTGCTGCTATAAAATGGGCACTTCAAAAGGCATCTCTCAGCCTATTAGTGCCCATGAGAACTCTTAGAAGACCAGCTTCAGCAAAAATCTTGTACATCAAATGGACCAGAGCTTTAAACAAGGGTGATTTCCTTGCAGAATTGGATGTAATATGCCATGCTCTGTGGTTGTCTGCAGCTCACTTGTCTGAAGCCTTTGCTTCTTCCTAATTGTTTGCATATGTTAATTTATGTGCACTGTTATTAGCAAGGTGAGTAATGCAGATGTTGAGGTACACACAAACACACAAAAAGAGCCCAATGTTGTGACCCTATTTCTCATAACCTGGTTCCAGCCAGGTTCCATTTAGGAAACTGCCCTATGCCAGACATGATCAGCATTGGGGAAGGTCCAAGGTGGGGTGCAATGGTGGACACAAAGTGACCCACTTGCCTCCCCCGTAGAAACACTGTCCTGTGTTTTAGTAGAGGAGTGTGCGCCATCCCAGATGGCGTACACTCCTCTACAAATCCTTAAGACTGTTTCTGGTCCTGTTTCGGAGGACAAGTTCTATTGTGTGAGTCTTTGCACCTATATACTAGCTCTTTGAAAAGAAAGAGTAGGACTGATTGAGGAAATCACTTGGCATGAAGTTCACCCTCAGTTAATTCTTTTGTAATGGGGACTGGAAGGTTCCCTTTTTGACACCTGAAGGCTTAACTAGATATCTACCTGCAGCTGCTAAATTAAGTATTGTTCAGTGTTGAAAATCACCTACAGTGCCAACATCAACCCACTGGCTATATAGATTTTGGTATTTTGCAATCACAGGCAAGTTAATAGAACAAACTTGGCTGGCTGAAGAGTAATAAAAAAAAAGAGAGGATAAAATGCTCTTGAAGCTTGGCTCTTATTCATTTCATATTTGATGCTCACACTCTCACACACGCACAGACAGTTCTAAAGCCAGTAAATAATAGCATTTATTTACTGTGATCAACTGCATATGCTTATATTAAATTCACTTTACAACTGTGCCGGTTGAGTGGGATGTTAGTTTAAAGGGGAAGGTGGGTGGGAAGTCAAAATGGTTCTGACAGCAGTACTATGCATAAGCTTTATTGGCTCATCCTATTGTTGTGCTGGAAAAGATTTTATCTTCTCATTCTATTGTCTTGTGGTTGTATCTGCTGTTTTGAACCTGGCTTTCCCTCCCCAATAATATTCAAATTAAAAGGTGGCGGGGGAGGTTGAATTACTATTGAGCAGTAAAGGATGACCATGTAGCAGCAGGGCACATGTTTCCTTCACAGAAAAATCTGGGTTTAATCCTTGATGTTTCCAGCTAAAGGGGAAAAGGCCTCTTTCCGGGACTCTGCTAGTCAGAAAAAGATCACTGGACTTGTTATGTACTGAAGTTCTCACCCTGGGCCAGCAGGGGGATACTGTAGATAGTTATGCAAATGAAGGATCGGAAGTAACGTTCAGTGATTGGATAGTTTGTATGCAAATGAAGGATAGAAAGTGATGTTCAGTGATTGGATAGTTTTAGAAAGTTGCTACAGTTACGTTGTTCTGGAGCTCTATATAAGCAGGCTCACTGAGCTCTTCAGTTCAGTTCTGTTCTGGCCTCTGAATAAACAAGAGCTGTTTGAAGAATCACTGTGTCGTCTGATATGTTCACCCACAACTTAACAGGACTAATGTCATGAAGCATCTTAACCCCAGTCTTCTGCTGAAAGGCTACTAGAGTGGCTTAGTTATAATAAATAAAAACAAGGCAGTCCCTAGCTACTATCTTAAAAAAGGATAATGATAACACAAAAGGAAAAGGGGATAGCAGAGAAAGGAAAACCAGCATTTTTAACAATACATAGCAGTTCCACTTGCATGCCTTCTAGAATGGAAAGAGTTCAGAGGGAGGAGGAGCCAAATGTGGCTATTGTATCAGCAGAGCCAATGGTGTGTCTGTGATTTGCTCCTCTTACAGTACTGCACTGCAACCTGATGAAATGGCTGGGAGACAGTTGTCAGAGGAACTTGTTGGTTCAGCAAAGGCCCTGCTTCCCATCTCTTCCTTTGCTGCCACCTGATGGAGTGGCTGCTTCCAGGGGACACCTGAGAGAGAAGATCCCCCATGATTCTTTAAAGGCAGATCAAGCAGTAGCCCAAGTTAATGTTTAACGTAATCCAGCAAAATCGTCAAAGGGCAATTTTGTGCACAGGTGATCCCAAGTTCAGCCCTAGAACTTCCAGGTAAACCTGGGGGAAACTGGAGGCCTGCTGCCTTTTCCTGTAGATCCAGGGTTGGCAACATGGTGCCCTTCAGATGATGTGGACTACAAGTCCCTTGCCAGCAATATCAGCGATATGGCTGATGGATGCTTTAGTCTACAACCTCTGGAGAGCAGCACATTGGTGACCCCTTGTGTAGACCATACTGAGCTAGATGGGCCACTGGTCTGATTGTGTACAAAAGCAGCTTTATATAATTCCTGGAAGGGACAGGAACACAGCTGATCCCTTCCCCAAAGTCTCCCCCACTTACTTCAATAGCTCTGCAAGTGCAAAGGGACATTCATAGGGAGATTTCCCCTCCACTGAAGTGACTGGAGAAGCTCATTCATTCAAGAATTCTGGCCCTAGTGTGATACTTCTTGGGTTCAGTCAAATGAAATGCATTCAAATCAGCCCGACAGTGTGTTAAATTGACCAAATTGCCTTTGATGCAGTAAGCAGCTGAGTAGCTGTGGTTTATATGATTCTCTCCCCACCCCAATAACTGGCTAATAAACAGAGTGGAAGGAGATATATCAGAAGATGAATCCTATATTTTATTTTTTTTAGCCTTCTTGTAGCAAACTTATTTCAGGACCATGTAACCAAAATCATGCATTGAACAATTACTCATGTCAGTGGTCATTATCTGCCAAGTGGAACTGATGAGGGCAGCCTGGAAAGAGAATTATTGCTGTGCCTTCAAAACTAATTATTTCATATTAGGAGTGCTTCCTAGAAATGGTTATAAAACATAGTAGGGAAAGGTAATCAAGCATATTGATAATACAGTGTCACAGTCCTTTCATGCCAAAGGACAACAATGACTGCTCCCCACATTAACTGGGGGGCGGCTTTTGTGTGGTCACAGGCAGCCCCCCCCCCCGGGGACTACGAGACTCCCAGCAAGGTAGCTGGCTTCGCCCCCCCCCCCTGAGCTGGATACCTGGAGGTTCCCGCCTAGCCGCCACAATTAGCCAATCCCAGCTGGAGGGGGGGCGTTGCCAAGGAGGTTGGCCAGGTAGAGTTAACCCTAATCCCACACTCATAATAGAGGGTGTAACTTACCTTGTCCTCAGTTGGCTCCAGAACTTCCCCCACCCTGCCCTCCCTCAGTTTATGGATTCCTTTTGCAGTTTAACCTTCTTCTTTACAGCTCTGAGGGCACTGCTGAGGTCTTTGATGGTTGCCATTGAAGGACCGGGAAGGAATTTCCCTGCATTGGCAGGTTTCGCCTTCCCCGTAGCAAAACATCACAAATTTAGTGGTTTTTAGGCCTTTGGTGGAATTCTTTAGTCTATCTTCCCTCAATGGGTGTGTGTGTGTGTGAAGCAGTGACACCCCCCCCCCGCAGTGGCAATCCCAGGGTTCCCCATTAAATGGGTATTTTGAGGGGAGGCATTGGCCATATGCCAATGGGTTTTCAGTGTTCTCCCCTATGACGTGGCGAAATGGGGAGTGGTCTCTCTACTTGAACAGATGTTCTCCAGAGTCAGCCCAATCCCCACACACTTTGGATAACCCTGATGTTCCCCAGATTCCCGGCTGGGGACTGGGAGGGATAAATGACCAATGCCTGAGCCAAGGTCTTCCTACATCTGAAAGTTTAATAAAGTTGTGGCCAATTTTAATCCCATAACACGTTGTCGGGTGTCATTCCACCCGGGGGTCGCCTGGGTTTGGGGGGTCTCCGCCTGTTCACGCAAATGTGAAAGGCTACACAACATTGTGTGTTGTTTGAGTGGTTGAATCATAGTGCATGATCATGAGAACAAACACAATTCACTTCAAGAAACATTTAGAAGCCCACTGTATTCATATCTGAGAGGTGGTTTTCACAGTCATGTGTGAAAGGTGCATAATATATCTCAGGCAGAAATGATCCTCAATTTCAATTCCAAGAGCTGGTCTACTCATGCAGACGAATTAGATGGTGGACTGAGCCTGCAGACCTGAACTATTGGGACTTAGCTTCTGGTTAGACCTGTGTAGGACTGAATTATGAGCTGGTAGAATTTTGGCCTGTACCACTTCAGCAGAAGGCTGTCTTAGGTGAAAAAGTCTGCTGTGCTCTAACAATTCAGGACACCACCACCTCATTCAAATGCATCGATAGACAAGTCCCAAACAGGGATAAGGGAGAAATTCAGTTCAGTTCACATTTAAAGCTGGACATACCAATTTCAGACAAACAATATGAGAACCGAAACATGGCCAGCCTTTGAAATTCACATATACCCAGATTTTGTGATACAGTTCTGCAAGTAACCAATGTTCACAGAAATGCATCCAATTAGTTAAAAGTGTGTGTAAAAATGAATATATTAGTGAAAATGGCCTGCAGAAATGCATTAGGAAAAATTACTTGCAAAAAATGTGTATACTAGTCAAAACTGCCTAGAAAAATTTGTTCGTTGGGAGAAATTTGCAAAAATCTTGCTGAATAATTTTCATGGTTTTTTTTTTTTTTTAAAGAACTGAATTTAATACTGGAAAACTGAAAGACTGAAAGAAGTGAAACTGACAGATCTTTTCCATCCCTAGTACCAATATCATATCTCCTTCATTTGATATAGTTAAGGAGTCTTGCTGTTCAGAGCATAACATTAGCTTTTGCCTGACTCAGTCACCAAGACTGAGTGACAAGTAATGGGTGATTAAGGCAGATCACCTTAGCAATTTAGATAGCTGACTCACAGCCTAATACAGAAGGAGAGGAGGAGGCTGGCATGTGGCAAGTGTTGAGTTTGGCAACAATAGACTTATAACGATAGTCTGCACAATAAATAAAGAGACCCAAATTATATCCAAATATTCCTTTCTTTGTTAGTTAAATTAAGTCCTGTCTGTTCACCCTAAAGAGTTCTCAGGACAGTACCTGCATTGCATGAATAAGTTTTCAGTCATGTACAAAAATGTACATAGTAAATGTTACAGCTCACCAATAAACATCAGATTCAACTGCTGTTTTCAGATTCTTATAGGCGAACAATCAATTCTAAGTCCTTTAGGGGAAAACTTTCTTATCAGCTTCAACAATGAAGTGCACTAGCCTTTCTGAATTTTTCCACGTTAGACATAATACTTCCAACTTGATGCATCTTCTTTTAGAGGAAAATTACTTCCTACAAGATATACATAATTCTCTGCATCATCCTGTACTGTGTGACATGAAAAGACATCAAAACAAAATTATTCACACTTACTGGGTCCCAAATGTGCTTCAGTAAACAAAGCAAGCTGTCTAAAGTACTATTGTAACTCTACTAGCCCAAGGAAAGAAATCTCACACAACAGTTCTTCTCTGGACCCTTTTTATTGTGCGTTCATAATGATCTGCACGCATGATTGTATCTGGAAAGTTACAGGCAATCTCCACTTTCAATATTTTTCATACCTACAAAGGTTTCAGGGCAGACATAATGCTTTCTTTGTAATCAACGCATGTCTCCTAGCTTCCTGTTGAAATTATCATGCTTTTTACACCACAAACATTCCAGTTTTGTTCATTGCCACACTTATGGTATGTTGCGTTTCGAGGTCCCCAAGCCACCCAATAGCTCACACATCACACATCAATTTTGGTTTGGGTTTTTGGCACGATTTTGGCCACAACTTTATTTAAATACACCCAAGTGAGTGGTTGCTTAGGCATTGGTTCCGACTATCTGTCCTTGCCCAGGGGACAGAACTGACTTCCGGATTCCAGCAGAAGCCAGTCAGGGAAACAATTTTTGGGGAGAAAATGAAGCTGGGCCTCAGTCCCTCACTTCTCACCCTCATGCTCCTGGTGGCCCAAGTCCGATGCCAGGAACAAGGACGAAAAGAATGGCAAGCCCCTGGATTCCTTTAACGGAATTCCCTTTCCACACGACCATTGGAGGGGTAGGCACCAACCAATATGAACCAATGCCTAACCGCCAACCTTACAAGTTGTGACGATTTGCTACGCAGTAGGCAAAACCAAATGGCACCAGCCAATCAGCCAAATGGACAAATTCCTACCAGGCCCCCGCCTCAAAGCAGAAGACCCCATGACAGGCATAGCAAGGTCAAGCGAACAAACCCCCCCCCCCATACAGGGAGGGTGGGCGGGTGATCCGGTGCAAGCAGCCAAGAGAACGCTCAAAGTTGGGTGACCAGTATTTAAAACCTCTGACCCCTCCTTCAAAATTGGCGACAAGCAGTTCTCCCCAGCGACCCAATTAACCAATTCACTGCCTGGGTCCCTCCGCAAATCTGCCCAGCAACAATGGGGTGGCTTGTATCCCCCACCGCTCTCTGCTAGGGAGAACACGTTTTGTGCTATAGTATAAGGGCTTATCCGCACTTATCTTTCCTTCATTCTTTCCAGGCACAGCCTGCACTTTAAATGTCCAAGCACCTGTTTTTGTTTTGTTTTGTTTTGTTATTATGCTTCCCCACAAAAACCTGCTCTTTAAAGCTAAATTGCAGTAATGAGCACTCACACTTTACATTGTGGGTGCCCTTTGCGGGATCGCACGCGGTGCTACAGTTCCCAAGGAACTTAATGGCAAACAGGGGCTGGCCTGCCTCTCAGTATTATTATTTGGAGGTTCACGCCCAGCCTCAGTAGTTAAGTTTCACTGCTGGGAGGTGGGGCCAGTCCCAAGGATATATAGGGGGTGGAGCCAACAGTAGCCAGGCAGTCAGCTCAGCAGATTCACCCACCGTCCCCTCTCTTACTTTAATGTTTTCTTTTTGCAGGTTAGCTTTTTCTTCCTTTTTTAGCAGGTGCTGCTATGGTCTTTGACTGGTTGCTGTTGAAGGACCAGGAAGAAATTTCCCTGCATTGGCAGATTTTGTCTTCCCCGTAGCAATTCGTCACAACTTTGGCAGTTTATGGCCTTAGGTGGAATCCTTTAGTCTTTTCTTCCTTATAATGGAGTGGTGACTCGCCCCTCCCCCCATGTCATCGATTCCAGTGTGGTGTAATGGTTAAGAGTGGCAGACTCGTAATCTGGTGAACCGGGTTCGCTTCCCCGCTCCTTCACATGCAGCTGCTGGGTGACCTTGGGCTAGTCACACTGCTCTGAAGTCTCTCAGCCCCACTCACCTCACAGAGTATTTGTTGTGGGAGAGGAAGGGAAAGGAGATTGTTAGCCGCTTTGAGACTCCTTAGGGTAGTGATAAAGTGGGATATCAATTCCAAACTCTTCTTCTTCTTCCAGGGTCCCCTGTTAAAAGGAGTTATATAATGGGCTGCCAGTGAACTACCCTACGTGTGGGGATATGGGCTGGGCTGTGTGCTACACATACATCTTACAGTGCACCCCCATATCCCATTTACCCTGATGTTCCCCAGTTCCCCGGCTGGGGGGCTGGGAGGGATACATGCCCAAGGCCTAAGCCAAGGTCTTCCTACATTCAGAAGTTTAATAAAGTTGTGGCCTAATTTAATTCCATAACACATTGTCAGAGTCTTTATTCCTTTCTTATGATTCCTGGGGGCAAACAGCAGCCCACAAAAACCCCAAATTGTCATTTGCTCCAAGTGAGCACTAAAGCACAGACTTTTGTGGAGAAAGCTCTGCGGCAAGCACACACACATACACGCTTGGACACAGAGCTTTTAAGTGTGGAAGTGTGCCTGGAAAGCGTGGTGCAAAAGCTAAGTGTGGATAAGCCCCAAGGATGTCCTTCCAGACAGAAATAATGTGGTAACATTGGAGAAACATCACAGAGCAACTGATAAAGTAGGGTGGTGTGGACCATTTAATATAAAATCATCACTAATGAACAGTAGCGTGTGTGTGTGCCTTTTTGGATTCAAACGTATATCCAAAGTGGAAGCAGACATTATAAAATTAACTTAATGTCAGAAATACTGTGAAGTTCATTTGACCATTAGGGGTAACTATCTAAATCCCATACGCTTCTCACCCAGAAAGTAAACAGGTTTGTTGTGTGGCTAAAATGGAGAGGGGTGAAACCATATATGCCACCCTTGAGCTCCTTGGATGAAAGATGGGATGTAAAAAAGATTGATGGATGGATGGATGGCTCTTGTCCCTTCTGTGTTGATATATGAACTTGCTCAACTGCAGCATCTTAAAATCCTCAGCTGTATGATTGTTCTAACATGGAACTAATGGAGCTTCAAGTGTTCCAGTTGTCATCTTACACTTATGTTCACTAAGGTATAATTTTTGAGTTATCATTGCTTGTGCCACATAGATATATTCACAATGACATACAGCCTCAAAAATAACTTTTGTGGGCTGACTTAGTGAAATCCCTTAAAACAAAAACTTCACCACCTTTAGGATTAATCAATTGTTGGTCAGCTTGTATGGCACAAATGTGACCATTTCCCTTCAAGATAGTGACTGAAGGTTGGCAAAAGCACAGTGGCTACCTTTCTGTAAATATGTCACAAAGCACCATGAATTTAAGGAGATTAAAGCTGTAGCCTTTACCAGGAAATATGACACACTTTACCAGGAAATATGAGTCCAAATTAAGTGCAGTGTGACCTATAAAAAGATTAGGCTGTAAGTAGAAATATGTCTCTCCTATACTGTTAAAGTATAATATGTGGATTGATGTTTTAGGTTAAAAAAATATACTTATGGTAATATTTACTAGACATTTTAATAACTTTACATTTATAAAAGGTTTAGGAACCCTGTGGCTCTCCAGGTTTTGTTGGACTCCAGCTCCCAATGGCCCCAGCCAGCCTGACTGGTGGTCAGTGGTGAACAACATCACAACTCAACAAATTCAGGGCCATAGCTTCCCAAACCCACTGTATTTTATTTTTTTTAATATGCTTTAGTTGTGTGTTAACATACAAGCTTTGTTGTTGTTGTTTTTGAAGTATTTGTCTGAATGTTTATCAATGTGACATAGAGTCATAGCTAGCTGAACTGTTATGCAAAATATCAAGTTACTAGCTGTTGGGATATGAGTACTACGCAGCTGCAAACCAGCAGCTTGGTGTTTACATCACATGATGGCCCTGACCGTGGGACCGGATGTTCCAGGGAGTTCACAGGGCGATTCACAGGGATTTGTTCTTTGTGTAATTTGAGACCTTCCTGTTGCTCTTGTGAAGGAAGTCTCAGGCAGTTGCTTGGAGGAGACTGAACTGAACGGACATGTTTTTGTACAGATGTACAGACAGAAATAAACTAGAAATGTAGACTTTCTGATTTTCTTCTTTCTCCTGCTGGTATGCTGGGGGAAGGGGGTGTGCATCTTCCACGCAGGGAGATGTCGCCTATCAAGTTCTTCCTGGACTGCGAGGATGCCAACCAGAGGAGATCACTGGCAAACAAGCCCCGGGAGCCTGGGAGAGGGGCCAGCCTCTCCCGAGGGGGCTAGTTTTTCAACACTAGCTTCATGACTGCTGAAAATGAAGCTCATTAGCTGATATACCACTAACCCTTACATGAGGCAGTGAATGGTTTAAAAGTTGTTGCATAAGAGCCAACTCCAAGGGACTGGGGTACTTTTGTCCGTCCCCCATTAAATATTTGAGGGAGCTGGGCCCCACAAAGTCTATGGGCATTGCCATTCACACGGGGTGTGTGTGCTGTGTCTTGTGATCAATGGTGCTGAGCGGCGCTTACCTGGGCCCCCACAATATTTTATTCAAGTTGGCACCCCTGTTGCCAATCATATCATTAGATAGTCTACCTCCATCCCACACATAAATGCTCCACTAACTGGTCAAGGAATGCCCAACAGGGGGAAATTTAGTGTATGTACCAGTGAAATGATCTAGAGTTGTTCAGGGTTGCAGCAGACGAGTGCAGAAAGGATATGAAAGAGGGTCGAGAGGGCTTGAAGTAATGGTGGTAAGGTAGAGTACTGAGGATCTGTCTGGGACTGCCTGTCACGTAAGAAAAATGAGTTCATACATGGGTGAGAAATCGATGGCCCTCCAGACATTGGTGGACCATAAATGGCATTATACCGCACCATTGTCCACAAGGACTACAGCTGGGTCCAAAAACATATGGAGAACCACAGGCTATATACATCAGTGCTTTAATATAAATTCAGTAGTCCTCCTGCCCCTCTCTTCATCACTTGTTAATGATGTCTGAAAAGAAAGAGGCATTCCCCCCCCTTATAACTCTAAATAAGTATGGATGTATTTATACTAACTTTGATTAAGGATCATTTTAATTGCATTGCTTGAGGGGGGGGAATGAAGTCAAACATAATTTATTAGCCAGCAGTCTGCAGACAATTAGCCGTGCAAGGTGTGTTAAGTTGTGAGAGATTTTAATAAGCATTGATATCTCAAAATTAAATAATTTAGCACCTTTAATGGCACGAAGTAAAAATATTCTGTACAGTTTTTGTGGATGTGGAGCTATATTTTAGCAGGCATATTTGGTAGTAACACTAATGTGCAGCAGAGTTGCGAAATCTTGGCTTTCTCTCACACAGCTAAAGTGCATACCTATGAACTTATCCCAAATGTAGGTAGACAATCCAAGCACAACTCCTTTGACCTACTGGAACTGATGGGATTTATTTCCAAGTTGATATGGTTACGTTGCGTGCATTTTTTTGCATTGTTTATTCTGATTTGGATAGTGTGTGCTCCCTGTGTCCCACGCTGAGATAGCTGTATTACAGGAAAACATAATTCCTACACGGACACTGCTTTGATGGCTGTAATGTCTAATAGGAACTGTGAATTAGCTATCACAAAGCACACACAAAATGTGTTATAACAATTGTATGTTTTTGAGATGGAAACGTGACTTATAAGAGCTGACATAAAAAAATGAATGAATTAGTAGACCTGGCTTAGAGGATGTTGCTGGGCTACAGTTAAGTCAATGCTATACATGTTTGTTCAGATGTAATATTATATATCATATTATATATCTGATGTTTTGCAAACTTAGTTTAGAAACTACTGGCCATTCCTCTTTGTAAATCCAAAAGTACTGTGAGTGGATCTGGATTCATTTTCCATTGACAAATATACAAGAGCAGATTAACGAACCCTGAAAATTGGCTATCCTTGGTCAATCATGTTATTAATCAGTCTATGGTTTTCCCAGTAGTGATGTATGGAAGTCAGAGCTGGACCATGAAGAAGGCTGATCGCCGAAGAATTGATACATTTGAATTATGGTGCTGGAGGAGACTCTTGAGAGTCCCATGGACTGCAAGAAGATCAAACCTATCCATTCTGAAGGAAATCAGCCCTGAGTGCTCACTGGAAGGACAGATCCTGAAGCTGAGGCTCCAATACTTTGGCCACCTAGTGAGAAGAGAAGACTCCCTGGAAAAGACCCTGATGTTGGGGAAGATTGAGGGCACAAGGAGAAGGGGATGACAGAGGACGAGATGGTTGGACAGTGTTCTCGAAGCTACTAACATGAGTTTGACCAAACTGCGGGAGGCAGTAGAAGACAGGAGTGCTTGGCATGCCCGGGTCCATGGGGTCATGGGGTTGGACATGACTAAACAACAACAACACATTTATCCAAGAGCAACTGGTTCCATGCAGCCCAATGCTATGCCTGTTTTCTTAGACAGACATAGTGTCCACTGAGCTCAATGGGGCTTACTCCATAATAAGATTTGGTAGGATTGAACCTTAGTTCATTTAATTTATTTGGGGGATGGAGTGAGGGTGGGAGAAAGTAAAGCAAGGCAACAGTTTGCCTCAATTTTCCAGTTTGTTCGTTACTTTCTTCACATACCTTGAAGTCAGCACCGCCTTTGTTTTCCTTAAAATTAGACATTTCATGATAATTAAATTATACTTTTCCTGTACATTCTCTTCCTTTTGCAGTCATGTTAGTAATGCAACACTCTATTTAATTTGACATAAGAGCACAGATCCTGTATTTTTTATTTTCAGTTGTATCTGAAGAATTTAGTAATACAGAAATAACTTTTCCTTCTTCAAAATTAATTCACCTGGTACTAGTATTACAGCTACTATGACTAATATTAATAATCATTATTTTATTTTATCTTGCTTTTATACTAACATGCGAGCAAAATATTTACAATTATACTTGCAGTTATGGCACATCATAATGGTGTTCTCTTTTTCTTCACTAGTGGCCACTTAATATCATTGTGATACTGGCCAAAATGAAACATACTTCTTACATCTTAATAAAGCTAAGATGATCCAAAATGATATTTATGAATATTCTATTTTTTTTTAAAAAAACTTGTTGTCCTTTCCCCTCATTAAGGCATTTCTGTGATTGCCAAATGGAATGTTGCTTCTGAAAATGATTGAGATAGCTCTCTAATTCTCATCCTCTTTATTTTAAGTGTATACTTGATATTCAAATAAAATCAGAAAATGACATTTAGATATTTTCATAATGAAATCACAAATTGTTCCTTTCTCCGTTTGTATATGGTTTACAGATTTCACCTGAGCCAGAGTTCACTCATTTGGAGTCATAATACTGTCTTATGCAATTTTACTCAGAAGTAAGTCCAATTATCTTCACTATGGCTTATGCCCTGGTAAATGTATTTAGGATGGTAACCCTAACCTTGGAACTTCTATTTAATGTCAGGACTCAGTTCAAGAATACTAGAAATAAATAGTATCATGTTGAATGTCTTTCCTTTATTCTGAATAGCCATAAACACATAACACACATTTGGCATTAAGATGCACTGCTCTCCCCACCCCCGAGTGCCAGAGATTTAGATACTGAAATTTCATTTAGCACACTATTTCAAGCAAATTTTGGAACTTCGTTATGGGCAAAATGCTGGAAAAGTTGTGGGAGCAGCCGAACAGAGTTCCAAAGTAATTCATAAAGGTTATGGGAAATTGGAAGGGAGTGTTCTGCATATCCCTAGGTTATGGGTTCCTAAAATGTGTTTGGCGGTCCACCAGTGATCTATGAGCGTGCATGGCAGTGACTCTCCAAAGCAGCATACAGTGGTACCTCGGGTTAAGTACTTAATTCATTCCGGAGGTCCCTACTTAACCTGAAACTGTTCTTAACCTGAAGCACCACTCTAGCTAATGGGGCCTCCCGCTGCCGCCACGCTGCCGGAACACGATTTCTGTTCTCATCCTGAAGCAAAGTTCTTAACCTGAAGCACTATTTCTGGGTTAGCAGAGTCTGTAACCTGAACCATATGTAACCTGAAGCATATGTAACCCAAGGTACCACTGTAGCTACATTTGTGCGAAGGACAGTGTGTGTGTTTGCGAAGAATGGTGTGTTTGCGAAGAATGGTGTTTGCAAACAATGGTGAGTGCAGTGTGTGTGTGTCGGCACAGTGGCTGTTCTGTCCTTAGAACCATCTGGAAAGTGAGCAGGACAGACCAGAAGTGACAGCAGGAACCTCTGCTTTCCTTAGAGAAATAATGCCACATCTGGTGGCAAGAAAGGCTGAAGTCCTGAGTAGGGAAAAGAGGCTGGCAAGGCACCTGAAAGGAACTGAAAGAAAAAGCAAGGAGGAGAGGAAGAAGCTAAGAGAGAATGCAAACAAGAGAAAGAGGGTGAGTTAGAGTGAGAGTTGTCGGCTTATGTGTGTGTGGCAGAAAAGTGACTGAGTAGTCCACCAAAACCCTCAAAAAATTTCAAGTGGTGCCGGGGAAGGAGGCAGTTTGGGAACCATTTCTCTAGGTTGCCATTGGAATATCCCCTGAAATTACATGTAAATCATATCTGGAAGTTCCTTGGGCAAATTTTGTGTTTTGATAAAAGCCAAATAGTTTTGCGGTTGTCCTTGCTATGACTTAGTGAATTTTCCACATGGGATTTTGCACACAACCAGATTTAACCTGGCACCTGTATATACAGGGTGTGTGGGAAGTTTTTCAACACATGAGCGAAAACACTTTTGGTTTGGGGTAACCTTTGAAGGGCTACATTCCAGTGCTAGATGGAGGCAGCACAGTGAGCAGGCATGGTCAAAGATAAAAGTGGAAAATGCAATCAACTTAAATTTGATGACGCGGGTGGTGCTGTGGGTAAAAGCCTCAGCGCCTAGGGCTTGCCGATTGAAAGGTCGGCGGTTCGAATCCCCGTGGCGGGGTGCGCTCCCGTTGCTCGGTCCCAGCGCCTGCCAACCTAGCAGTTCGAAAGCACCCCCGGGTGCAAGTAGATAAATAGGGACCGCTTAACAGCGGGAAGGTAAACGGCGTTCCGTGTGCTGCGCTGGCTCGCCAGATGCAGCTTTGTCACGCTGGCCACGTGACACGGAAGTGTCTCCGGACAGCGCTGGCCCCCGGCCTCTTGAGTGAGATGGGCGCACAACCCCAGAGTCTGTCAAGACTGGCCCGTACGGGCAGGGGTACCTTTACCTTTACAGTAGACTTGCTTCTCCCATTCTAACACATCCTTCTGTATTCTCCATCCAAGCATGCAAGGAGCACTGTTGAAGTTTAGGAACACATTCCAACCAAGAGGAAACACTCAAGTGGGGCGCCATGCAGGGCTGGTCAGGGTTGTGGCCTGTAGAGAGGAGTGGAGATGGTGAAAAGGTGTGGCCTAGGAGAGCCCTGAGGCTAGACAGAGAGGTCCAGAGACCAAGCCACTGGTTGTGAGGTTCCCTGGCCCTGGTATATGTGGTATATATGTTCTCCATGAAAAAGATGCATTTTCCCACTTAGTTATGGGTCTCTACCATCACACTTACCATTTTAGGAGACACCAGGGCCTTTTTTTTTCAGCCGGAAGTCGGTTCCGGCACCTCTTAGGTGGGCACTATTGCCATTAGAAGAGAACAAGGAAGGTCTTCATGGTGACTTCCAGCACTTCTTTTCCCAGAAAAAAGACACTATATATTGGAGCCTGGGGGGAAAGGAAGTGCCTGTTTATTTGTCTGTCTTTTCAAATACCCCAGACCCTTACCCAAATCCTCAGACATGTGCATGATTTATTTTACCTTAAAACTTGGTGGATCACCTTGTTATTCCATTCAACATCTGCTGTACTTTGCCCTTCTACAGTCAAGGAATAACTACCCCTTACACATTGACCCAAGCCCTACACACACTCAGGCAATTTGAAGCAATGGTGGCACATTTCCCCACCACACATAATAATCCGGATTATCTCTTTTGAGTCATATCAATGTTTTGAACATCATACATCTCTAAGATGTTAAGCTCTGTAAATATCATTGCATAGAGCTGCTCTGACAGGTTTAGAAATCTGTTGTAGAAGAGCAAATTAATTAAAGAGTATATGTGATGAATGAAACAGTGGATGTATATGGCTAAAAGGCAAAGCCACTCTTTCATTTACCTTCCAAAGCCAAATTAAACAACATTAAGATAGACTTTCTGCTCCTGTTCTATTCTCTGCTCCTATTTTCTGTTATATTTTCTGATCCTGTTCTTCGTTTTCCCATTGTTAATATGGCCATTGAAAATATAGTTTCTCTAACATCGAGATGTCGCTATGCATTGCAACCTCCTCTCATCTTATGAGAAAACCACTTTTCCAGCGATTTTCCAGCCACTTTGTTATAAGACACACAGGGAACAAAGTATCCTGATCTGTTGTGTGATGGACTCTGACCCAATCACACTAAAAGCAGGATTATGAAACCACAAAATATATGGTAGCGCAAAAATTGTACAGCTTCAAATAACTTCGCTTCCTATGAGTTCCACTACATTAAACAAAGCCCCATTTACACACAAGCTTCCACCAGAGCTTGGCATGTCCTTTCCTGCATGTAATCTCACATCACAGATCTGGATAGAGTCACACACTATCTGCTGCACTCTCCTCTGTTTTATTGCACTGTATTTTAGAATCTAATAGGGTGAAATCCAATGTTAGTCATACTCAGGACAGACCCATTGAAATAATTGAATTTAAGTAAGTTGAGCCTGTTACTTTCGGTGGGTGGTATCCAAAAAGCACCTCCTATCCGTGCAAGAATTCCCATTTGCACATCTGGACTGTCCAGTTTTGGCACCCGCAGCAGACACCCTGCAGCCTCCCCAAACCTGCATCCCGTTCCTTTGCTGCTACTGCAGCAATGGCGGCAGAGAGTTTATATTTTGTTCTGTAAAACTTCACTGAAGTATGGAAAACTCACATCTCTTCACTCTGAATCGCTTCTCAAAACCACTCATTTTGGTAGGCCTGCTGCTTTGCTGAAGTATTAGAATGCCAGCAAATGTTATGACATTCAGGACTCAATCCAAACCCAAAATCTGCTGAGATGAACAGACTATGGAATGGGCAGATCTCTAGTTGAGTCAGCTGAGCCTGGACTCGTGGAGCTTATACCTCAGCCTGGCTCAGCCAGAGGTGTTCTGGCATAAGCCCTCCACTGCAGCTCAGCCAGACCTAAGCCAGCTGAGCCAAGGCCAGCCTAAGTCCCACCCCCTAAAAAAAATAAGAAGTGGAAAGGGTGGGGACAGGGCAGTAGGAGGCATATCCTACTCAAAGCTCCATGCAGCTTCATCATGCGACCTAGCAACTAAGAGGAATTTGCACTGGATAAAAGAGTGGTTCAAGTCAAACCTTATCTTAGCTAGTTCCCCATCCGCTGGGCTCTGTCCAGCTCAGCAAGCAGCGGCCCTAATCCTGAACAGAGCTTGGCATAAAGGTAAGTTACACTGAAATAATTTAAACCAGCTCCCTGTAGTTTGGATCGCTGTGCCTGACAGGAAACAGCAATGGTCCAAGCAGCAGAAGTCATGATGTATTGGGAGTGAAAATTGAAATGAAGGCAATTAAAATGGAGGGATCATGAAACCCAAGGCAAAATTCTACATATATGCCCTCAAAGCAAAAATGCAATGCAGCAGTTGACATTTTCATCGCTCTAATATGAAGCACAATGAAATATATGGTACAGAAGTCCACAGAAGAACACCTACTCTCATTGAACTGCAGTGATGTGTCCTAGATAAGTATCAGATGTATTAAGGTGATGCTGAAGTTCTGGTGGAAGCCGTGATACCCAGGGCTGCTGGATTTTTCTCTACACATGACTCCATGCATCTGTCCCTTCTCTCTTTCTTTCATTCAGTTTAGTCACTTCTATTCCTAGCAGGGCGCTTCAGCATTGTTAGTAGACCACCAATAATGACAATATAATTAGCATTTTTAATTGAAAAGATTGCGCCACTGACACGCAGTGTCCTGTGATCTTCCCGAAACCTAGTCGCTGCAGCACCGAAGTTGCTCTCTTCAATTGACTTATGGTAGAGCGTCACGCCTGCCTGCACTCTGCTAATAGGAATTTGTGGCGCATGGAGGTCATAAGCCGTAGTGTCAACTCGTGGTATTGCTCTTTATGCACCGCTTGCTTGAGAGCAAGATAAATGAGCACTCGCATCATAATCTCGCCTCTCTGTCAAGGCTGTTCCTGGTCTGAGGGTCCAGGAATGTGCTAGTTGGAGAAATATCATTGGTCCAGCTTGTGGATATTTCAGCTGAGACCCTTTCCTCAATGCCATAGTTCCTATAGCTGTAGTCATTCATTCACAATAATTCTATAAGCATTTCCTTTCTTTAAAATATATTTTTTTATTAATTTTTGCACAAATTTTCCAACATATCAACTCCAAAACAACATGACAAATCTTTGGCTATCACAGCCTACGACTTCCTTCTACCCTTTCTAATGGTTTACCAAATTTCTTTCTAGTTTTGCTTTTTATTACTATGCTTATTGTTATAAGTCCAATCCTTCATCAACTAATCTCGTTCCTTTTCACAATGATCTTTCTTGTAACCCTACAAGCAATGTTAAATAAACTTTATAAGCATTTCCATCCCTTTCAGAAGCAGCAGCAACAAACAAATAGATCTGAATCAAAAACACATTGATTTAACAAGCAATCTAAACTACATAATGAACAGGAAAAACCTTCTCCTTCCAAAAAGGTTGAAAACAAACCACAAACCAGCCCCTATTGCAATATAGCTTCATCCTATCCATTCTCCTGTGTTAAATATTATCCCATGTAGTTATATGCCCATTTCTGCACTGCACACATTTTTCTTGTTCGATGATTTGCATTTTAGCTTTTTTCTTATGTACCTTTGTTTTCCCATGTTCACGGCTGAATATTCATAATACACAAAGGGATTCTTCCAGGTCTGGTGTGTGTGTTAGGAATCCTACAATGCTTTGTATTTGTATGGGAGGTGGAGTGTTTATATTGCAACTGGGAATATATTCTGAATTGATAGGATTTTGGTGTAATACTGTATATGGCCCTGTGAGCTTTGCAGCAATTCAATGCAAGCTGTTTATAAGCAACTGAATCCACTCTTCACTGAAAGAGTCTGATGGGGTGATTTTAAATACTGGAAGCTAACTGTATATTGCTACAAATGTAGTTTTAATGCAAATTATTAGGACATTTAAATATCATATCTATGGAAAGTTGGTGTGTTATTGCCATTGATGTTCAACAATGCAACCTTAATGCTCTTCTCGCTAGTACCTTTTCCCTTTGTGCATCATATCTCTTAGCAACTATTTAAACGTTTATGGTGTACTTTGGAAGAGAAACAGTTACTATCTGTTAGTCTATCTATCTATCTATCTATCTATCTATCTATCTATCATCTATCTATCTATCTCCCCATCTGTAATTATAATACTAGCTTACCTTGAAGGGAGAATACCCAGCTTATGTGTCAAGTGCTTTGGGTGCTTAGAAAAGTAATAGAAATATTGTAGTTTTTATATTCCTCCTGTTATGATGATGGAATTGAAAGGCCACTTCAGAAGAAAGAAAAGCCTCATGCTTTTCGTACAGTTAGGGAAAAAACAACAACAGACATTTTAAATTGTATTAAATGTTTGACACGTTTGTGGAGTTCTTGAGCTGCTGCTCCAAAGTTCCATTGAATGCCATCCCACCAACCAGAAAGCGTCTTCCGTAATGTGATAAGAACTACGCATCAAACCCCCAGGAACAATTTGCTTCCTACATTTGGGTCATGTACCGTTATGATGTCTTTTAAAAATAATAATAATAATGGAGAGCAAACTGTCATGGTTTCCATAGCAACCACAGCACTGGAGTATACATGAAGTTTAAGGACATGTGAAGACAATGGCTGAATGCTCTTTGCACCATTGTGTTTCAACTTGGGTTACAAATACAAAAACAAAGCATTTGGGGAACTATTGAGGCACTATACAGAAGATGTAGTTCATTGAAATCCTAGTCATGGGAGAGGAATGTTTTTGGAGGAAAATTTATACAAAAGGCTCTGAAGCTATGCAGTATTTCTGGTACTTTGTATGAAAAGTATGAACCTGCCACTATGATAACCACATTTACTAGATACAGTTACAGATAGGTAGCCGTGTTGGCCTGCCATAGTCAAAACAAAAAAAAAAAATTCCTTCCAGTAGCACCTTAAAGACCAACTAAGTTAGTTCTTGGTATGAGCTTTCGTGTGCACACGAAAGCTCATACCAAGAACTAACTTAGTTGGTCTTTAAGGTGCTACTGGAAGGAATTTTTTTTTGTTTTCACATTTACTAGAGAGTAGGAGCCACTAAAACCAATGAGACTTATTTCCAAATAGACACAGAGGCTGGATTGCACTGCTCCTATTTGAGCCTGAGAACTCCAGACTGCATTTTATGAATAGATCTGAGAAGAGAGTTCAGGAGCTAATCAAGAAGATGGTAAACAAACTGAGGCTTTCTCGCTGAACCTGTAAAGGAGGAGAAAAATTAAAATTCTCTGCAGTTCTATTTTTCAAGAAAAAGAGGGGCCAGAACTCACAATAAATGCCTCCCTCATTCTCTTAGAATGGCAATGGTGCCCATCTGAGAGGTATCAGAACACACCCAAGAAGTGCCAGAACTGAGTCCTGGTGAGTTCCGGCTAAAAAACCCCCTGATTATATGGACTATTATTTGGCTCAATGACAGTTGCACTACTAGGCCCTTTACACTATTAATAATTTCTGCCTTTATTCTTTGAGTCTAAAATTACAGTGGTACCTCGTGTTATGTACTTAATCTGTTCCAGAGGTCCGTTTGTAACAGGAAACCGCTCGTAACATGAGGCGCGTTTTCTCTAATGGTGCCTCCCGCAGCTGCCGGAGTGCAACTTCCGCTCACATCCCGGGGCAAAGGTCGCAACAAGGGGCTTCTACTTCCGAGTTAGCGGAGCGCGTAACCCGCAGCATTCGTAAGGGGGACGGTACGTAACACAAGGTATCACTGTACCTGCAACAGTGTTTCTGTTGCACACATTTCCTTTTCCAGCAAGCAATCACAAAATGTAATTTTTTATCTCTTGCCTGCTCAAATTTTGCTGCCTAGCACACAGCTGAATGTGTGAACTGACCCTATTGCAAAGTGTTGTCTTTGCAAGCCAAAAGTTCTGCATTTTCTGTTTGACTAGTGATAGCTAATTCACAGTCCCTACTTGTTGATGTTGTTTGATGTTGCAACCATCAAAGTAGTCCTCTCTCTCTCTCTCTCTCTCTCTCTCTCTCTCTCTCGTGTGTGTGTGTGTGTGTGTGTGTGGACCAGCCTCAACTCTCAGCATGAAAAGAAGGGCCAGTTCACTCTAGGGATGTTTGAGATATACTGTTTATTTGTTTATTTTGTGAATTCTGATGTGAGCTGATGGAATCTGCACTTCCTGGATTCATGTGTTGATTGGAACATGGCTTTCCTTCAGATTTCACTCTTCCCTGAATTCCACCATACAGTCTTCAGGAACAAAAATGTGTTTTATGTGACCCACAAGAGCAGCAAAATTACCAGACTGTACAATGGTGACGGGATAAAATCAGGCCAAATCTTTATTGACAGCAGCAGGCAGGGCAGGGGTTGGTATGGCATTAGATCCCAGGATCAGTTCATCATGCCCCAAGCCCCATGTTGATGGAATGGATCTGATGGGTTTGGATCACTCCAAACCTGTTCAATGGGAGTCAGCCTGTGTTGAACCTCGCCATGGTGCAAGCAAAGTCTCACTGGGGGACCAGGGTGCAGATTCCAACCAGGCAGATACCGAACCCACGCTTGGGTTTGCCGTGGTCAATCCTCCCCTCAGCCCTTTATGTGGGGTCTCCTATACTATGTTGATCCTGACCAATGCGCTCTACATGGCACTATCTTTGAAGGTGACCCAGAAACTACAACTAATCCAGAATGCGGCAGCTAGACTGGTGACTGGGGGCGGACACCGAGTCCACATAACACCGGTCTTGAAAGGCCTACATTGGCTCCCAGTACGTTTCCGATCACAATTCAAAGTGTTGGTGCTGACCTTTAAAGCCCTAAACGGCCTCGGCCCAGTATACCTGAAGGAGCGTCTCCACACCCATCGTTCTGCCCGGACGCTGAGGTCCAGCGCCGAGGGCCTTCTGGCTGTTCCCTCACTGCGAGTAGCAAAGCTACATGGAACCAGGCAGAGGGCCTTCTCGGTAGTGGCACCCTCCCTGTGGAACGCCCTCCCGTCAGATGTCAAAGAGATAAACAACTACCTGACTTTTAGAAGACATCTGAAGGCAGCCCTGTTCAGGGAAGTTTTTAATGTGTGACATTTTAATGTATTTTTAATCTTTGTTGGACGCTGCCCAGAGTGGCTGGGGAAACCAGCAGGATACAAATAAATTATTATTATTATTATTATTATTATTATTATTATTATTATTATTCCACCCTCATACAAAGAAAGGAAAGCCATAATTTGACTGAGGGAAAGGCAGAAGGAGAAAAAACAAAAACCAAGTGCCAATCAGGTTGAGATAGGGGAAAATTTATTTCTGGCCCTGTCAACCAATGACCCAAAATTGCTTAGTGAAGGCTCTAACCTGAGGGTGGGAGGGCAGGAAGCTCTCAAAGAAAAATGGTTGTGAGTTCCAGGGGAAGCAGCCTTATATAGGCTTTCACTCCCCTCTGCAGCAAGGGCTCATGGGACAGCTTTTTCCATGAGCCCGTCACACAGAGACAATACTGGGCAAAACCTTGCCCAGTATTTTGCTGCAATCTATGGGATACAGCGCTGCTGGCAAAGGCATCCCATGCTTATTGGGCATGGAAGAGGGCTTATAAAATGGAATACATTCTGAAATGTGTACATTATGATAAAATACATAAATACATATACAATTGCATTTACACTATTAGATACAAAGGTTATACAGGCTTTAAAAATAAAAAAAGTGAATGCAGAATTACAACAAAAAATTATGAATGAATACCTATGAGAAGCCCCCAAAAGTAGTCCACTCTTATTTCTCATATACCTGTGGATTACTCAATTTTTAATCGAATGGTTGTGCAGTGCTTGATGGGGTGTTGGATCCACTGGAAATATTTGAGCTTGACATTGAAGGTGCTTGGTTTTTGAAGGAAGAAATGGATTACATCACCACATGTGCTTCAAGAACCACTCCCTTTTCTTTTCACTAGTTCTTGATTCAGGCCAGGAACAACAACAAATTTATTTATTTTTTAATGTCATACATGTTCCACCCATATGGCTGAATTTTTGGAAGTAATTTTTACTCACCATTTCCCCCCTAATATGAGATAGTCCACCCCAACTACTTCTGAAGTGTGTTAGTCAATTGAAGCAAAAACAAGTCTGGGGCAAAAGAAAAGGAAAGGAAAGGAATCTTGTGGTACCTTATAGACTAGCCAACTTATTATGACATGGACTTTTATGGGCTAGAGTCTGCTTCATCACGGGAATATATAAACTGTCCTGGACTCATCATCTGAGGCCCTTCTCTGTGTGCCCTACTCCACATGAAATCTCGTGGGTGGCAACATGAGAACGGGCCTTCTCTGTAGTGGCCCCCCTTTGTGAAATGCTTTTCTTAAGTGGACGGTTTGAGGTTTATTTAGTGGATGGTCTGGGGTTTCTTTCATCGAATTTCTGTTTCAATTTGCAGTTGGTAAAATGGATTAAAATCTTGTCAAATTTGAGTCCCAGTTGTGGGGCTGTTCCTTGCTATATTCATATCACAATTCCTTACACTACTATTTCAACAGCCTGTGAGAGCATTTCGGTATGCTACATTTCGGTACAGCTGCACTGAAATGATTTTAGAATGTTGTATTATTCTATTGTTGTTAGCCGCCCTGGGCCTGGCTTCGGCTGGGGAGGGCAGGATATAAATAAAATTTATTATTATTATTATTATTATTATTATTATTATTAATTATTATTATTATTATTATTATGGCAATGACTACTTCATTTAGCGGGCTGCTGTTTCCTGTGCCCAAAAAGAAGAAAGAAAACACCCATCTGCTTTTAGATGAGGGCCGATATGTACTGATAAGACGAAGAGACAGAGGCATTATGCTAAGTGATGGTGTGTGTGGAAAATGCAGGCTTACCCTGCGTCCTATTTTATAATAATAAATTGCTTTCAACTAACAATAGCTAATGTGTTAGAAACATGATTCTAAATGAAGTCATAATTAGTTTCTTTAAAAAGTAATAACAAAGCCCTGAAGGTATTCCAGGGATAACAGATGTGTAATGCTCTCAGAAATGAAGAAGCCTTTTGAGTAGGTCATTCAGACACAATGAATCTTCTGTAATTCTTGATTGAGTATAGTTAACACAGCAATCCAAGTGGGGGCAGGAGGTGGGGAGAGGTAGCTGTAGTGCCAGGGTATATGTGAGGGCAAACCAGCACTGTTCTTTCCAGACTGTTTTATTTTGGGTTAAGGGGGTGAATGTCAGACTCTTATGTGTATGCCGGCTCACGACTGCTGTATGTTTCCACCTGTTTGGGGGACATCTCAGGAAATAGGCACATCCCTGTTTTGGCTCTACCAACATCAGAGCTCCAACATTGCTAAAGCAGCAAAGAGGACTGCTCACCTTTTCCAGTGGGTGGCATTGCGTCTGGGCATCTGGGACCCAAAAGAATTGATGCTTTTGAATTATGGTGCTGGAGGAGACTCTCGAGAGTCCCATGGACTGCAAGAAGATCAAACGTTTCCATTCTGAAGGAAATCAGCCCTGAGTGCTCACTGGAAGGACAGATCGTGAAGCTGAGACTCCAATACTTTGGCCACCTCATGAGAAGAGAAGACTCCCTGGAAAAGACCCTGATGTTGGGAAAGATTGAGGGCACAAGAAGAAGGGGACGGCAGAGGACGAGATGGTTGGACAGTGTTCTCAAAGCTACAAACATGAGTCTGACCAAACTGCGGGAGGCAGTGGAAGACAGGAGTGCCTGGCGTGCTCTGGTCCATGGGGTCACGAAGAGTCGGACACGACTAAACGACTAAACAACAAAAGCATGTATCCCCAGCCGTGTCAACAGCGCTGGGTGGGGCCACGCCTTGCATGGTCCCATTGGCCAATCAGCACTGGTAATAGGCATGGCTGCAGGAGATTTAACCGTGGCACAGCCAGGGCGCTGTTATGGCTTGGTCTCTCTCACAAATGCTAGACGACTCTGGCTGTTAATTATTTCAGATTTATTGCTAAAACAACAAACTAGGACGGACCTCCTCTACTCATCGTCCTCCGCAGAAGATGAAGTTGCCCGGACTGAGCTCCTCCCCCTTCCCCAGCACGGAAGCCCCCACCTTCTCTTCCGGCATCTTTTCTGCATCTCTGCCACTTTTGAAATCCTTTTGAGATTTAGCAGGAGTTCTCACACATCTGTTTTTCCCTTTGGTCAGAGCTCAGATTACAGCTGCTCTCCCCTCCTCTCTACTTTCTGCTCTTAACTGTCCTCTCCCTGTCCCTGCTTCTCCTCCTCCTGTCAGCATCTGAGCTTCTCTGACAGGCGCCTCTCCCTCCTTTGCCGCATTTCCCTACCCACCAACCCTCTTTTTATGCATTGTTCGTTTATGACCTTGCTATGGACAACTGTTGGCCACCGTATTGTTGGGGTTGGGTAGAATTTTTTTCCACTTGGCAAATTGGCCAATCGTTTGGTTTTCGCCTTTCTTGTAGCAATCATCACAACTTTGTAAGCTTAGCCATTGGGTAAGCCTTTGCTAATGCAGCAGAGAGTGGCCTTGTAGGGTTGGATATCCTGCTCAGAGGACCTCTCTCTCTGCACTGTCTGAAAGGTGGACATGAACATCCTTTGGATCCTGGGGTGACCTCCTAGGCAACCAAGGGATTGCAGCCCAAGTTTTGTGTTTCACAAGACAAACATTGATGCCATGAAAAATTATGCTTCTTGGCAGCCATTAGAGCTACGGTAAACTGTCAAACAAACAAACAAACAAACAGCTGTGTAAGTTTGAAAACATAAACCTGATAAACAATGTTGTCAATTTGGAACACGGTTAATCTTTGGATTTCACACTTCTCTGAATTTTGTGGTGCAGTTCTTGGCTCAAAAAATGTATCCAAGTGTGTATTTTAGAATACCTTATAAATGCAACTTTGCAAGGAAATATGTTTAATAATAGGTATTTTTTGAGAAAATAAGTAGATTCCTAAATACTATTTTTCAAGATTTTATAGAAGATAGGTTGATATCAGTAGACCAATAGATCAATCAAGGGAGCAATCATATATATAAATAGCTGGCATAAAGCAAGCTGATATAAATTAAGCCAGTGTAAAGTTACACCAGATCCAAACTCTGTTCAGCAGTGGAGCTACTGCTGCTGAGAAAGTCCTAAGCTTGGCAGAGGTAAAAAAAAGCCGTTAAAATAATGTTTGAGTTATATCAACCTTTTTGCCAGCTTACCTCACACTGGGCTGCCAGGTCATGTGATAGAGCTGAAGAGGCTTAGGAACCCATCTAAGTTCCTCCTCTGTGGCCTGGCCCCCACCACAACCCTCTTTCAGAGCTTAACTGACTTAATATCTGCCAAGCTATGCTCAGTCAGCTGGGTGATGGGGCTAGCATATCTTCAGCTGAGCTAAGGATGAGGAATTAAGCCAGCATAGTCCAGGTCAACTGAAGTTTTTGCTGGATCCTAACTTTGCTCACCATGGGAGTTCTTCCTATAGGATTTCTCTCTAAAACAGGTGGGACAGAACAGACTTATGAACGAGCATACTGGAAATTGGCACAGACCAGAAAGAGACTGATTTGTCCATCTGTACTACTGATAATCTTTTTATCTTTGAGCTTTTCAGAAATCTATTGAGGCATCAAGTCCAACCATTCCCTAACCCTTCCCAGCTAAGCAGCTTGTAGCTAAACATATTTCTAATGCACTGGAGCATCATTTAGGGGAGAGAAAGGGAAACAGCAGATGTATGCGCTGCAGAGTCTTAAAACGTTTCCTGTGCTTTGACTGCGAAGAAAAGAAGGTAGCCTGCCATTTCACCCTCTCATTCCAAGTATCATGAAAAGCTAGCATTTCAGGAGATCTTTGAGTTGGAAGCAATGGCAGTGCTGGTAGCGATGATCAGGTTTCTCTAGGAACTGCTTCTATGCAGTTGATTTGAATAGCAGCCCAGAATATTTGATTATTCTATCTGTAAATGTACAGATATACCATCATTTATATGCTGTAATATCAGGGTGTTTTACAGCAATGAAACATCATTAAACAAACAAACAAAATCCTTACAAAGATGTACAAGTAGCATAAAGATGGTATTGCTTCTAGTGATAGATGAACTCTCATTGGCTTTCTTTGACATTGCATATGACATTTTTTCTAATCAATCAATCAATCAATCAATCAATCAGAAAACAATGCTTCTTTTTCTGAACTCTTGCTGTGAGACTCCTGTTTATATCATTGGGAGGGCAATGGAGTATAAAACACATGCCCCAAACATGCTCCTTTCCTCTCTCAAAACTTAACCAGGATTGACAGCAATAGAAAGGACTTTGTGTGAGTCCTCCATTTCTTTTCCCCTCCATGGACCCTAAAATGATGTAAAGCCAACATCCCTGGCAGCAGGGAGCCTGGGAAATGTAGTTCTCCTGGACACCTGAACCCCTACTGTGGACATCATGCGACCACCTCAGGTGACCTGGAAACACACTTCTCAGGCCTTCTTGTGCCACAGATACAGCTGGGACGTGAAGTATCTGGAAGGTGGAAGACAAAGTATTGCTTTGTTCTCATTGCTGATTATAATTTTGGCTTTTTAACTGTTGAGGAGACGCCACTAGTCTGAGAAGCAGTATGCTGTGTCTGGTTCTGTGCTCGGTTAAGCTCTGAATTTATGCTCCCTTCTCATGGCTATCCTTCTTCTTCACAAATTATGTGGTAATGGTAGCTAACAGTAACAATGATCAATAGGCCAGATCATTTTCAAGCTCCATGATTGCCTCAGGCTCTGAAACACTGCAGTTAGCCATTTCATAAAAAGGAAGTAGTCTCCCTTAAGTCATTATTAAATGATGAATTATTAATCTTTGTTATTCAGGCATTGATCTTAAGTATACATGGTACATGCTCATCTACTTTGGCAGCAAGTAGTCATAGTGTTGGGGGAAATCTGATGGATTCATGATGTATGCATACAGCTAGGACTTTCTTCCCTTTGCAGTTCCCCTTTCCAACCTCTGTTATTGTGTGTCAGTATGATTAGATGCAATTCGCACCAAAACATACCATTGCAAGAAAGAATAAAGAGCTCGAGAGGAAAACGGCATAGACTAATCTTGTGCAGCTTTGCAAATCAAATGACCTTCAGATCACTCCATTAGTGATGGAATGATCATAAAATTAAAAGGTGTCTACATTTAAGGAAAACGTATCCCTAACTTTAAAGAAATTATTCTTTATGGTTTGGTTTAATGCCCTTTTTTAATGATGCAAGTAAAATAGCTAACAATGGGCTGCAGGTTCTCTCTTTGTTCACTGGAGAAAAGGGTTTAGAGGTGAAATGTTGGTTTACATGAAAATGCCTACAGCGACACAGCTGAAACCTTTGCTGTGATCTTTTGCAATCAAACTTGGTTAGGTATAATTGGCTTGTGAGCATGCTGCTTTCACCCTGAAGTGGAGGTGAATTTGCCACACCCAAACTGCCCTGGGAAGAATACTCTTATAATGTTGAATTATATTGGAAACAGGGGAGGAAACAATTTAGGTAGCAATCCTACAGGAAGACGCATTGGGATACTGTGGATTTCCAGCTCAGCTGGCTGATTCCTGGTTTAGTACACAACAAAGGAATACAGAGGATAGAACCTCATCAAACACAACTCTGTATGCAAGATAGAAGTATGTTGTGCACAGTTTACTAGGAGCTCAGAGCCTATGTGAGACAGGTAATGATTCTATTATGAGCAGTAAATCACCTTTTTACCGTTGTATTACTATACCTGGACTGACCTGAAGAAGGGACACAAAATTGAGACTTATCCAGCTGTCTCATCATCAGTCCTATCTACATGATTTACTACAAGATTCAGCAAAGAGGATTGACACTCTGGTCTTCATTACACCACAATTGAACTTCCGAACTCTTGAACTTGGTGCATTGCACAGCAGTGTAAGACTGTATAGATCTTTTTTAAGATCCTTGAGACTATATGTATATGCCTGAAATTTGTATTATTTTGAGTCACAATACGTATTCCATTGAGAGATTTAGTGCACATGATTCCTGGTTTAGCCAGATTCAGCCAGTGTTAAGTTTCCAAGGCTAGCTCAGGTGAAGATATATCATTCAGCCTTCTGGTGGTTCCCTCACTGCAAGAAGTGAGGTTACAGGGAACCTGGCAGAGGGCCTTCTCGGTAGTGGTACCCACCCTGTGGAACGCCCTCGTCTTTAAAGACCATCTGAAGGCATCCTTGTATTGGGAAATTTTTAATGATTAATGTTTTATTATGTTTTTGTATATGCAGGAAGCCACCCAGAGTGGCTGGGGCAACCCAGTCAGATGGGCAGAGTACAAATAATGAAATCATCATCATCATGCTGGCATAACTCAGTCATCTGGGGCTTAGCATCTGGGGCTTAGCACTCAGTCAAAATGGGGACTTACCAGGGTGTGGCATGTCAAGACTAAAGAGGGAAGACTTAGGCTGTATGTTAATTCCATTCATTTTGGTCACTTGACCCAGCAATCTGGGAGGGAGCTGTTGGAAATGTTTGTTTTCCCTCTGCCATGCTTAGCCAGAGCAGCAGTCTCTCTTTCAAACAAGGTTTGGATCTGGGTTAACTTTATGCCAGCTTAATGTACACCAGCTTGCTTCTTCTGGCGGTTCCCTCATTGCAAGAAGTGAGGCTACAGGGAACCAGACAGAGGGCCTTCTCGGTAGTGGCAGCCACCCTGTGGAACACCCTCCCTTCAGATGTGAAGGAAATAAGCAGCTATCCTATCTTTAAAAGACATCTGGAGGCAGCCCTTTTCAGGAAAGTTTTTAATATTTAATGCTGTACTGTTTTTAACACTTGATTGGGAGCCACCCAGAGTGGCTGGGGAAACTCAGCCAGATGGGCGGGGTATAAATAATAAATTATTATCATTATTATTATTTATGCCAACTACTTGTGTATAGGATTTCTCCCTTAATTTTGTTTCTCAGTGATTGATGAGATCCATCCCTCCTCCTGCCCAGGAGGTTATTCTTTGCACTGGTGCATTCAACACATCACTTTGCTTGTGATAAAGAATGCTGCCTCATGAAGGTGTTAATGAGGTGTGTCATATCTAAAAATATAAAGCTAATGAAAATATTCCCACATACATAATAACTCTTTTCCTACCAAATCTTTTCAATACACTTATGCAAACGCCCACACAAAGTTGTAGTCATTTTATTTACCATGGCAACGTGATACGCTGCTATAGAGCAGTGGTTCCCAAATGAAGCTACTCGAAAGTACACTTGAAATATTCAAGCCCTCATTGGACAAAGACTCTAAAGCAATACATCTCATATTACATATTCACTTCATATTTTTAGAGGGCAATCCTATGAGAAGATCCACCAGGACAAGCAGTTTAGGATGCAGCATTTTCCTAGCTCATCTGCCTGATTTCCAGCTCAGCTGGCCTCAGATAGCATTAAGCTCCCAACCTCAGTTCGGCCAAAGATACGCTGACTTAACTTCCTCAACACAGCTTAACTGAGGCTCAGCCACCCTGCCTTTCACCCCAGTGAGCATGAAATGTTCTCAGTTATGATAACATTTGGGGGGGGGGATGTATTTTTGCAGTAGGCAAAAACCAAAAGGCCCGGGCAATCAGCCAAATGGAGAAAATTCCTACCGAGCCCCTGCCCCAAAGGCAGACGACTCCATGAGAGGCATAGCAAGGTCAACACGAAACCATTAAACTGAGGGCGGGTGGGCGGGTGATCCGGTGCAGGCAGCGAAAGAGAAAGCAGCAAGCTGCATGCCCAGAATTTAAACATTTTAGATCCCACCCACAAAACTGCAACATGAAATTCCCCCAGCAACCCAGTCAACCAATCACTGCCAGAGGTCAACTTAGCAACCCTGACCTGGCAACAGAGGGGTGACTCAGGAGACCTCACCGCAACACATGCTCTCATTTTAGGGAGAACACGCTTTGTGGGGTTAGATAGATTCTCATGTTGACTGACATAATTTCAGAGACTATCCATATGGCCTGTGCCATTTCTGGACACTGCAATCCCAACCCTCAGCTGAGGCGCTTCTGGGCTTAACAGAGCGGTCGGGCTACCTGAAGTTACCAAGAATGGAGGGCTGAAAGAGCAAGGTGTGGGGATCTCAGTGTGCTGCAGTTCTAAGGTTCCTGCTGCCATGCTTGCACCCTGCTGATCTCCCTGTGCCACATTGCCCTGCTCTCAGCAGTTATACTCAGCATTGGGAAGCCAGGCATGCAAGCCCATACTAACTTTGCCTCCCTGCCGTGGGTGAGGCCAGAAAAGGCACTGAGTAAGATTAGGGGCACTTCACACTCTGTCTCTCCCAGGCCCTTCCCTCCTCTGCTACTCCTATGATTATTGGGCTACTAGGCTTTCTCCTAAGCTTAATAGAGGCAAGAGGCTGGGTTCCATCAGCATTGTGGAAAAGGGTGGAAAGGTGTAAACTGTCCCTCTCTCTTAAGTCTCCTTTGTGCTGCTCAGCTGACTGGAACAGTTGAGAGTGGTTAAAAGGGAACTGGACTGCAAAAGGGGGGTTCATTTAAAAGAAGTGAAGGATATAAATTTAATTTAATATATTAGTTAATGTTCAATTACTTAATGTCCCCCATACCTTCTTTCTTTCTTTCTTTCTTTCTTTCTTTCTTTCTTTCTTTCTTTCTTTCTTTCTGGGAGGAAATGTTTTGGGCCATGTAAACTGTGGAATTAGGCCAGAAGCATTCTGGGAAGAGATGATTGCACACTTCTGAATAAGAAATAGGAAAAAAAGGTGTGTTTCTTCAATACATCTACCACTTTTTTCCTCCTGCAGTTGTTGTTTTTTTGAAATCTTTATCTAAACTTGTGACTTTGAAGTATTTATAATTTCAAATAGATTTATTTTTAAAAGAGAATAAAAAAATGCAAGGATGAAACGCAGTTGTTCGACAGTGTCATTATACAGAATAAATAAGACTGAATCTGAGCTTTAAAAATAAAATAAAAATTATAATAATCTGGGCAGGAGCTAGTCAAATTTGAACACTTGAAAGTGTTATTGATTTCAATGGAACAAATTTAACCAAGTGCTTGACTTTCCTACTGAATCAATGGGACTTCAGAGCAGTTGGCTGAGACATATTATATTCTTTGTATTTCCTAAAGAGTACAAAATCATTCTTCTCGGTGATATCTTATTATTATGTCTTTGGAACGGAGGAGTTCAGCAATCATACAGGTGCACAAGGTAAAATAATAGCAGTGTATCCTTCAATTGCAGTCCTTTTTCCTGTCCTACATATACAATTATATGTTGTTGTACTATACTGTGTTGTATTCTATAATAATGATATCTGTTAAATAACACTCCACCCTTGAAGTAATGGATTGCATCAATCAACCATAGCTACACGGCCAAATACTATAAAATCACTCACATTTACTTGAAAGTAATATCCATTGGGGCAACCAAAATAGTAAGAATCGGACAGAAAACCAGAAATACTTGGATTTATCAGCACTCAGATATTTGCCTATAGGTGTTTCATGACCCTGAGCCAAAAACATTTAAGACCGAGCTCTCCAACTGCAGCAGCTAAGAGGAGGAGTCAAGCACACTCACCAGTCCTTCCCAGATAAGTTTCTCCACCTTAGATTCTGCATTCCATCCATTAAAATCCAGGGAAATAGCACTGACATTTGACTGAGTGATCAGGAAATCTCCTAGGGCATGTTTCTCAACCAGATCGCTGCAACAGCCTTTACTTCTGAGAGACAGCTTGGTAACTGCCAAACAAGTTGCAAGTCCTTCAATATAGCTTGATTCAGTACGGAGGGATGGAGCTTCCAGAAGGACTCTTCTGGCTAGGCTATCAAACCTTAGCAATTGTGAGTTGGTGCAAAGGCAACTGGTATTTTAACTTAGTTCCAGGATTGCTAAAAAAGGATGCGGGTGGCGCTGTGGTCTATACCACTGAGCCTTGGGCTTGCTGATCAAAATGTCGGTGGTCCGAATCCCCGTGACGGGGTGAGCTCCCGTTGCTCGGTCCCAGCTCCTGCCAACCTAGATGTTGGAAAGCATGCCAAAAGTGCAAGTAGATTAATAGGTACCGCTCTGGCGGGAAGGTAAACGGCGTTTCCGTGCGCTGTTCTGGTGTCAGTGTTCCATTGCACCAGAAGTGGCTTAGTCATGCTGACTACATGACCTGGAAAAACTGTCTGCGGAGTGGACAAATGCCAGCTCCCTCGGCCTGTAAAGTGAGATGAGCACCGCAACCCCAGAGTCCTTCGCGACTGGACTTAACTGTCAGGGGTCCTTTTACCTTTACCAGGATTGCTAGCCATAGTCCTGAACATGTGCCAATGATTTCTTGACCAGTATGTGCAGTACTGTCCAGGGTCCTGAACCTCCCCTGCTCCATGTTAGCTCCTGCTAACTGCCATACTTCTTGTCCCCTTCTCTGAATCATCACCTCCCTGGATGGCAGCAACCTTGAAAGGTTGGGACCCCATCTGTACTACTACTATAAACAGTTATGGCTTCCCTCAAAGAATCCTGGGAGCTGTAGTTTGTTAAGGGTGCTAAGAGTTGTTAGGAGACTCCTATTCCCCTGACACAGCTGCAGTTCTCAGAGTTCCCCAGGAAGAGGGAATAACTTTAAACCAGGCATGGCCAAACTTGGCCCTCCAGATGTCTTGGGACGACAACTCCCATCATCCCTAGCTAACAGGACAAATGGTAAGGGATGATGGGAATTGTAGTCCCAAGACACCTGGAGGGCCAAGTTTGGCCATGCCTGCTTTAAACCATAGCTCTTTAAGGGGAATGGGGCCTCTAAACAACTCTCAGTACCTTTATCAAACCACAGGTCCCAGGATTATTTGGAGGAAATCACTGTTCAAAGTGGTTTGATACTGCATTAAAGTGAAGATGGCGACCAAGACAGGATGGTATGTAGAAATAGGAAGAAAGGAGCTTCATTATTCTCACAATAGTATTCTAGTTGGCATGTTTGTATCATATTTACGTAATTACATAATTCTTCCCCAAACAGATTGCAAGTATTTATGCAAAAACACTTTAAATTTGATAATGACATTGCCTCAAAACCTCAAATGACTTACTCCAGAGGACATTCTCTGGAATCAACTCGGCAGGTAAGTATTTTAATTTTTTGCATCTTTCTCCAGACTACAATCATGCACTTACGGAGGACAAAGGCACTTAGCATATTGATTGCTTTTCCTTCCTTCCAATAACAGTAAAACTTACCAGCCTCTCTTAGAACACTTCTAGGAGTTTTGGAGTGAATCATTAAGCATATTATATGTGAATGTCAAAAAGCATAAGAAGTATAGAAAAGTAATAAAGAGAATAGCCCTGTACTATTGCAATCTGTGGATACCCTCTTTGGTGTAACGGGTCAGTTTGTCTGGCTGTTAACCAGAAGGTTGGTGGTTCAAGCCCGCCCAGGAATGGCTGTGGGCAAGATTCCTGCGTTGCAAGTATTTGGACTAGATGACTCTCAGGGTCCTCTCCATAATTCTATTACTTGTTTATTTCCCCATTTAACATCTTGATTTGTCTCCCTTGGTTGTCTTTTATCATCTAACCTAATCTCCAAGCTCTGATAATGCTCTGACAAAAAGTGTAAATTACTTCTTTGCACTTGTCATATGGAAGGTATCATAGATTTGGATTCAGTTTTGTAGGACAACTTCCACAGCTTAAGAGCAGGTGAGAGAGAGAATGTGTGGTTGTTCTGCTTAGTGGCGTAACATTTTGGGTGGGTCAGCCCTCCTATAACGCTGCTGCAATTTTGATGCAATGTATGTTGTGTACTAGGGACGCGGGTGGCGCTGTGGGTTAAACCACAGAGCCTAGGACTTGCCGATCAGAAGGTCGGTGGTTCGAATCCCTACGACGGGGTGAGCTCCCGTTGCTCGGTCCCTGCTCCTGCCAACCTAGCAGTTCGAAAGCATGTCAAAGTGCAAGTAGATAAATAGGCACCGCTCTGGCGGGAAGGTAAACGGCGTTTCCATGCGCTGCTCTGGTTCACCAGAAGCGGTTTAGTCATGCTGGCCACATGACCCGGAAACTGTCTGTGGACAAATGCCGGCTCCCTTGGCCTATAGAGTGAGATGAGCGCCACAACCCCAGAGTCGGTCATGACTAGACCTAATGGTCAGGGGTCCCCTTTACCCTTTACTTTATGTTGTGTACTATAGTCATAGTGGAAATCAATGGCCTACTCCGAGTGCAACTTAGTTGAATATCACCCTGGCATATCTGTTCAAACACTGCATCCATGTCTAACTACTTATTTCCTAGTGTGGCATGACTTAGGGAGCAATTCCATGACAATATTTGCCTGGATGAGAAGGTGAGGATCCAGCAGATCTCCATATGAGCTAGGAGCTAGGAGACTCCCATTGCAGCCAGGCTATGCTAGCTGAACTCTCTGAACATGCATTAGGTTGTTCTGTTAGTGTGGGATCTTATGATATGACTATTTAATTTCAAAAATTGCCAGATGAGAATGGAATCTGGCCAAAAAATATACATATCAATATGCCCCCAGTTTACTATTTTTTAATGAAAAGCTAAAGAGGATTTACTGTGTGAAGGGAATACCTGAAGTGTGAGCAGACAGAAGCATTTATCTCTCTGTTGATGACCCTCATGAAACAGCATCAGGGTAATTCAATGCATTGATCTGTGTGATAAGTTATCCTGTGATGCAATATTGTTACAGTCCATTTTTATGAGCATGATTTATGTGAAAAACAATGAAACTTTCACTTACTCTTCTAACATTTGGAAGGAAAAGATCACATCCTATATTTCTTTTTAATGTTAATTCTCTGTTCTCCATATTTTATTCGTTGGTTATTTATTCAATCTCTTGGTATAGATCCCCGCCCCCTGCATTTTTTTCTAATTTTTGAAAATGTGTGTTTTTCTTAATAGCAAGTTTTGCCCAGATACACCTATGTGCAAAGGTCCATATTTTATGTCTCAGCATATATTTTTTTAAAAAAAATATTAATCATATAGTTTGGTGCCTCTGTATTAATCATAGCACTTATAGTAATGTTTAATGAGGAGAATGTCCATAAGAATCTAATTCCATTTGAAACGGAGAAGAAATTAGAATTGGAATCACTTAATTGGGTTGCTAAAAGTTTCCCTGGAAATGTATACTTGCTTTACATGACATTTAGATTTAGGATTCTGACTTTGGGGTCCCTTCCAACTCTACATTTCTATGGTTCTATAGTCAGAGGCCCCAATCAAGCTCAAGGTAGCCATCTGCTAAGGATGCACCAGATCTCTGGATCAGCTGTTGTTAAATCCCCAGCCTCAGCTCAACCAAATACAGTGGTACCTCGGGTTAAGAACTTAATTCATTCTGGAGGTCTGTTCTTAACCTGAAACTGTTCTTAACCTGAAGCACCCCTTTAGCCAATGAGGCCTCCTGCTACTGCTGAGCTGCTGCCACTCAATTTCTGTTCTCATTCTGAAGCAAAGTTCTTAACCCAAGGTACTATTTCTGGGTTAGCGGAGTCTGTAACCTGAAGCGTCTGTAACCTGAAGCGTCTGTAACCTGAAGCGTCTGTAACCCGAGGTACCACTGTATATGTCATTGTAACTTGCTCATCCCTGCTTAGCTGAGGCTCAGTGTGCTGAGTCAAGATTGGGGCATTCTGGAAGCATAGTGAGACCAGTGTCAGGGTGGGGTGGGACTTAGGTTGGATTCAAAGCCCATTCAGCTTGGTCATGTGACCTAGCAAGCCAACATAATACTGGCTTTTTTCCCCTCTGCCAGGCTTTGTCATAACAGCAGCAGTTGCCCCTCTGCTGAACAGGGTTTGGATCTGGCACAAATTTGCACTGGCTTAACTTACACTGACTTGCTTCATGCCAGCTTCTTGTGCCTAAGATTGCTCACACAGGATTGCTCACCCACACTTCACCTTGCCATGTGCCTAGAAAGCACTGACCCAAGAGGTTTCCCGCTTGTCCTGTGGTTTATAGACAAAGGTCAGGGCAATTTCCATTTGTTCCACCACTTTCCCCAGGGAAAACTCACTGTTTACCACTGAATCAGAACAAACGTCAATCTGCAGAAATTTGCATTTCTTCTGATTCATCAGGAGGACATGTGGACAGCCCAGTTATGGTCGTGAATTTCAATGTATCTGCTGGGATAGCTATGTTGGGAGAGGTCGTAGGTTCGAGCCCCACGTAGGGCAAAAGATTCCTGCATTGCAGGGGATTGGATTAGATGGCCCTTTTGGTCCCTTCCAACTCTGTAAATCTATGATTCTGCGCTTGAATGCAACCCCAGACCTTGAGTGTGGGAGCACCTTTGTTACGAAACTCCTTCATATTACATAACAGCAGGGCTTTTTTTCAAGGGGACCTCGCAGGAACTCAGAAATATAGCACTATATACCAGGCAAGTGCCACTCCTATTGTCTTTTCAGCATTGTTGAAGAACTTCTTTCTCCAAAAAGCCTTTTAAGCGGAGATCTTTAGTTTAGCCTATATCTGGATCAGATTCAAAATTGTTTTTTAGATATGAGATTATTTTTAATTGTGTTTATATGTGGAATTGCTTTCTCATGTTTGGTGCATGAAATTGTACTTTGTTGTATTTTTTATCATGGGCGCGAAAGGAGTGAAGAGGCAAGCACAACATAGTAAAGGTAAGGCGAAACTTCCCTGTTAAAGATCCTATTCCAAGTTAGCTCCACGTGGTCGTCGCTGAGCACTCGGACGAGATGAAAGATCCTGAATCACGACGGGACGACGAAGAGTGAGGCTGAGGAGGGGCTGGCGCCGCCGTATTAAGGCTGTTATACACGCCCCCTCAGAGGCACCTGGTTGGGTGCCTGCCGATGGGCGTGGGTGCCAGCCAGGTAAGTGGGAGGCAGGGGGCTAACGCCCCCTGCTAGAGGCGGGGCTCGGGCTCCCGCCCACAACCACTCCCCTCTCTTCAGGAGGAGAGTCTTTGTTCTATTTTTTTATGATGGATGTTATTTCACAGTGAAATCGCTTCAAGGTACTTGATAGGAAGCAATTTATGAATAGGATACACACACACACACACAAACATCAAGCAGGAATTGCTTGGCATTTGTCCAGGACTTACCAATTCAAGAAGCTACGATTCTCTAATTAGCCCTTTGTCCCTTCCATTTGTCACAATAATCAAAAAGGCAAGATAAGTCTTGGCAGCCTGCTGTGCTGACAAACAGCCGACTTGAATTCAAAAGGCTTGGTGAGGCAGCAGTGGCTTCCCAGCAGCCGTCATGGTGCATCAGAAAGTTGAAGCGGTAAGTGAAAATGATGTCTTGGGGAATGTTAAAGGGAAAGCCAGGAAGGGAGTAACAGGCTGCTTCTCGGTGAAAGAAGTGTTTTGTCCAGCATGCTAAAATGAGCTACTTGTTGGTGAGAAAGCATTGCTGGAAGAAGGCCAGGCTTTTCAGGCTGCACAATTTTCTGAGCACCTCTGCTGATGCTGCATATATACTTTGGTGGTTCTGAGTGGTCATCTTGCACCATATTATTATGAAGAGAGGATGACATTTTTGTCAGCATCGCCCCTGAGCCAGTGCCACGAAGTGGACTCATCCACTTCAGCCCGACTGGACCAGGCGAGCTGGGTAGCACTTCCAGAGACCACCTTCTGCACAGGAACAGGTCAAAGTGCTATGGACTCACAGCTTAGAGTTGTGAGCACTGGATTCACTTCCACAAGAAGACAGTCGTCGCACAGCAGAGTACAGCAGAGTCTAGCAGAGTATATAAACAACTCGGAGAGCAGCTCTGTAGAATATCTTCTTTATTCTTTATTCTATAACTACAACTATATACAGAGCTAAATAGATCTAAGCATAAATGAATGCTGAACCGCACTGAGTGTCTGCAGCTGCTCTTAGCAGCGACCTTATCTAAACACACAATCTCTCTCTAACACACTCTCTCTCCGACACACTGACTGACTGACTGATGTGGTGCTGGAGCAGAATAAGTAGAGAGCAGAACACGCCTCCTCCTCTCTGGAGAATCAGCAGACTCCTCAGGAGATTCTTGGATATGGGAGGGGTGAAATCTCCTCAATTTTACGCATCTTATTATTGCACTGAATAAGGGAAAGACCTCCATGCTTTATATAGTCTTTAGGCCTGATCTGTAGTGGTAGTCAACTACTTCTTTTTACTACCAGGTGTAATGATGCCTATCAGCCTGTATAATTATTTTATTTTAAAAAACAACAATAATATTTTAGACTAATTAATGGATGATATGTCTATTGATAGCTATTATCCATGACACTGACATGAAACCTACATTTCCAGAGGCAGCCTACCCCCGAATGCCAGAATATGAGGGCATATAGCAGGAAAGAGCTGTTGCTTGTATCATACTTGGTTCATGGGATTCCTGGTGGGTTTGCTGATTTAAAATAGTTCCTATTTTTTCATGCTTTTTTTTCAGAGTTAAAACTTGTATTAGATCTCCTCTCTTTCTCCTGTAGTCATTCCCCAAACCTAAGATACAATGCAAAGAAGTAGAGTGTGTTCTTTGGACAGCATTCCTGGTAGTTTTGTTACTGCAAAAATCTCATGAAATTCAAGAGATTATTGAAGAATAGATTGCCATAAAGCTCAGAAACAAACAGTAGTGTGGCAATGCAAGGTATACCCACTATTTATAGATAACAGTGGCTTGAATCTATTTGGTCATCACTGGTTTATAGGAAGTGAATCAGGTTCACTACCCTTATTTACTATTAAACATTTTGTGTTTATATTATTTGGCAGTCGCTGACATGATTCCCAAGAGATGGGAGAAATTGCTTTCCCTTGATTTTTGCTCTTCCCCTTATATTAGTTATAGCACAATGCAATGCACATTTCATTCTCAAGCAGGCAGACATGAGATCATAGCCTTAGATTGTGCGTCCATTTTGGAATAAAAACCTATCTGTGACTTTGCAAATCCACATGGTGGACTTGCACACCATTACTGATTGTTTAAGAGTGAAAAACACTAGCGTTTGAGTATGCCCACTGTGATCAATGGACTTAAATCCAATGGTTTGAAATGGTCTTGTTGTTGTTTAGTCATTTAGTCATGTCTGACTCTTCGTGACCCCATGGACCAGAGCTACCGTATATCTAATGCGGCCTATAACATTTATCAGGCTTTTGAACAGTGATGACTGTTTTTGGATCCTGTTACGTTCTGCTCTGTGGCTTTTACTGAACTGTGGCACATTTTATAGTAGTTTCTGCTACTGATTCTTTAATAAACTCAATGGCCTCTCAGTTCTGAATGTTCAGAGTGTTATATTTTAAAAGCAGGACCTGCAACAAGATTTCTGGCTTGTATCGAATGTAGCACTATGCAAGCAATCCACTTCCATAAGGATTTCTGCCTTTGCAACAAAATGTGCTCCTCCTCTTCTTCCCCTGTGCACCCTCTAGATCTGTGCTAGAAGGTCCCCCCCACACCCTCCAGTGAAAATTGTGAGGAGGGTGTGGTATAGAGGAGGATGAGGGGAAAGTCCCATTGCACAAGCAGAAAGACTTGCATTGATGTGACATGATAGATTAATATTGACCTGTGCCACTCCATTCCATTCCCTCCCTCTAGTTTCCCTTCTCCATCCCCCACCAATCAGCCAGCCTTCTGTGGCTACTGAGCAAACTCAGTCCCCATTGTACTGGCCTCCCTCACCATTTGTTGAAGGTCATTTCTGTTGGTTCAAAGAAAAAAAATGGGTACTGTATATAGAAACAAGATCCAAGTTTGGGGCAAGTACTACAGTATTTGGTGTGAGAACCCCAGCAGAGATTTCAAATCACAAAATATGCAGCAAAGTAAAAGCATGAAATATAGACTGCCATAAATTTAAAACCCGCCCTAAGTTCCCTTTAAAGTTACCCAATTCCCCTAGCATCAAAAGACCACACATTTGGTAAGTTAAAAATTGTTTACTTACAAACATTCTAAAGGTCAGATTCATGTGCTTTTCCATAGAGCATTTTGAAAAAGTTGCACAGGCAGTAAAAGTTTGCTTAGTTACAGTGGTGAAAGTTCCTAAATTATTGGTATCGGAACTCAAGAATGGCTTGTGAGAACCATGCAGCTAAACTGGAGCAACCAGCTTAACCTCTTCACATGCTGAAGACTGGGGGGGGGGGACACCAGGCTTAGTTACCCATTTCCTCCCAAGTTAAGGTAAGTGGACATAGCTAGGCCTGGCAGGACAGCTTCCTCTATTATATTTACACCTATGTGCTTTAATTAGACTTAAGCATGTTGGTCATATGAGGCTGGTTATCCCATGATTTCCCCTAGAGATCATTTTCCTTCCCATGCCTGTTGATAACTCCATCTTGTGAGTGGGTAGTTCTGTGTTGGCTACATTAAGACTGGCGTTCTCCCCTTGATGACTAGAATGTGTGATTGTTATTGCTTGTTTTAAGCTGCCTCAAAGTTTGCAAAGTGGCAGAATGTAGGTCTGTTAAATCTGCCATTCTGTATTGAAATCAGATGGTTGTGACTTACTCTGAATTGTGAGGATAAGATGGGCCAGGCATGAGAATAAGCAATGATCAGCTTGTATCTTCTGTTCTTCAGTATATGTTTTATATTGTTGTACATGGGAGAAAGAAGTTTTCTTTGTTGTAGAAAATCGCTCCCTTACTAGTGCCTCAAAGGTGTATCAATGGGCTTCTCTATCAAAGAAATATAGTACAAACTTCTCTAGAAATACAATATTTAATAATGTAGATAATTGTACTGGAAATATATAAAGCACATGGGAAATTTAAAGGGCTAGTTCTATTTCTATTAAACAATTAGAATAGGAGGAAGGCTGCCTTCATTGTTTTTATGGAGAAAAATGAATGTTTCTCTTGGGAGAAATATTTCATGTCTTATCCCACGCCTCTCTTCTCTGAAGAGTAATCTTTACTTTAGTGTGAAGATCATTTATCTAGAGAGATTCCTTAAAAGAGAACAGATCAAAAATTAGGAGTTATTTGCCAACACAATTTATCTATTTATGGAGCGAACTGTTTGGAAGCAAGATTGCATTTTGTCAGTGCTTTATCTAATTGATTGAAACCTGGTTGGATTAGAAGAAATGTGCATTTATTTATAGGCGCCTCCATGAGACACTCTTGGTTTAAAAGATAGAAGTTGATGATGGTTAGTGAGAAATAGGGTTGCAGCCTGGAGATTCCACCAACATTTTAAATATACACCACTCAATTGAAAGGAACAGCTCCAATCTTTCATTGCTGAGTGGCTGGCTGCAGCAACCGGCGCGATATTTCTGGGATTAGAAACAACAATTTCCAGGTCATGTGAAATATGTCAGAGCCAAAACACCCCTCCTCCTAAAAATTGAAGCACTTTATCATATGCAGTGATTTCTGTGCCATGACTGAAGCAGGTTGTGATCTAACTAAGGTCAGGTGGGCTTTCAACCTGTGCAGATCAAGTTAGATTTGGTTCCAGCACTGAACCACATTGAGAACGGCCATAGTGACCATGCCAGTAGATTAGAGTCTACTGACACCTACTTAACCTGAAACTGTTCTTAACCTGAAGCACCACCTTAGCTAATGGGGCCTCCTGTTGCTGCCGTGCCACCAGAGCACAATTTCTGTTCTCATCCTGAAGCAAAGTTCTTAACCTGAAGCACTATTTCTGGGTTAGCAGAGTCTGTAACCTGAAGCATATGTAACTTGAGGTGTATGTAACCTGAGGTACCACTGTAAAAGGATTTCTTGCTGTTCTGAGACAAAAGGAATATAGAACCAGTGAATCAAAGCCTTTGTTTCCTTTTGTGTTAGGAATGGAGAACCAGTCATTTTCCATGCTCCTACCCGATGTTCTTGGTTTTCATAGAAAGTTTACATAATCTAAAGTAATCTGAAGTGTTGGCCTATGCATGTTGGCATTGTATATGTGCAATGGGTCCGGTGATTTGAGCCTTGTTTGACATTTTAAATGGTAAGTGTATGTTATTTGGCTGAAGGATGACGTAGTGATGGCCTTCCAGATGTTGCACTCTAGCTCCCAATAGCCCCAACCAGCATGGAGAATGACCTGGGATGATGAGCATTGCAGTCCAACGCTGGAGGGGCAAAGCTCTCCTGTCCTTACAAAAAATGCCGCAAAACAATAATGAAACTTGTGCATGTTGGGTTCTTCTTGTTGGCTTGTATCCAATGCAGTGCTGTCCCACTACCTCAAGGATTTATGCTTGTACAATGGGATTCCCTCCCCCTTCTCAGCCATGTGCCCCCAAATCTATTCTTAGATTTCCCCCTAACCCTCTGGAACAGAAGTCTCTTTGTGCAAACATTAATCCTTACACTATTGGAATGGTTACCTACCAGTATATTGGATGCAAGCATTTTATTGCAGATTGCTACTGCTGCTAATGGTATTACCTGATTTATAGACCACCTTTTGGGTCAATTGCCCTCTCAAAGCAGTGTTCAAATTTCATAAAAGCAATCACCCTAAAACATTTTGAACAACAATACCCCACATTCTAACCAGCTTTTGACACAAGGAGAACAAAACCACAACATCATGGCAAAATGGGGGAAATTGTGTGCGGTGAACATCTTGATGGACTACTAGGATTTCCTAGAATCATAGAAATATATACAGTGGTACCTCGGGTTACATACGCTTCAGGTTACATATGCTTCAGGTTACAGACTCCGCTAACCCAGAAATAGTACCTCGGGTTAAGAACTTTGCTTCAGGATGAGAACAGAAATCGTGCTCTGGCAGCACAGTGGCAGCAGGAGGCCCCATTAGCTAAAGTGGTGCTTCAGGTTAAGAACAGTTTCAGGTTAAGAACGTACCTCCGGAATGAATTAAGTACTTAACCCGAGGTCCACTGTAGTTGGAAGGGATACCAAGGGACACCTAGCCCATCCATTTTCTGTTTAAAGACCTCCAATGAAGCAGAGCCCACCACACTCTGAGGATTTTGTCTGCCTCAAGTCAAAAGGGCATTAAATAAAACCTGGAATCTTTATGAATCACAGTTCAAATGCAAACTTTTGTAAAGATTAGTTTAGATTGAGAAGGGACCCAGAAGAAAGAAGGGGGAAAGAGTGGAGAAAAACATGTGAGAACGGCTCCTATAGATTCCATGCATCTATCACTGAAGTATAGTCCCAACTTTTCTGAGCTGAGTTTCTTCCCAGTGCCAAAATGCATAAAACCAGCTTCATTTGCCACTGTTCCAGTGAGAGCTCCAAATTGTATAAGTGCCACAGTAATGCTTAATCTCCCGCTAATATCCCTAAGTTAGTAAGAAGGAAGATGCTGGATATAGATCATCACTTATGCTGGCAAAGTCTGGGGTGTTGCCAGCTGTTCAAAGATCCATGTTTATGTTGGTACTCTTTCTGATTAAATTGCACACGCAGGTTAGCTAATAAGTCTTTTGCTGTGAAATATCTCGGTCTGGCTTGGATCCAGAATATATATATATATATGCAAAACGGCTTCCTCTATAACCTGAGCCAAATTGGCTGTTAAAGTTGAATAATAATAAGAAAAAGGAGAAGGGGGGGGGGGCTATATTTCTTTTGCCGCTCCACAACAGCAGGTCTCACTCCATTGGCAGTTGTAGAAAGTACACACAATGAAAATCTCTTGAAATACAAATCTGTACATTATTAACTTGTTCAGCGACTAACAAAACATCCAAACTATGACATATAGTATAGCAAAAATCCAAGAAAAAGTAGTGATGTAATGCTGTGTGTTCCTGACTTCTTCAAGTTGTAAGAAATTCAAGGAGCATCTCAAGGCTTCTGTTTCCTTTGGCGTGGGCATTAATGCAGAAGGAGCAGGAGGGGATGAATTTGGTGGGCAAGCTCTTTTCTAACCTGCAAACTTTCTACTGCAAATGTTCCCTCCGTTTTCCCACCAGTGGAGGCCAATTCCCCACATTCTGAGTCAAATTTGGAGCAAAACTGGAGACATGCAACAAGCTAAAAGGGCTTGTGCTGATTGTGTTTGCTTGCTTGTTGGTTGGTTGTTTTGTGTGTGTGTATCTTCTTATATAAATAAAAACGGGTGTCATCATGCTGCAGTTTGCATGGCTACCAACAGGTGGCCGCACCAAGTCCAGTGTTGTTGTTTAGTCGTGTCCGACTCTTCGTGACCCCATGGACTAGAGCATGCCAGGCACTCCTGTCCAAGTCCAGTAGGATGACAGAAATACGGCAGCAGGTGGGTGGTACTTCACAGAGCAGCTTGGCAAGCAACACTGCAAGGCGCCTGCCCCCCTTGTGAGTTGTGAGGGGATAGGTGAAGTTAGAAGGAGAGGGGCTGGTCAGGTGTAAAGGGAGGAGGCACTGATAATGTGTGGAGGAAGGGGTTGGCAAAGTGGTTTGCAGGTAAGCAGAGTTGGCTGGAGAATTGAGTAGGGGCATCCAGGGGTGGGGGCATCAGCCACTATTGTGTAGGAGAGGGAGAGAGAGGACATGCTTGCATGCAATGACTGGTGGAGGAGCAGTGGACTGCTCACTGTGCAAATCTTGTAAAAAAAAGTAAAAAACAAAACAAAACTTTTTGGGGGTGTTCTGGTTTTTACTTGTTGAAATATGGCAACCCTACAGTTGGTCTACAGCCTAGAAAAAGAGGAGCTGGAACTCACCATGAACGCCTCCCTTGTTCTCTTATCATGGCAATGGCACCCACCTGAGAAGTGCTGGAACTGTGTTCCAGCAAGTTCCAGCTCAAAAAAATCCCTGGGTCCCAGGAAGCCCAATACCAGGGTCCTTGCTGACTGACCTTGCCCTCTGATGCAGTCAGGTCCATCTCTGTTTCTGGTGCTGAAGGAACGGTATCTATCTGCCTTTCCACACCCTTCGCACATTTCTGAGCACTTGCTTCAATTTCACCTTGGCTAGTAAATAGCTTCCAAGTTTACAGGCCCTTTAAGAAATATCCTCCAGATTTTATTGTTGGAGAAGCATGTAGTGAGTAAGCAAGCCATTGGATGCAGTAGGTAGAATGCCTTGAAACCTGTAATAATATTACTGATTAGCAGGAAATTCTCCAAGCAGCTCACAAAATAAATGATTAGGTAACTAATATCCTTTAGTTGATTGCATCATTATGTTTATGATGGTTCAAAGCAAAAGGAGGACACAGACATCCTTTTTTTTTTTTGTATGTGGAGGGAGTTTGGAATTGAGCAACTTGATTCTTGATATCTTTCCCTAGCTTCCAGGAACTGTTACTAGGACAACAAGGCCTGTCGTTCTGCGGCTCCACTTCACAGATTGTTATGAAAGTTGTCAAAGTGATGCCAGTTTCTTTTAATGCAGTGGTGTACAAGCTTTCAAATCAGAGTCCCTTGTTAAGCATATCAAATCTAAGACTGCTGATTTCAGAGATTTGCCAAATAACCATGGATTTCCTACTTCAAAAGGCCACTACAAGTTAGATATCTTGTGGTAAATGGAAATGGACAGATCTTATCCATTTCACTTTGTCAGTGTCCATTTCACTCTCTTTTTTCCAATCTGAAGTTCAGCTTTCCACATTTCCATGTGTGATTATTATTATTATTTTTTTAAAAAAAGTTGTCCCGAAAATTCAGCAGCATTTCAAGACAAATTACATTTTAGCGCTCTTTATTTGGGGATGTGCAAACTGGGTGGGTTTTCCTTAAAACACTCTGGATGGTTCTTGTTATTCTACCCCCACAAAGTAATGAAAAGTCTTGGCTAAAACTTCATCCCAGAACTGCTCACTATCTTCTGGTCCTGAGCTGCATCACAAGAAGAATGTAGTGGTTCAGATCATTGTGTCAAACCTACAGATGTAAAGATCCAACTAAGGTACATGAGAATTGAGATAATTTTTACCCCTCAAACCTCTAGCCTTGCCCTGAATTTTCCTAGGATGTGATACACTTCTAGTAAGCTGGCCCTGAAACAACTGAAGCGGCAGGTTGCGTTTTCTCTCCAAATGCATATTAATGTGTATGTTCCCCTAAAAATGCATATTGAAATGCATGTTTTGATATATTTGCATTATGGAGAGCTTATTGTTAAGTGTGAAAGCCAATGGGTAGCTAAGTTCCATTCTGCACAGTTGCCTAAGAGTACATAAGAGTACATGGTTCATATCAGTGTTTGCAAAGACTGGATTTCTTAACAATCCCTGTACAGAGTTCTTTAGTCTGATTTTTAACCAACTAAAAGGGCAGCCCTTGTCATTTCCAAGCATGCAGCATGTGGGCTTGCAATGGAAAAGTCATTGGCAACTTTCATCCTAGATTAACAAATCAATCAGGGTTGTTGTTTTTTTTTAGTAATTCCTTCCACTGGGTTCCAAAATCCTTTTTCCTTCCTCAGGCTGCAGCATGATGTTTGTGACTTTAGTGAGGACATCAAAGCCCCATCAGTAATTGAAGAAGAAAGATGGACAGCTTTTGCTTTGGCACTGAGGGCAGCAGTATTGAAGGAACGTTAAGCAATTATCGTTTGAGAAGCAGACCTGGTCTCCTTTGAAAAGATTCCCTTTATAAAACAAAATAAAGGCTGTTTTGCCTAATCGTGATTTAATGTTGAGTCATCGGTCCAATGTCAGTTAGATATCAGACTAACACAACTTAGTAAGATAATCATACAGATTCCTTCTTTAATTTCTGTAAGCGGGAATATTGTGAATCACTGGTTTCTGTGCTTGTAATGGCACATTGAAACTAGATAAAGTTGTGAAATGCCATTGGGTCAGGTGCACAGATCGCAGAAGTTGCAGATATGGAAATAGTCACCAGGGCTGGGGGTGGGATTGACCTAGGGTCAAACCTCTACATCCTATTGACCTTGGTATCTGAGAGGTTGTAGCATATTGCTGTCTTCACTCCAGTGGCAGAGATTATGTTCGGCCATGGAGCCATCATTGTTGCCACCAAAGGAAATTATAGCAAGCAACATACATTGTACTGCATTTTTGGAACCTGATCAACTGCAGAATTCTCCAGCACCAAGTCTCCCACGATCCTTAAATAGGCAGTTCATGGATTGGTCTGGCCAATTCTTTGAAGTGTCTTTCTTTGAAGTATCTTCTACATCTTATCTCAATTTGCCTGCAATAATGTATTTCAAAGAAATAACTTTTATAATGAACACCCTCATCCCATTTAAAAGTTCTTACTTTGAAATGCATCATTGAAGGCCCATACGGGTAAGGTGTTTAAGATTTGTGATTAGAAATATTGCCTCTTCAAAATTCTTTTAAAGGAATCAATAAGGGATCCTCTTGAACTGTACCAGGACCATATTGTTATGGGGGCTAAACCTGTCCCCTGTGCTCTTTTCCTGATGTAAATCCCTCAACCGATTTTACTTATTAGGCAAATCAAAGCTTCATAGAGGACAAGGGTCTACATTGGGAGTTCAGCAGGAGGGAAGGGCTTACATGCCCTCCGGCACTAGGATTTTGATCCAGCTGGTTGTTCTAAGAAGTCCATAAATTTAAGAGCTGGTGCCTGAATTTGAACAGACTAAATCTGGAATTTAGGTCCACCCATCTACTCCTAATTGACATTCAAATTGAATGCAACCATGAAGCCCAAGAACAAAGCCAGCATTGGATACCTTATCCATATTTCCTAAATATAATGTCTGTTGTGGGTGTAGCATATCTCAACATTTTTGAGTTTTAACATGGAAAGCAACGTTAAACAAAGTTGCTGTTGCTGCTGTTGTTAATTGAATATCTACACTACTTTTATAACACTTTAATTGTAAAATGTTTTACAGCATGTCCCTTAATGTCTACATTGAGAAATGTAATTTGGTAAAGGATTGCAAATTCTCTACCAAAAATCTCTAAAATATTCCCTCCTCCTGTTTGCAGAACTATAATGCCTTGGGAAGGTGGGAATGATACCACACAAGATTCATCTTGTCTTCCAGGCAAGAAGCTCCATGTCTCTGGCTGTGGTGGTGGTGGTTGTTCTGGCTGTTACTTTACTATACATTTATATTATTTGCATTACTTCCTGTATTTGGCATCTCAGTTGGTGTTTACCTCAAACACAGTAATTACTTTCTGTCTAAATTTCCTCCCTTCCTCTTTCCCTCTTTCTTTCTTGGGATTATCCTCTATACTTTGGATTTTCTTCAGCCTTATCTCACTTTCTCAACACTTCACAATTCAGAAAAAAGCCTTCATTTAGGTCACCCACAATGAATAAACTTAACTTGTTTGCCTTGTAACATTCCTGAAATATATTCTCTCTACTGTGTCTGCTTCCTTAGTGCAATACAGCTCTTTTTTGTTTATTAAATGAAAAATAAAGAAAAGAAAGAATAGTGAGTGACTGAAAGGAACAAAGAATTCCTATTCCAAATTAGAGGTAAAACACAGGCAATTTCTTTTTAAGTATAGTATTTCTTTTAATTTGTATTATCTCACTCTGTCGATACAGCCTATGAGCCTCTTTGCTGTTTCTTAACTACAGCAATATACTGGATTAATGATTTCAATAATTTTTGAAAACAACTCCTCAATGCATTTGGTTCCTGGAAGAGTATACTGCATAGAATTTTATATGTTATCTTCTTTTCCCTTGTCCCAAATTTAATTTCCCTATTTTACCGTGTGCAGCATTTATTTGAACAAGCATACACCAAATCTGTATTGAGACAAAGGATATTTCCAGACTATCACCATTTTCAGGTGGGATCCAGTTTCATTTCAGCCACTTCAAGTTGTGCAATGAGAGTTGATTTGGTGGTCTTGCATAAAAACCTACCCTGTCAAAACCAAATTGGATTCTTTTTATTTTTGCAATAAGGAAAGAGATGGGGAAACGCACTGGAAAGTGTGAGATAATGACTGCTCAATAAACAGCTGACTTGTTTTACCTCTCTACAAACAAATCTGGATAAATGCTCAATAAACAGGTTGTCTAGAAGTGACCTGAGATATTTATTCTGCAGCTTGGCAAGCCATAGCACGTGGCATCCACATTATGGGTTACCAGCATATTCTTTTTTCCTTCTCCAGTGTGTTCAGTAATCATTGCCAACTTGTCCAAAAGTTTCAAGCAAGAGTAATAAGCAATAAGGCTGTCCAAGTGAGCACTCTCACATGCATGTGGGGTCAACCATTAGATGTCCTCAGCAGCGTTGGGTACAATCTGAAACCTGCATAGGCACCCCTCCACACACACATCTGACTGGCTTTCCTCAGCCACTCTGCCACATTTAACATTCCATCTTTTTGAGATTGGGTGCCATCTCCATGGTTTAATAACCAGCCATATTATTTTCTTCTTCACCTGTCCAGGCCTGCTCAGCACATTGGTTCTGGGATGCTAACACAAGATCTTGCAAGGCGACCTGCAAAATTTCGTGTAAGCATCTCCATTTACCTACAGTAATGTTGAGCAGATCTTGCCTCCCAAGTGAGGCAGAGAACTTAAAAGCTTGTCATGTACTATGTAACCCCAAGCAGCTGTCCCGCAAAATGAGATTTAAGCTCTCTATTTCCCTTGTATTTAACTTGCGGCATTCCAACCAGCCTGCCTTCAATCGCTTATGGTTGAAATTATGCAAGTTAAATGTATGTAAGACCCGATTGTACTGTATGTCGCTGTTTTAAATGTTTTTAGGCGTTCTTGTGTATATATATATATTTTTAAAAAATGTTTTTCTATGTTGTTGTTTTTTAAAAAGAAAAAAAAACCTAATATTATTGTTTTAACATTTTGGTGTTTGTTGGCCTGGGCTCCATTTGGAGGAAGACTGGGACAGAAATTTAAGTGACGATGGTGATGATGTAATTATTTAAAAGGTGGTGAATGGTTGAATTCATAGGAAGGTACTGTGCATGCTCATGAAAAATTTACAAAGCGGAGAGTTTCACACACCTCTTCTTTGCTTTTGTTTTTTTCCTGATAATTCATTCCCTGATCTCTGTCTGCCCCATCACTACAACTTTTAGTAGTTACTTATTTCAAGAGAGATTTTCTCTGAACTACCATAACTCCTTTAAATTACAACTGTTTTTTCTTAGCCCCCTTCAGCTCCCTAGAAACTCTTCTAAAAAAAATAAGATATATATTTTTATTTTTATTTTTAGTCACAGCTTCACTTTCTGTGCTATTTTTGTTTTGTCACCTCCCTCCCCCCCAAAAAAATAATTTCCAGACAAATTTTATTCACATCCTTTGAAGCCTTTCTCCTGCTGTGCTTTTCCTGACACATTTTAAAAAGTGTATATTTCCATACTTCAATATTGATTGAAAAAGTTCTTATACAAACAACCTAATAGCATTTTCATAATGTGCTTTAATATAAGGGCTATGAGCTTCAGGAAGTAATTATGCTCCTCTAAGGAGGTGAATGATGGGATGTCATGAACATTCATCTCCACAGGTGAAAAAGGAGGTCTGCATGAAAAGGACTCCCTGATGTAGTGGTGGAAAGCTCTGCCACTGAAGCTCTACTACTGGTAGAAAGGTAAAGGTCCCCTGGACAGTTAAGTCCAGTCAAAGGCGACCATGGGATTGTGGCGCTCATCTCGCTTTCAGCCTGAGGGAGTTGGCGTTTTTCCATAGACAGCTTTCTGATTCATGTGGCCAGCATGACTAAACCTCTTCTGGTGCATGGAGGACTGTGATGTGTGCCAAAGCACACAGGAATGCCATTTACCTTCCCGCCATAGGGGTACCTGTTGATCTACTCACACTGGTACACTTTCAAACTGCTAGGTTGGCAGAAGCTGGGACAGAGCAACGGGACCTCACCCTGTCACACAGATTTGAGCTGCTGACCTTCCAATTGGCAAAACCAAGAGGCTCAGTGGTTTAGACCGCAGTGCCACCTGTGCTGATAGTACTTCAATGGTAGTAAAGCCATAAATGGGGGCTGCATCTGCTGAATCCAAAATCCCTCTTTCCTCCTCACAAGCCTCCAGAAAGAGTGAACAGGCTAGGAGCATGTCAGGGTACTGGGATGGCTTTCAGCCCTTTTGTCCCTATTGTCCCTTGGGCCAGGGCATTGGAGCCTTCAGCAACAAAAGGAAAGAGCAATCCTGCATCTGATCTCTCTCGTCAGTGTTGGAGCTGTCCCAGGGGCCATGGGATCCCACCCTTAATCAATTAAGTGATTAATCATATTTTTTTAATTACCAACATTTCTGTTGGTTTGTCAGTGGGGCCAAGTTTAATTGAGAAACATTGCTTATGTTTGTTTAGTGTATTTTGGTTCTGTTGGCACTTTAGCAAGGAATGGAAATGATAATACTGGTGATGCCTTTCTTTCAAAACTGTTGATGATACCACGCGTTTATTAATTTAGAAAGTACATTTCTTCCTATATATATATATATATATATTGAGGATTTTATAATGTGCAAATATATTTAAATTTAATCAATTGCATTCCAGTCAGATGGTTCAAAGACAGATGGTGAGCAGCTACCAGTTCTTAAAGTGGCTGACAGCTGCTGTTATCAAGCCTCCTTCATTTTGTCTGATAATAACCAACCCATGCTGAAAATGATAGGAAAACTGAGTTTAACCACACATAATAATGGACAGTAAATATGATGTTCTTTCATTATTATTTTCTAGGTTATTCTGCTTTGTTTCCAGATTATTCTACATGCCATAATTTAGGGTTACCAGACTTCCCTGGTTCCCAGGGACAGTCCCTGGATTTGCAAATCTGTCCCCGGACAAATTCTGTCCCCGGAATGTCCCCAGATTTGCAAATCTGTCTCCGGGAAATGTGGCAGTGGCAGCCTCAGCCCGGAGCCAGCCTGGTAGTGCAGTTGGCTCTGGCTGGCTTCAGGAGCTACTTGCTGCCGTGGAGCCCGCCATTTTTCCTTGGCGGAAGTCCCCATATGATGTGGCCACTGCCACCACTAGTGCTGAAGAGGACCCAGGGTCGTCCCCTTCCCCTTTTGTTTTGACTGATTGGGGGAGGCTAGGGAGTTGTGGGTGGCCAGCCGTTGCCCAGTTTTTTTAAAAAAAACCTCTGTGCATTTATGTTTCACAAGGTGCGAAAGAAGGGTTTTGCACCTTGCCTGGCAGAGAAACCGCGTGCCTTGAGCCCCTCCTGGGCAATGGCCGCCCACCCACGACTCCCAATCTGTCAAAACAAAGGAGGAAGGGGGCAGGAGATTGGGGAAGGCTCAGGAGTCATGGGCACACGGCGCACTGTTGCCCAGTTTTTAAAAATCTCTGCGCATTTATGTTTCACAGGGTGCGAAACAAGGGCTTTGCACCTTTATACAATATGCATGTGTGCTTGGACCCAAGGTCTTTTGCCTAACCATCCCAACTACTGACTCCCTGTTGCTACGCAGCTTAAAAAAAAAAAAATGTCCGTGGATTAATTGAAAAAAATCTGGTAACGATGTAGGCTTTTTACAGCCTCATTTCAGCTGTTCTGATGGGCTGTTCACTACACATCAGATCATAGTTTGAGGATGTTGGTGTTGAAGCCCAGGTCTTGTCCATACAGCAGGAACTTCTGTAGACATTGTTCTACAAGAGCTTATCTCCCTTTGCCTATCACACAAATGTCTGCCCCTTCTTGTGGGCCATGTTCCTATACCGGGGATACTAGCAATCTTTTCACAACTTTTTACAAGAAAGGGAAGAGTGGAGAAACATTTATGGGCTTGCTTCTCCAGCACAGTCATTTTGTATATTGTTTGGCAGTAGCAATACATTGCGGATGGTATTCAACTACATTTTACTCAGAGTTGATCTACTGGGCCCAGTTTTATGGAACCGAAATCATTTAGCTGAAACCAGATCTTTTCTGGTTTTCTCTAGCTCTTTTTGTATCCTCCACATAGTCCAAACATTTTTTTAAAAAGAGAGCAGCAGCTTGATTAAGCAGCATTCACTTCATCTCCCTCCAAATGAACTTCTGCACAATGGAATATTCTGCCAGTCATTAATCAATATACTGAAAGGGCATCATATGTAGTCACATTCCGTTTTCCATCTGCTTTCTAAACAACATTACACTGCAAAAGAATGAAGAATGCCTATCTAATTTACACTTTTTGCAGTGTTATTTTCTGTTTGCAACTGGACCATTACCCCTTTTCATTGTTTTGTGTAATGCAACTGCTCCACTGGAAAATATTACTTCATTGCGAGGAAAAATATTAATTTGTATTGCTATTTTAGAATAATAGATATCCTTTTGCATGCCTGTTATTTTGGCAAGCATGCCAGGTTGGAGGACAGTAATAGGCAGTGTATTAATCTGCACCATGAACATTTATTGAAAAGTTAGTTAATAATCTGTGCGGCAAATTTGTGAAACTGACTTTGATCAATGGTGAATTTCAGTTCACATTGTCCACTCAGACTTACCCAGATCGGCAAGTCAACAGATTTAGTGCTCTGTAGAAGCTACCTCAATAGGCCTTAAAGCGTGAAATACCACTTCCTTATGCTTGCTAACTTGCTTCATTTATGAGGCACAAATTAAGGGTACTGATTGCCAAGAAAAGAAAATGGCTCCATCCAATAAGGTTTTGTGTTTATGACAGACCTCCTTGGATCTGATATTAACAGTCTGCAAACAGAGTGCCTCTATTTTAGGAATTCAATTTCATTGAAGCTTGTCCCTTCAGAATGCAGGACCTTTCCAGAATGATGGATCTTCTACAGGGTAGGTGCTGTCAAATCTGTAGCCATGCCTGAATACACTTTGGTAATTTATTTCCTGCTTTCTTTGTGCTAATGTAATGAGCTACATCATAGCTGAGGCTCAGGAAGATGTAGAAGCTGTCGTTCTTATCAGCATGGTACATATCAGCGTAACAAAAAATAAACCAAGTCTAAGCTCTCTCTCTTTTTTAAGTCTTTTGAGAAAAGCCCAAAGGTTCTAATCATACATTTTGTTATATTTAACAAAACATAAAACTGGGTAAAAAAAAAAAAAAAACTATTTATGCAAATCTGTGTATACTACACTGGCTCTTTTTTCCCCTTGCTAATGAGCCACAGTTTTTGCTGATTTGGTTGAAAGCCCAATAGATATTGTGGCAATTTTTTCTTTCTTTTTGTGGACACAAACATGCATTTAGTGGCTGGCTTTTGGGGAATGCCAATCTGCTTATCTGATCTGAGGGTTTAAGGTATTCTCTCTCTCTCTCTCCATTTTCATAGCGTTACAGTTCACGTTTAAGAAATTCGTAGCATTCAAAGAGCCATAGCTGTCATCCCGCACCTTGACCTTGTGTGTTGTGGGCAAAGGGCAATGGGATTAAATGGTTTGTTAGGAAGTGCTGTATGATTTCATTTCCATGCAGATTTGGTAGGCACACTTTTGGAGTTTGGCAAACATGACTGATCTGATAAACTGGCAAAATGTGATTTGCAAACAACATATGTTTTAAGATGCTTTCCTTCTTATCTCCCAAAGTTCTGCTTGGGGATGGTGATGATTACCAGCACTGTCACACACAGCTCCATGTGCACTGTGATCAATAGTGTTGAAATGTACAAAAGTGGACAGTAGCTAGCTGACAAGACAGTGAAGTGTGTCATTTCATACCTTTCTCGCCCTGATCTGTCCACAGTGATCCATGTGACGGTCACCTCCAGGCTTGATTATTGTAACTCGCTCTATGTGGGGCTGCCCTTGAAGCTGACCCAGAAACTCCAGCGGGTGCAGAATGCCCCGGCGAGGCTCCTTACGGGGTCCTTGCCACAGGATCACATTCAGGTTTCACACAGGGTCAGGTTTAAGGTGCTGGTTTTGACCTTTAAAGCCGCCTAGGACCCACGTACCTACAGGACCGCCTCTCCTGGTATGCCCCACAGAGGACCTTAAGCTCCACAAATGACAACATTTTGGAGGTCCCAGGTCACAAAGTGGTTAGATTCATCTCAACTAGGGCCAGGGCCTTTTCAGTACTGGCCCCAACTTGGTGGAACACTCTGTCACAAGAGACTAGGGCCCTGCGGGACTTGACATCCTTCCACAGGGCGTGCAGGACAGAGCTGTTCTGCCTGGCCTTTGGTTTGGACTCAGTCTGACCCTTATGTTTCCCTCCCCTCATGGTCTTTATTTATCAGCTACTTTTAAAATGAGGCTGCATTTTAAATTGCATTTTAACCTGTATTTTAATTCCACCCCCATTATGTTTTTACTGTATTGTATTGGTGTTAGCTGCTCTGAGCATTTGATGACTAAGGCTGAAGAAGAACCAAGCCCTCATTTTTTGCTGAAGAACTTTCCTCTTTGTGGGACATATCACATTTTGGGCCGGGAGAGTGATTTTGTTTGGAAAAGAAATTGTGCAGGGGAGCTCACTCCGTGCTGTGGTCCTACTCTGATTTGAGACTCCTGGTAAGCTGTTATATCCCTCAGTGTTGTGGAATTACTCCAATTTACACACCCACTCGTGTGCACATGTGGCAGCTATGTTTTAAAAACTGGTCGGGAGAAGATCCTAATCATGAATCTCCCACATTACATCTCACTGCTTCTTTTGTTTAAAGGTTCTTCTGTCCATAAGCATTTTCAAAACATCCCCCCTCCCATCCACACACCATATCTAGGATATTAGGGTGTAGCCGGAGTTGTCAAAACCATTATGAATATGAATGATCTTGGTGTCTTGGGGTTATGAAATCAGACCAAAGCTGCACCGTCCAAACTCTGCTTAATGGTGTGGTCTCCAAATGTAATCACAGATAAGTTGTTAATTAGGGGCAAACCCCACCCACCTGATCTCAGTTTGGAAATAGATTTGGCATATCAATTTTACAAGCGTTGTGCCCATTCACACCCACCAAAACAAACAAACAAACAAACAAAAAATTTCTTCTAAATAATAATAATAATAATAATAATAATAATAATAATAATAATAATATTTATACCCTGCCCATCCCGGTTCAGAAGACCAGGCTCAGGGCAGCTAACAACAAATTTAAAACACTTAATTGCGTGTTGAGTCCCACAATGCCACCCCCCCAAAAATTCACACTTCACACATCAATTTTTGTTTAAGGTTTTTGGCATAATTTTGGCATCAACTTTATTCAAAATACAAAAAATGTGAGTGGTTGCTTAGGCATTGGTTATGACTATCTGTCCATGCCCAGGGATAGAACTGACTTCCGGATTCCAGCGGAAGCCAGCGTGGGAAACAAGTATTGGGTGAGAGAATGAAGCTGGGCAACAGTCCCTCACTTCTCACCCTCATGTTCCGGTGGGGCTTGCACGGCCCAAGTCCGACTCCGGGGACAAGGACGAAAAGAATGGCAAGCCCCTGGATTCCTTTAACGGAATTCCCTTTCCGCATCATTTGGAGGGGTAGGCACTTACCCCTCCAAGAACCAATTTAACCAATGCCTAACCGCCAACCTTACAAGTTGTGACGATTTGCTACGCAGTAGGCAAAAACCAAATGGCACCAGCCAATCAGCCAAATGGCAAAATTCCTACCAGGCCCCCACTCCAAGGCAGACGACCCCATGACAGGCATAGCAAGGTCAAGCGATCAAGAAAAAACCACCCTATAAAAGGGAGGGAGGGCGGGTGATCCGGTGCAAATCGGCCAAGAGGACGTCCAACGTCTGGCCCCTGTATTTAAAGACTCTGACCCCTCCTCCAAATTGGCAACAATCAAAACTCCCCAGCAACCCAAATTTAACCACTTAAAGGCTTGGGTTCCCTACCAAATTTGCCTAGTCACTGCAGGGTGGCTTATTCCCCCAACCACAACACGTGCTCTCTGTTAGGGAGAACACGCTTTGTAATACAACATAGAAGCAGCATAAAATACAGTATAAAAACATGGATAACAATAAAATTCAAAGTTCAAAAATCAATTTGGGGAAAATCCATCCAATAAGCATTAGATAATCCCCAGGGCTAGCTGGCTGAATTGGTCCTACTTGGGCCAGCGAGGAGGCCAGGGCAGAATTAGCTGTGGGGTCTCAGAGCAGGTAATCTTCATAAAAGGGGGGGGGGAGAGAAGGGAAGGGAAATAAAAGATCAGGCTGAATTCAAATTAAAGACCAGGCGGAATAGCTCTGTCTTACAGGCCCGACAGAAGGAGGTTAAATCCTGAAGGGCCCTAGTCTCATGGGACAGAGCATTCCACCAGGTCGGAGCTGTCACTGAAAAGGCCCTAGCCCTGGTGGAGAATAGTCTGACTTCCTTAGGGCCCGGGACCTCTAAACTATGGTTATTTATGGACCTTAAGGTTTAACATGGCATCGATGCAAAAACATGAACATGGACAGCCTTGGGGAACTACATTTTCCAAACTTCCTAGTGCCCGGGACACTTCTGTTGAAATTTTCTGAGTTCAAGAGATGGAGGCTTCATTTGAGCCTCCTCTACTCAGGCCTCGTGTCCTTACATCTCCATCACCAGCACAGCTACATGAAGAGGCTTCAGCAGTCTTTCATCATTGAAACTAACCTCAAGTGGAAATGAACTCAATGGCTTCAGCAATTGCCTTGTATCAAAGGTGAACATTATAGGTCACTATGCATGATGTTATAAGCCTGGAAATTGTGAAGTTGTTACATCAGAAATGAGAAATATCAGTAAGGTGTTTTTTCTTTCTTTCAAGAAATGCATCTTGACTTCAAATAGGACAAATTGCTAAAGCATCCATATATGATGATGGGCAGCAAGAACTCAAGAGAGGTTGCCATCATATTGGGTAAATCTTTGAATCTTCAGGTACAGAAAATTAAATATGACCTAGAGGTTAGCTATGTATTTTTAACTGGAATGTTGGGTAATCGGCCAATTACATTGGTTCCTATTTTCTTTCATAGCTAAAACATTTAGATTGTTATTTAGATTGACACAACTGCAGGAGATTTTAACTCAATTTGTGGGGGGGAGGGAACTAGTTTGGGGGGAAATCAATTTGTTCTCATAGAAGCTATGGTATTAAAAGTGTTGCTTCCTAATTAAATATATATAATTTGTTTGATGCATAGGGGGAATTGAAACAGAGAACCAGAGATCATACCTGGGAAGGGGGTAATTAAAAACACACACAGCTATGTTCTAAGTTTGATAATGTGCTGATATCTGAGTCCCTAGTCCCAGAGCTGATATTGACACCCATTCATCAACACACAGTAGCCGATCATTCAATGGTAGAAAATTCTTTAAGGATGCAGGACCATGACATCAGAACTCTGATTTGGAGACTGGACCCTTTTTTTATTACTTAGGCAAATTTCCACTGATCTTACTATGAGATGCAATGAAAATAACAATTTGAGAGATATTTATGGCCAAAAGACTTAAATAAAAAATGGTCTCCCCAATTAACAGCGATTAGTACAAGATATTGAAAAACTGGAGGCTAAACACAAATTGACTGGATCTAATAGGGCCTACTCTGAATTAATCAAGAAAATGAAAAACAAATTGGAAACTGGGCGGAATTCAGTGTAGCACTATCATGGCCATTCTGTTAGTGCAAACATTTCTGTTTACCAAACTAAATTATATCCTCTCTCCTCCTGGCATGTGATGCTGTGGGGGTTCTCTTGACCTCCACAAAGCCAATTTGTGGGGCATAGAGGGGGAGAAGAGGGAATGAAAGTAACATTATTCTAGGTAAAGGTAAAGGGACCCCCTGACCGTTAGGTCCAGTCGCAGACGACTCTGGGGTTGCGGCGCTTATCTCGCTTTATTGGCAGAGGGAACCGGCGTACAGCTTCCGGGTCATGTGGCCAACATGACTAAGCTGCTTCTGGCAAACCAGAGCAGCGCACAGAAATGCCATTTACCTTCCTGCCGGAGCAGTACCTATTTATCTACTTGCACTTTGACATGCTTTCAAACTGCTAGGTTGGCAGGAGCAGGGACCGAGCAACGGGAGCTCACCCCATCACGGGGATTTGAACCACTAATCTTCTGATCGGCAAGTCCTAGGCTCTGTGGTTTAACCCACAGTGCCACCCGCTAGAAGGGCTTAATTTCAGTCAGTTTCTTAAGCAAGTTAAATGGAAGAAGTGCCATTGCACCAATGAGTCCTTATCATATGATAGCTAACAGGGCACCAATGTACAGGAGTAGATGCTGTGCTAGAGCACTTATTATCTGCTTTGGTGGAAGTTTCTTCCAGTATAGCAGTTCCAGGAGAAGATGTTGAAGGAAATCAGTAATATTATTCAAGAACCTCTACAGTGTACTCCATAACTTAAAAATAAAATAAAATAAAATCTCTATTTGAACAGAAAACACATCAGTTAAATCTAAGGACCTTGCAATATTTTTACTGGTTGCTATAAGAAAGACTATTGCCCAAAGATGGGAAACGTTGCATAGGCTGAAATTTGTAATTTGGTGGAATATTGACATTTTAGGAGAGAACACACTCAGAATTTGCAATCTCTACAGGGAATTGATACTTTGGATGTTTTTTTGAATTTTCTTCTATATTCAGCTAGGCAAACCTTCTTCAACAGTTGCTTGCAGTATCCTTGGAAATTTGAAATGCATAATTAAAATGCAATATAGATTACTTCTGATTATGCATCCATGGGATTGAATTGTACACATATATTTGGTTTATGTCCTACTCTGTCTTTTTTGTGGTTTTGCTGTAGTATATTTCCTTTGTTTTGTTTCCTTATGCATAGACACTTGATAAAAATATTTATTAGGAGGAGGGGAACACAATTTGTTGCAATTCTATACATTGATGCTAGGGGTCAGATTCAGTTTGGACCTCAATGTGATGTTTTATAAAACAGCCCAAATCAGCTGGGGTGTTGTGTCAGAAATTGCTTGATTTGGCTCATGGGTTGAAATCCACCTCATTCCCCCAAGCTCATTCACTATTGGGAAATCAACAATGACTTTCCCCCCTTTTGACAGAAGTGGATGAAATTTGCATGCTTAGTAGAGCCTTCAGGGTGGATAAAACCTGTCAAATTACAGACATATAAGTCGTTGAACTATCATGCAGTCTAGCTATTTGGCTAGTCATTTCTGAAATTTTATTTTTATTTTTAAAGGAACAATTACAGACAAATAGATCTTTATGACTTTCATTTTTTTAACTAGGCACTTACAAGCTTAAATTTGTTGTTTTAATTTATTAACCATCCTAAGCTGGTTGTAGCAATTAAAATACCTTGTAAGAAACAGTTTAACATAGTCCAAACATAACTCTCCCCTCCCTATTCTAGCATCCCCTTTAAGTGTGGTAGAGGCATGTGGCGTTTGCCCTCCTAGGTGTGTGACATTATACTGGGTTCATAAGGAAAGGGTTAAATAATTGTAAAATGACTAACCAATGGGAACCCATGGGGAGGAGTTAGAGTTAGAGTTAGGATGGTTGAGAAGTCAGTCTGTAGTTAGAGAAGAGACAAAGAGGATAAGTCTGTGGGTTGGGCTAGTCTGATGTGAGAGAGTGAGAGAATTTGTTAAGAGGAGTCAGTCAAACAGTTGAGATAATATGTCAGAAGGTATTAGGAAGGTATAGGCCGGTAAAGAAACTAAAGCTAAGAAACTGACAGGAATATTATCTGAGAAACCATAAACTTGTTAATGCTTATAAAATAAACTTGTTTATTTGCTTCAGTTTTAACAACTGTCTGGACTCAGTGTTTTACCCGAGAGTAACGGGTTGCTGGCAGCGGGGAAGCGAGCACAGTGGTGGCACAGGGATCAATAGACCTTTAAACGTCCGGGGATCCTGTGTAATCACCACGAGGCAAGTGTCTCATTCTTGCAAAACTGCTTCCTCCCTCAAAACACTGGAACTGAATAACACTGGTAACACATTTCGCCTGATTTAAAGCTAGACTTGCCAGTCACAAAGGAGCTTCCCCTTCTCTCCTGTTCCTGGCATTTTCCTTAAGCCAATGAGCTAAATTTGTATTTTGCAAGGCTGCTTCCTCTCCCTAATCTCCCCACATTGCAAAGACACCATGAGATGGTTCAGGAGTCTCTGCTTTGATTCATTTAGCCTCACACAGATCCCCCTTTCAGCTTGGACGAGACCAAAATCCCTCTGAGATACCACATGTCACTTCTGAACTTGGGACTTCTCTTGAATCCAGTGCAAACCCCCACCCCCCCAACATATCACAATGAAGCAAATCTGTCATATAGCATTGCCATGGCAACTATCTCAAACTTAATTAGTACAATGCTGTAAAATAATGTGCAGTGCTTAATATATAGTGGCATAGATGTGTACTGGCACATGAAGCACCTAATCTTTAAAGTGGAAATTTAGGAGCTGAACCAGGTCTTCAGGTTTCCCCCAGTGCTTTTATTTGATGAATCCAGGATTCTGTGATTTGTTTGTTTATTTGAAAAACTTGTGCTTATGGAGCAGCATAAAACCAAGCAATGACCGAAAGGGCTCTTACCCAAAGGATAAACCTTCCATGAGAAGGAGGAAATGATGTTAAGAACAAAGGACAAGAGAGAAAACATAGACACGGTGTCACGTTTAAGAAAGTCATCGTCAGAAGCCATTTGTCATCCACTGAGAATGTGAATCTGAATACATCATTGGCGTGACTCAGCGGGGGACCTTCATACAGTGGATGTTTGAAAGGTGCATGACAAATGGTGGTATTTTAATGGCAGCTCCAATGACAGGGATATCAAGCAGGAAAGAAGCTTTTTATGATAACTTCAACAAATATGTTCTCTAAATAAGAAGCAACAATGATGAAAGTTGTTTCTATAACAACAGACAGAGCCTCAGCTATGTTTGGATCTAAGGCATCCTGGCTCATCATCGTCAACAAGCGAAGTAAGGGAAAGTGATAGACGTGACACATGTTAAAAGGTGGGTGGTGAAGACTGTTGACTCCATTCAAGTCATAAAGCTTCAGCATCAACTTTCCTAAATGCCTCACATGAACCAGAGCCAGCCTGCGCAGAGAGGTGTTTCTGGTATTTGCGGTAAGGCAATATGTTTAAAGAAAAACAGAGGTGTTCATAGTGTCACTAGTTAGGTTCCTTAAGACTCCAGATGATGGCCTTACTTGGGGGCGGGGGGGCGGCGGAATATTTTGATGGTTCCGTGCCTTGGTTCACTTCCCCCAAAATGTAGTATAGTCACACGTCAGTTCCCAAAAGCCTCCATTTTGGAACGCTTCAGCTCCCAAACACTGAAAACCCAGAAGTAACTGTTCTGGTTTTTGAAGGATTTTTGGAAGCCAAATGTGCTACATGGCCTTCATTTTGAATTTCCCTATTGTATTGAGGCTTCCACTTTCAGTTTTCAGTTATCGAACGTTTCAGAAGTTGAATGGTCTTCTGGAACAGATTACATTTGACAACCGAGGTTTGACTGTAATCCATCCCTATTGTGTTTGGGCGTGCCCCTGCTGATTCTGCTAGATACAACCCTGGACTTGTCCCGAAGAGGTCCTGAGTATCTGGCAGAAAGTAATTTATGGTTATGGTTGAATTTATGAATATATTTTTTTAATTATTTTTTGAAAAAACACACACCTTCTGTTGAAATGCTGTTCTAGATTTTAGTATTGCAGAAGAACGATGTCAATCAACATTTGATGATCTCCTACTACCGGTCAACAATAGAAAGTGTCCTTTCATACTGCATCACTGTGTGGTACGCTGGTTTGACATCATCTGATAGGAAGTGCCTACAGAGGGTGGTGAATACAGCACAAGATATTATGGGCTGTCCCGTGAATCTGCTGGATGACACCCTGGCCGGCACTTTCTTGATCTCCTGCCCTCGGGCAGAAGATATAGAAGCATGATTAGTCGCACCAACAGGGTAAAGAACAGCTTCTATCCGTGGGCTGTCAGGCTGCTGAATGAAAAGACAACAACAGGGCAACGGACGTTCGGGTTTGGTGGGTGTGCATCAGTAAACGAGGGGAATTAAGACTAAGAGAGCTGAGTGTGGGAGGTGCTCATGTTATCTCACTGTATACAAGTTGAACAAGTGACAATAAAGTATTTCAATTTCAATTTCAATAGATGGACCCTGCGTTTGGGTTTCGCATATGCAGTTTACTGGGGATGGTGAGAGCAGGATGCTGGCTTGAAGTGTCACTCCTCTGATTCAACAAGATCTTCCTATGTTCTTATGAGATCAAGAAATTAAAAATGTGACAGCTATATGTTTTCTTGTCCTTTTTTATTTTTTTACCAGCTACTGTAACTCATTTCATGTTCTGGCCCCATCTTTCTGTGATAGTGGTAGGAGATAAACACAATCAGGAATTGAAGGAAAGGGGAAATAGCATTACATACATGATAAGTATGATGACTCCACTCCAGGTGATTGCCATTCGCTTTGTCTAGCCTGATTGCACAACACAGTAGAATGTAAGTGTGACCTTGGAGCCCCAGGAAGGAAGTGGGGAAAAACAGCAGGTGGAGTTAATCATCTAGAAGATGATTTAAATCTTGATTTCTAGTCTACAATATATTCCATTGGAGTCTTCCTCTTGCCCCCATACACACACAATTGCCATTGTGGATAGGGGAAGAGGAGGCAAGCTCCCTTCCTTCCATAATTGTCACTGCTCCCCCATCACTCCAAACTCCTTTGCATGTTTGAGAGCCATGGGAAAATCTGTATTTGAAATTGCACAGGGAGTTGAAATGATTCCCCATTGCAAAAATTTAGTCAGCAACATGTGGAAGGCTATGGAAAGTGGCAATAGTTACTGCAGGGGTCAGCAAACTTTTTCAGCAGGGGGCCGGTCCACTGTCCTTTAGTCCTTGTTGGGGGCCGGACTATATTTTGGGAAAAATAATAATGAACAAATTCCTATGCCCCACAAATAACCCAGAGATTCATTTTAAATAAGAGGACACAATCTACTCATGTAAAAACACTCTGATTCCTGGACCGTCCACGGGCCGGATTTAGAAGGCGATTGGGCCGGATCCTGCCCCTGGGCCTTAGTTTGCCTACCCATGAGTTACTGTGCTGGAGGAGGCAAGGCCAGGAAACATGCTTCCTCTCTTCCTCCTTTTATTTATCATGCCTGAAGAGGGGAATTTTGAGGGCTTCTGAGTCCAGAAATATTTAGAACTCTAAATAAATAAGATGCATGTACACCACTTGATGCCTAACCATTTGATTACATTTCTTTCATTGTTATTCCTATGCCACCAGTGTGGTGTAGTGGTTAAGAGCGGTGGACTCATAATCTGGTGAACTGGGTTCGCGTCTCCGCTCCTCCACATGCAGCTGCTGGGCTAGTCACACTTCTTTGAAGTCTCTCAGCCCCACTCACCTCACAGAGTGTTTGCTGTGGGGGAGGAAGAGAAAGGAGATTGTTAGCCACTTTGAGATTCCTTCGGGTAGTGTTAAAGTGCGATATCAAATCCAAACTCTTCTTCTTTTTCTTCTTTTAGCTGTGGGTAGCAAACATGGTTCTCTGTTATGTACTAAGCTTGGATCCTAGAACAATAGGCAAGTTGTTGTTGTTTAGTCGTTTAGTCGTGTCTGACTCTTCTGACCCCATGGACCAGAGCACGCCAGGCAAGTAGGATCGTAGAATGCAACGACTGATTGGCCTGCAGGAAGAGACGAATCAGGCTCCAGGAGGGAAGCAGAATCAGCCAATCAGACGGGACTCATTGGGTAAATAATGTATATAGAAGCCTGAGGTTTGGGGGGCAATTCAACCACTGTTTTACAAGCTGCAATAAAGAGCATGAAATCACTAAAGGACTCTGAGTATATTTCATTCTCACTATCTTTATTTTATGTTCAGAATAATCCTGTGCAACAGGCTAGTCTGGGAAGGAACCCCATGTCACCTAGCAAGCTTCATGGGTGAGTGAACATTTGATCTCTGCTTTACTTCTAACATGCTTCTACAACATCTGGCTTGTTTGACAACTGGCTTGTTTGATGACTAATAATGGATTATTAAAACTGTCTCCAATGGAAATTATGTCAAACTGATGTGTAACCTCAGGCTATGCTGTTTGATCTGCAATTGCTTTTTTAAGCAGGGGCAAGTAATCATTTTTGGGCAATTTTAGATGTAACATTAAAATAAGGTTTAGTTTTGTCTATGCAAACCAGCATGAGACATTGGTGTAGTTATGAGTAGATTGGAAGATTTCACTACTATTTTTAAACTAACCAGAGTTTCTTGTTACATAAAAACTATTTTTTATAGGTGTTTCTAGGTTCTTTTTCTTTAGATTAGTTTGGCTTTTAGTGTATGCTATGTTGAAAACTTTTAAGAAAAATATTTGCACACACATAGACACACACACAAAGTTAAAGTTACAGGTAAAGGATCCTGGATGGTTAAGTCCAGTCAAAGGTGACTATAGGGTTGCAGTGCTCATCTTGCTTTCAGGCCAAGGGAGCTGGCGTTTGTTGACAGACAGCTTTCCGAGTCATGTGGCCAGCATGACTAAACTGCTTGTGGTGCAACAGAACACCATGATTGAAACCAGAGCGCACAAAAATGCCATTTACCTTCCTGCTACTGCGGTGCCTATTATCTACTTGCACTAATATGCTTTCAAACTGCAAGGTTGGCAGAAGCTGGAACAGAGCAATAGGAGTTCCCGTTGCGGGGGATTTGAACCACCAACCTTCTGATCGGCAAGCCCAAGAGGCTCAGTGGTTTAGACCACAGCGCCACCGGCAATCAACAAGTCCTGGAAAGCTGTCTGTGGACAAACGCTGGCTCCCTGAAAAGCAAGATGAGCACCGCAACCCCATAGTCACCTTTGACTGGACTTACCCGTCCAGGGGTCCTTTACCTTTTACCTTTTGACCATGCAGAAGGTCCAAAGTTCAATCCCTGCCATCTCCATGTAGAACTTAGAAAGATTCCTGTCTGGAAGCCTAGAGAGGAAATACTAGTCAGTGTAGACAGTACTGACATAGAAGGGTCACCTTCAGGAGCACCCCAGAAAGTTGCTCAAAAGGAATTCGTCCCTTGGACTGAAAATGGTTCCCTGATGTACATGGTTGTTTGTATTTGTCCTGTGTGACCACACTTCTCTCTCATACTAGGAGCAATGCAGACACACTCATCCATGTAGACATAAAATACACACATAAAGACACTTCTAAAGGATTTATTGCCCTCGAATGGTTGGAGAACTCTTCATGAAAAGCCCTTTGGTGCTTTGCATATCAAATTACATGTCATATTGCAAAGCTCAAACATTTTTACAAAGGAATAAAATATGACCCAATAGGAAGTATTGACTTACCTCTATTTTTCCTCCAGTTCAAAACATAATTAATATACTCACTGAAGTCTAATTTATTTTAATGGCTGGCTTCTTCAGTTGCAGTAAGTGATCAAAGCAGATTGACTTCAAATAATCTTAGTTCTTATCCAACTAATGTTGTGTGATAGTTTTATATTGCCTCAGAGTTATTCATTTGTTTAGATTTAAGTTGGTTGCCATGGTTATATTCCAGGAGGAAGAACAAAGTCCCCCCCCCCAGTTCTGTTTGATGAACATGGCCAAGTATTTTAAACAATTAACTTAAATTCTAATATTTAAGTCCCTCGGTTAGGCATATTGCTCACCCCACCAATAATGTGAATTGGTTTTAGTCAAAAATTACAGGCTAACCCATCAAACTGCAGAGTCTGAAATAAGGGAGTACCATAGGTATTTGTTGGAATGCCTCTCCCCATACCAACCAGCCCACATACTGAGGTTCGTGGGGGCTTCCAGTACCACCAATGGGCATAGGTTGCTGAGTGGTGATCCATAGTAGATCCTTATCTGTAGTGGCACAACAATTATGGAATCCTCTCACCTTAGAGACATAGATGACCACAACACCAATGGGATTCAATCACAATGTGAAGAACTACAGAGGCTTGTCCATCTCTCTCTCTCTCTCTCTCTCTCTCTCTCTCTCTCTCTCTCTCTCTCTCTTTCTTTCTCTCTTTCTCTCTCTCTCTCTCTCTCTCTCTCTCTCTCTCTCTCTCGGCTTTAATAGGGAGTGGGGAAAATAAAAGCTGCCATTCTACATCGTTTCGACACATTCATTTTTTATTTTTTAAAGGCAGTAAGCCAAATCCTCCTTTTCTGTTTGCCAAAATACTGAGCTTGGCAGAAGCAAATTATGCAGAGGGAGTAGAAAGTCAAATAATGAAGACAGCAAGGAAGAGGAAGACAATTGGAAGATGTGAAGGTGAAGAATAAGAAGTTCTTTTCAGGTTTATAGAAAAGCTTACAAAATAAAAGAAGATTCTGGACCACACCTCTCGCATTGCACAGTATTTCACTGGTATGCCTAAAAATATTACCAACGAAGCAAATAGCTAGATTTGTTATATGATCAAGTTGGCCTCCTTTTCCATCTCTCATCTGCTCCAAATCCAGAAATATTTGCTCAGGATTTAAGCAATGATTATTAGGCAAACATTTGATGTTCTTCTCTGACTCAGATTTTAATATGCAATGGATAAGAACCCAATCCTGACCCTCTTCCTTATCAACCACAACTTTCCAGTATCCACCCACATTCTCTTCTGTTTGGCTGATGTCTTCTGCAAACCAGGATACACAATGGCGAGAACACTGTATAGCTCCAACATAAAAAAGGGAGAGCTTTGTCAGAGTCTCTGGTATTGCTACAAATATGGGGTTAAAGAGCCTTTTGCTCATGACTCAGATTTGTGAAGGAGTGAACTATGGATAGATTTTTATACTTGTTGGCATCTTGGGAGACAATGGGAGAGTGCATCTTCTGGAGTGAAGTCAAACTGCTGGAGAGGGCCTTCTGTGTCTTTGGAGACTGATATGGAAGAGGCATGTTTTGTTGCAGCTGGGGCTGATGAAAGTGTCTGGTTGTGCTGATGCAGGTATACCACTCTATTTCTTCTTTCTGTGCTCCTTTCTTCAAATATATTCTCAAGGCAGTTCAGAAAAAGTATAAATATATTTAAATGTAAATGTGGTTGGTTTCTACAATGATCTTTTAAGGATTGATCCACGTGACGGTCACCTCCAGGCTTGATTATTGTAACTCACTCTATGCGGGGCTGCCCCTGAAGCTGACCCAGAAACCCCAGCAGGTGCAGAATGCCGCGGCGAGACTCCTTATGGGGTCCTCGCTGCGGGATCACATTCACCCGGTGCTATACCAGCTGCACTGGCTCCCAGTGGAGTACAGGATCAGGTTGAAGGTTCTGGTTTGAACCTTTAAAGCCCTATACAGCCTAGGATCCTCATACCTATGGGACCGTCTCTCCTGGTATGTCCCACAGAGGACCTTACGGTCTTCAAATAAAAACATCTTGGAGATCCCAGGCCACAGGGAGGTTAGGCTGGCCTCAACCAGAGCCAGGGCTTTTTCAGCCGTGGCTCCGATCTGGTGGAACGCTCTGTAACAAGACACTAGGGCCGTGCGGGACTTGACATCTTTCCGCAGGGCCTGCAAGACAGAGCTGTTCCACCAGGCCTTTGGTCAAGGCACTCTCCTCCCTCTCTTCTTCTGTAATCTTCATAGAACTCTAGCCCAATGGTTGCATTAATTTGATTCTGAACTGATTTTAGAATTTTTTCAATTAATTGACTGTGATTTTATGTAAACTGTGCTATTTTTACTGTTGTGAGCTGCTCTGAGCCTGGCTTTGGCTGGGGAGGGGAGGGTGGGGTATAAATAAATTATTATTATTATTATTATTATTATTATTATTATTATTATTGATTCTAAATAACTGACACTCAAAGGAAACACATGGAAATCAATGGACTTGACTTAAGTTCATTGGGCTTCAGTGGGTCTACTCTAAGTATGAGAGTAGTAATCCCTACAAAAAACTAGATACTGGACTGAAATCCTAAAGAAGAAGGCAGTTTTCAAAAAAAAGTGGCGTAAAACAGAAACAAAATAACAATGAGATGGTGTCTTCTTTGTTTAAGTCCTGTACTACCACACAAAGGCAGTGTATAGTACTAGGCTTTAAATGAATCTACCACCAAAGCATTTGTCCACAGCCTTTGACAGCCAAAGAACATTGGAACAAGAGCAGGGAAGATGAATGGTTAGAATAACCCAGCTGCCCTTTGTTTGACAGTAAACATCATTTCCATTAAAAATCAAAGCCTCCGAAGGAAATGGAATACAATTCCTGCTGCGGAGAATTTCTGAAAAGCGAGGGTGTTGTCAGGAAACTGCCTAGACATAAAGAACATCTTACTCATAATTTCTGATCCCCATGGCTGAAATCTTCGATCAGTTGATGTCTCAAACATGTGATTTATTTCAGTGAATGAAATCACTGATTTCATTCTTCCTGTTCCTAGTATCCATCTATCATCTATCTATCTATATCTATATCTATATCTATATCTATATCTATATCTATCATCTATATCTATATCTATATCTATATCTATCATCTATATCTATATCTATATCTATATCATCTATATCATCTATATCATCTATATCTATATCTATATCTATATCTATATCTATATTATCTTTATCTATATCTATATCTATATCTATATCTATATCTATATCTATATCTATATCTATATCTATATCTATATCTATATCTATATCTATATCTATATCATCTATCTATCATCTATCTATCTCTATCATCTATCTATCCAGCAAATTCTCAGGTAAAATGTTTAAAGTATTAATGCAAATAGGTTTTCAAGCTGAGTTCAGCTATATTTCATAAACCCTTTATTTCTTTTATTTAGTATTACACTTATATCCCATCTTTCTTCCAAAGAACTCAAGGTGGTGTGCATGATTCTCCACATCTTCATTTTATCCTTTAAAAAACTGAGTAAGGTAAGGTCATCCATTAAGCTTTGTGGCTGAGTAAGGATTTGAACTCCAATCTCCCAGGGTTGTTGTTGTTTTTTTTTTTTTTTTTTAGTAGTCTTTATGAATAACTACAGATTTAAGTTTCTTTATATCATGGACCACTGCTCTGTGAGATACTTTGGTTTCAGGAACAGTAGGAAATATGTGATTGATTGATTGATTTTAGAACATTAGTCATGTTTGCTGGAATTCAAATAAACAGAGATGGGCTGAAATAGAATTGACGAAAAGGGGAAAGGGAATGTGATGTATTGCACAAATGAAAGATTCCAAGGTTGATTTGAATGAGACTAGCAAGAGTTTTGTTGTTGTTGTTGTTGTTGTTGTTGTTGTTGTTGTTGTTGTTGTTGTTGCTGCTGCTGTTGTTGTTGTTGTTGTTTTAGTGGCAGTTTAAAAGCAAGAAACAACTAACAGGCACCTTTTTTTGCAGGGGAAGGCGGTCTAAATTAAGTTACTAAAACTAAGCTTTAGTTGGGGGGTGGGGTTGAACTGAGTTTTTGTGTGGTGGAACTGTGAGTTCTGTTCTGATACTGGAAACAAATCCTTGGCTTAAGCGCATGCTCAAAGCCACCCTCCCTTAATTCTAATTCTCAAGAACTGTGAGGGGAGAGACTCCATCAGGCAAGGCCTCCTTCCACCTGCCTTGCCCCACCCTCCGGCCCTGGGTCTCCTCATAAGGAAGATGTGCCTGGAGGAAGAACTGTGAGGGGAGAGACTTCATCAGGCAAGGCCTCCTTCCACCTGCCTTGCCCCACCCTCCGGCCCTGGGTCTCCTCATAAGGAAGCTGTGCCTGGAGGAGGAACTGTGAGGGGAGAGACTCCATCAGGCAAGGCCTCCTTCCACCTGCCTTGCCCCACCCTCCAGCCCTAGGAGTCCTCATAAGGAAGCTGTGCCTGGAGGAAGAACTGTGAGGGGAGAGACTCCATCAGGCAAGGCCTCCTTCCACCTGCCTTGCCCCACCCTCTAGTCTCTGCTTCTCATTTTGTATTGTATTATGTTGTGCACTGTGGTTTGCTGTTGTTTTATTGATTGGAGTTTAGAAATTACTTATTGTAACTGTTGAGTGGATTTCTGTTAATTTTGAAATGCTGATATTTAATATTATTCTATATTGTTTTAATGAATGTTGAATGTTATTTTATTTGCATATTGTATATTGTATTATGCATATTGTCTTATTTATATGATGTTAGCTGCTCTGAGCCTGGCTTTGGCTGGGGAGAGCGGGATACAAATAAAATTTATTTATTCATTTATTTATTTATGATCAGTTGTTTTGCAGCCAGCTCTGGTTGCTGGAGCTCTAACCTGTTGCAAACAAACAAACAAAACAAACCCCGTGAAACAAAGTATATTCTGCCAGCCTGAATTCTGCATGGTTCTGGACTGGAACAACTCCAAGTACTTTGGAAATCTAAAATGCAGGGGCTTATTTTGAAAGATAGACTTTTGGGAAGTGCATTGTCTCAATCTAATGATTGCCGCCTATTTTCAGTATACCTCTGAATACAACGTAGGTGCTGGGAACTAAAAATGGAGAAGGGGTATTATTTTCAGTTATGAGTTTCCAGTGGTGTCTTACTACCTGCTGTTAGAAACAAAATGCTCAGTTAGATGCACCTTGGGCTGATCCAGCAGAGCAATTATTATGTTCTTACACAGAGGTGTTGGTGCTCAGAACAGTGCTTTCCAGTCCAGCAGATTTTCCCTCCCCACATCTAAGTTGATGACATTGAATGTTGCTGCATATGGGGGCTGGAGGGTAAATCCACTGGATTATAAGGGCGAGGTTGCCCAAAATGTAAGGTCATATTAACCATGTTTTAGTCAGAGTAGATCCACTAAAATTAATAACCATGACTAAGTTAGAGCCTTAATTTCAATAGGTTTACTGTGAGTAAAACTTAGTTGAATACCACCCATAGCTTCACTTCTTATTGCTTGATTGATTATTGGTATTTTGCATTTCACATTGCATTTTGCTGTTAGCCACCTTGAAACCATTTGGTGGAGAGGTACACATTTAATATACAATACCTTGTTGCCATGTGCCGTGATTTTTCTTATAGAGTCTCACCAACCACAATGGATAGAGCCACACCAATGGATATTGGAGAGTAGTGTTGGCATCTGTCTGTCTCAAGAGACAATGGAGTGCTCCTCGAGGGGTGAAGTCAAGCTACTATGTTAGCAGCACCAAAGTGACCTCTCTGGGGTGCAAGCCTGGGCTGTGTGTATGGAGGTCCGGGGATTCCCAGATGACAAGTCTTGTCCTCACTAATGTCTCCCAAAGGAGAGTATTATATAATACTAGATACTATATTGGAAAATAGGGACATGGGTGGCGCTGTGGTCTAAACCACTGAGCCTCTTGGGCTTGCTGATCGGAAGGCTGGTGGTTCGAATCCCCGTGATGGGGGACCATTGCTTGGTCCCAGCTCCTGCCAACCTAGCAGTTTGAAAGCATTCCAGTGCAAGTAGATAAATAGGTACTGCTGTAGCAGAAGGTTAACAGTGTTTCTGTGCGCTCTGGTTTCTGTCATGGTGTTCCATTGCACCAGAAGCAGTTTAGTCATGCTGGCCACATGACCCAGAAAGCTGTCTGTGGACAAACACTGGCTCCCTTGCTTGGCCTGAAAGCAAGATGAGCGCCACAACCCCATAGTCGCCTTTCACTGGACTTAACTGTCCAGGGGCCCTTTACCTTTTACCTTTACTATATTGGAAAGTATTATGTAATACTATATTGAGAAATTAGAGGTTAAATAATAAATAATCATACACATGTGTAGATCTGACCTTTTGCTACATTGAGACCTCAGTTCTGCCTCCGGCCTTTTTGTCTCCCACCTTGAGTGTGAACTGAACATGTTGACCTTTGCTTCCTTCTACATAATATCCTGTGTCAATATCACAGTCAAACACTTTTTCTTTCACAGGCTCTTATGTCAATTTCACAGGCACGTTCCTCAAAGTACAGAACTAACTACAACCTTTCCTTGATCTTCTCAACAAAGCTACTGAATAGGTACCCTCTGTGGAGTTGGGTGGGCAGTGACTTGTAGCTAAGTATCCTTCCTTAGGGGACGCAGGTGGTGCTGTGGGTTAAAGCCTCAGCACCTAGGACTTGCCGATTGAAAGGTCGGCGGTTCGAATCCCTGCGGCGGGGTGCGCTCCTGTCGTTCGGTCCCAGCGCCTGCCAACCTAGCAGTTCGAAAGCACCTTCGGGTGCAAGTAGATAAATAGGGACCGCTTACTAGCGGGAAGGTAAACGGTGTTCCGTGTGCTGCGCTGGCTTGCCAGAGCAGCGATGTCACGCTGGCCACGTGACCCGGAAGTGTCTGCGGACAGCACTGGCTCCCGGCCTATAGAGTGTGATGAGCGCACAACCCTAGAGTCTGGCAAGACTGGCCCGTACGGGCAGGGGTACCTTTACCTTTACCTTATCCTTCCTTAGTACTAGGTATCCTTCCTTAGTACTCATGCCACATCTTTTACTTAAACACTTGACAATCTTAGCATTACGATGCTTGAATGGGCTGCAAAATTAGACAGAGCTGCTTAATGTTGGGGTGGGAAAGCTGTGGACTTCAAGTTGTTCTTAGACTCCATCTCCCAGCTATGTGACCAATGGTAAAGGATTATGGCAGTTGTGGTCAAGCAACATTTGGCTTAAAGCATATGCATGTTTTTGCTAGTTGGCACTGTACTATAAATTCCTTAAATTAGTAGTCCTCACCCTCCACTTCTCTCCTTTAGGATAGACTTACTGCCAGGAATTCAATTACTCACTTTTCTAAGGACATGAGGACATGCACAGTCATCTTTCCAAAGGCTTACACATAGCTCAGTCAGCAGAAAACAATAATTGTCACCCAGGTCAACCTTCTGTCAATACTAGTTCCAACAGCATTGTTATGTGTTTGTGTATATCACCAGATTTCTCCATGTTTGGAACTGAAAAAGTAACATAATATGATAAAGGGGTAGGAGCATAATCTGTACAAAGTTAAGCTAAAGTAGGAGGGTAGGGTATGTGGCCCTCCATAAGTTTCTGAACTACAACTCCCATCATCCTTGACCACTGGCTATCCTAGTTGGGATTGATGGAAGATGTAGTTCAGCAAAATCTAGGGGGCCAAAGGTTCCCCATCCTTGGGTGAAGTATTTGGGGCCTTTGCAGTTTAGGAAGAAAAATGACTGCTGGGACACATGAATCAGACTTATAAAATTACGGGTATCATGTAGAGAGTGGAGGAATAATGTTATTTGACTCTATTTTTTGCCTCTTCTGAACCTGTGGCCAATTAATTTTGTTAAATGACTGAACAGTGTTATGAAAAAGTGCTCCTTTATAGAAACCGTAATTAACTTACAGAATGCAATAAAAATAACACCTTTTTATTTATTTCACTAGCCCTTCCCCTGTGGGGAGTGCCCTGAGAAAATAATTCACTGTGATTAAGATATAGATCTGTTGATCAGAAATGAAAGATTCCTTCTACCTCTCCAGCCCCTCCCTTCACCCCCCTCCACTTGAGCTCAAGACATTACCATAAACAACTTGGTTTCATTCGTGTGTGTGTGTGTGTGTGTGTGTGTGTATATATATATAGGCAATCACTCTGTTTTAATGGCAAAATGCACCTGAGTACACAGAAAGAGGGCTCATCCACTTTCCCATTTCTTGCTGCAATTTCTAGGCAAAAGTCCGTGATTTATAGGCACATTTTTTGGTTTGCTTTTGCCCTGCTGCTTTCCCCAGGAAAACCCACTGTTTTCCATTGAATTGGAACAGATGCCAGTCAGGTTTTCACTGGATTGATGTTTGTTCCATTTCAGAGTCTTCCCAGGGGAAGGGATGGGGCATAAACCATTCGGACCCATGCCTACAAATCACAGACCTATGCCTAGAAATGGAACACAAATTGGAGCAGAAATGGAAGTGTGGATGAGCCCAAACCCAAGTCTTTAATGTCCCTGATCCAACTTCAGGTGCCCCACTGATGACAAAGTCTGACCCAAGTAGGTTAAAATAGCATCTCTTAACCACATAATTTAGGATGCACTTAGAGGTGCTAAGCTTCCCTGATTGAACATAAGAAGAACATTGATGGATCAACCCAAAGACCTATCTAGGACTCCATCCTGTTTCTCATTGGCCAATCAGATGTTTATGGGAAGTATCCACACAGGATGTGTGCGTAACAACACTCTCCCACTATCACTGCCCAGCAAGGGCTACTCAGAGGCAGACTTCTGCAGTATTCAGTGAGTATGACCAGGAGCCAACAATCATTGTTGTCATATGATTTTATTTCAATTTATATCCTCTTTAAAAAACACATTTAAATCAAAATTAATCAGCAATAAAACAAAACAAAACAACCTAAACGGGGGGAAACACTATGAAAAAGCAGACTACGGCAAGCCTATTAATCTAGTAAATTGTCCATTTTGAGGGGCGCTCAACCTACAGCCCCAGGGCTTAATGCAGCGCTCAGCTGAATGTTATGCAGCCCATGTACTGATTTCAAAAACTATGTGCTAGTGATCAGTTCAGACCTCCAGCAAGAGCTCTCTGTGCCTTTCCCATCACCCAGATAGGGAGAAAGAGGGAGGGAGAGACAGAAAGTAAGAAACTCGGGTGGCAGAAAGAGAGTGGCAGGGACCTACTTTTACCTCTGCCCCTCCCCGTCATTGGCTTCAGTCACACCTACATCTGGCATGTGGTGCCTGGATAAGTTTACCTTCAAGGAAATGTGGTTGCCAAGAGCAATAAAGTTGCTCATCAAAATGGCCAAAGCTTAAAACAGGGTTTCCCAAACTTGGATCTCCAGTTGTTTTGGACTACAACTCCCATCATCACTAGCTAGAAGAACCAGTGGTCAGGGATGATGGGAGTTGTACTCCAAAGCAGCTGGAGACCCAAGTTTGGGAAACTCTGGCTTAAAAGACCAAGCACAATAGGCCTCTGTAAAGGTGAAGGGAAAGGGACCCCTGACCACTAGGTCCAGTCGTGACTGACTCTGGGGTTGCGGCGCTCATCTCGCTTTATTGGCCGAGGGAGCCAGCGTACAGCTTCCGGGTCATGTGGCCAGCATGACTAAGCCGCTTCTGGCGAACCAGAGCAGTGCACGGAAACGCCGTTTACCTTCCCGCTGGAGCGGTACCTATTTATCTACTTGCACATTGACGTGCTTTTGAAATGCTAAGTGGGCAGGAGCTGGGACCGAACAATGGGAGCTCACCTCGTCGTGGGGATTCAAACCTCCGAACATCTGATTGGCAAGTCCTAGGCTCTGTGGCTTAACCCACAGTGCCACCCGCGTCCCTAGGCCTTTGTAGAAAAGCCTTTATTGCTCAAAGCCATCACCCAAACGTCAGATGGCCCTCCAGATATTAACTAAATATATGGGCGGGTTCATCTAGGACAGGGGATGAGAACTTCAGGCCTAGGAGGCTGAATATGTAGATTTGGAAGTAAATATGCCCTCTGCTAAGAAATAAAATCTGAGGTTTTTGTTTTGATTTTGGAAGTCATCTTTTAACTCCCCCCCCCCTATGCCTCAAAAAAGCACTTTGTTTCTGAGTTTTTTTCTGCATTTTAAAAGAACCAGTGGTTTCAAGCAAAGTGTTTCTTTTTGAATCACAGAGTGTTTGAGCTACATTTAGTTTACTGAAGTATAAATTGATTCCTGCATTTTGATGCTTTTCTTATAAAAAGAAGGGGGGGGGGACCTTGTGAAAGATAGAGAACACAAAGGAAAAGAAGAAAGCAAAAATCCACATCTTGGATTTTGCCTCCAGGAACAAGTAATTTACCTGTAGATTGCAAACCAAACTTCCATCACTGAAAAGACATGCCGGGTATAATATATATATATATACATGTTAGAGATTAGTCTGGTATCTAGTTCATAATATTTGGTTAACAATTTAAGCATCAACAATTGACATTCTTTAATTTACAATCAACCCAAGGCTAATATCACAATAAATGAGGGATACTCATAAATTATTATTATTATCAATATTATTAGTATTAATCCATCAAGAATATCCTCTTCCATTAATTATTTTTTCCTTGTGTATTGAGTCCCTGACAGTAGTAATTAGAAATGCTTCTGTAAGATCTAGGGTAATATCTGGGACTGCGCATAGGGGAACATGCCAGCAATATGGTTATTTTTTATGACTAATCCTGAAATAGCATCAACAGAGATTTCATCTGACTGAAAAATACAGTGAAATGTCAGAATATAAAATTAACGCTCTGAAATCAGAATGGATGACTCTGCAATTAAATAGTAAGCAAATGACCCCTGAACAGTTGAGTCTAGTCAAAAGCGACTATGGGGTGCGGAACTCATCTTGCTTTCAGGCTGAAGGAGCCAGTGTTTGTCCACAGAAAGCTTTCCAAGTCATGTAGCCAGCATGACTAAACCGCTTCTGGCACAACGGAACACCATGATGGAAGCCAGAGGGCACAGAAACACTGTTTATCTTCCCACCGCAGTGGTACCTGTTTATATACTTGTATTCAGAGGTATACTGAAAATAAACGGCAATCATTAGATTGAGACAATGCACTTCCCAAAAGTCTATCTTTCAAATAAGCCCCTGCATTTTAGATTTTCAAATTTTAGAGCTCCAGCAACCAGAGCTGGCTGCAAAGCAATTGATCATGAGAATTAGAATTAAGGGAGGGTGGCTTTGAGCATGTGCTCAAGCCAAGGATTTGTTTCCAGTATCAGAACAGAACTCACAGTCCCAACACACAAAAACTCAGTTCAACCCCCACTAAAACTTAGTTTCAGTAACTTAATTTAGACTCCCCTTCCCCTGCAAAAAAAGAAGTGCCTGTTAGTTGTTGCTTGCTTTTAAACTGCCAGTAAAACAACAAACAACAACAACAACAACAACAACAACAAAACTCTTGCTTATCTCATTCAAATCAACCTTGGAATATTTCATTTGTGCAATACATCACATTCCCTTTTTTTTCCCATCAATTCTATTTCAGTCCATTTCTGTTTTTTTGAATTCCAGCAAACATGACCAATGTTCTAAAATCAATCAATCAATCAATCAATCAATCAATCACATAGTTTTTGAACTGCTAGGTTGGCAGTAGCTGGGACAGAGCAACAGGAGCTCACCCCGTCACATGGATTCAAACTGCCAACCTTTCCATCAGCAATCCCAAGAGCAGCTGTGGTTTAGACCACAGCGCCACCCATCTCCTCGGATGACTCTGAATATGTCAAGAAGATGCATAGACAGACATATAGAGGCAATGTTATGGAAAGATCCACCAGGACAAGCAGCTCAGCACAACCAAATATACACCATCAAAACTTGCTTACCCTACCTCAACCAGGGCTAAGCCAGCTGAGCTGAGACCAGTGTAAGTTCAAAAAAAAGGGGGCATTCTGGGGGTGCAGTAGAGGCATGACCAAAGTGGGGAGTCATGGGGTTAGCCTGGATCCTAGGTCAGTTCAGTCACATGACTTGGAAACCCAGGATAGAATGCTATTTTAAATATGAATATTCAGGGGGAAAATTGAGTGTATATTGGGAAATATTTTCAGTAAAATACTGATAGGATTTTTTTATGAGGACTTTGTGGTAAAGTGGAGAACTGACCTGGAAAATGTTGAACAAAATGATAAAGCGAGAGAAACCAAAATTGACAGATTGGCCCATCCCTAATAGAGATGTAAGTGTTGTGTCATATGCAGTTATAACAGGTAAGGTTGCAATGCTCACCTCCTTTCTCCCAATACCTGCAAACAAAGCATTTACTATGTTACTCCAGAGAGATATCCTATTAAGGGGGAAAAAGAGTTAATAAGGGAAAACTATAATGGAACAAAATGGTTGCTGAGTTCGATTTGTAATATTTGATTGTCTCCACAAATGACAGATCCTCTGGGATATAGAAAAGAAAAATGGGAGAGAGATTTGCAGTCAACAATTATATACAATCAGTAGAAATTTAGTTCCAGTAATGGAACTAAATATGCTACTCTGTGCAGAGTGAAATTGAATTGATGTGGAGTTATTTTAAAATAGTTTTCAGTCTCATAAAGATGAAATGTCACATCTGGGGGAGGGACCATGTTGTTGGAAATGTGGAGCTATTAGTGCAAAACATTACTACTATGGGTACAAGATCCAGTGTGGAAATGAAGATTAACTATGACTTAATATGATATGCCTATGAATTATTTAATACTACTACTGAAATTATTTAAAACCCACCTTGAGAGCTATGCTCTGCCTCCACATTCGGAGGCAGTATACTTCAGAATTCAAGCTTAACATGAGTGAGCAGTGTGATAAAGGAGCAAAAAAAGTGAATGCTATTCTAGGCTGCATCTACGGAAGTATAGTGTTCCAATCAAGGGACATAATAGTACCACTCTATTCTACATTGGTCAGACCACATCTCAAATACTGTTTCCAGTTCTGGAACCACAATTTAAGAAGAATATTAACAAGGTGGTACATGTGTAGAGGAGTGCAAGCAAGATGATCAAGGGTCTGGAAACCAGGCCTTATGAGGAACAGTTGAAGGAGCTGGGTATGTTTAGCCTGGATAAGAGAAGACTGAAAGGAAGTATGATAGCCATCTTCAAATATCCCAAGGGCTGCCACGTGGAAGATGGAGCAAGATTGTTTTTTTCCTGCTCTGGAAGGTAGGAAACAAACCAATAGCTTCAAGTTACAAGAAAGGAGATTCCAACTAAACATCAGGAAGAAAAGCACAACCATTACAGTTTTGTGGTGTGTAAAAAACAAATCACCTAATCTTCACAATTCATGGTGCATAATTGGTCTGAAAAACTGTGTGCAAAAGATGAAACAAGATGGGCTGATCCGGCAAGCTCTTCTTCTCCTTCAAACATGTATTGGAGGTAGATACAGTTTGCTCTGCATGTTTGTTTGTTTAATGCATGGGAATACTGCCTTCGGTCAATGCACCCCAAATTGCTGTTTGTTCACATTCAGCAGTAAAACATGGGCTCTTTCTCTGCTGGGACAACAACAGCAACACTGCTTGCACATGGTGGTTCAAAGTGTAGCCCTGCGCCAAGAAACATGGCACAAAAGAAAGTGTGGATGATCCCTTATTTGTGGCTGGAAGGAAGCTAGATACATTGCATCCAGGGTTTGGAGTTGCGAAGGCTATTCAAGTTCCTCTTCATTGCTTTTCCTGAAAACCGGCAGTCTCAGGGCCAGGAGGGTGAAAAGAAAGCAAACTCCATTGCAACAAGTACCAACCTCTCAGTGACCTGTCTATGGTCCTGAAATGCCCAAATCTGCCTGCCTTTGGTCTCCAGAATCAGGATTTTTGTCTTCATCCTTTCTGCCTGTTTGCTTCTTGCACTACACCCCCACTCTTGGATCTTGATTGTGGATTCGATTCTTTCTTCCCATCTGCTTCTTACTCTCAGTCAGTTCCTGGTTTACTTCCTTCTTGCCCATCCACGGATACAGCTTCCTCTGGATTTGACACAAATCAATCATTCAAAGAGCATCCAGCCATACGAGTCCCTACCTGTTGTCTTCAGTGATGCAGTCTAAAGTACTGGTGAGAATCAGACCCGATTTCCTTTTGTTCGAATTCCTAGAATTACAAGAGGTTGTTTCTTTTCCCTATGCAGAAAAGAGCTCACCGTGGTTTCTGGATCCCTGAATTGAAGTTTGTTGCTGTCAGTTGCAATGTGATGGTTTCACATAAGGTATATAGTGTACCAAACTGTTGTAATTAGTTGTCCTCTATTGTGACTATGTAAATGTTATTCAAATAAGCAGTGAACTTTTGCTTTACTAAAGGGGTAGACTTTTTTGTGGTGCAATGTATTGAGTTCTCCAGCTTTTGATCCTTTGAATAACCTATAACAATAAAACATGATGTTCATTTTATGTGCAGGCACTTAGGACTGGAAGGATCTGTGTAGCTGCCTTTTACTTGCATCCTGTGTTCCTTCATTTATAGCTCCACAAGTCATCCAGCAACCTTGGAAGCAGACCAAATAATGCCAAAAGCAAATGCTGAAATGAAAATGTAAATATATGGAGTTGATGTGAGATGAATCATTCTCTTCTTCTATGGCAGTTGAAACCTGAAGATGCAGTTTTTTATATCTACATATATTACATCATACCTTTATGCCTCCACACATGCAAATTCTGCTAGCTGCTGGATTGTGACAGCCCAAGAGGATTAGGACAATTGTGATAATAAACAGCATGGATCTGGCAATCACATATTTCTCTCTGGCAATTGCATTCTCAAAGAAAGCCTTAGGAGCCTATGCATTTGATGTTTAGTGTCCACATGATAAAATGACATTGAGGGTCTGATGTGAGAGGGAGGGATTACACACACACACACACACACACACACACACACACACACACCATACTTTTTCTAAGCACCCAGTCCCAATTCACATCTTCCAAGAACATAACATAGGCTAAATACACATGTGGGACAGGGAGACGGGGGCTAACCCTAACCCCAACCAATGCACATTCAATATGGGGTGAAAATTCACCCAGTGTAAACTGCATGTGCATATCCTCTCTCTCCACATAAGGAGAAACCCTTCTTCTTTTGTACGAAAGATTTTAACACACAAACAATATAAATACACTTTCAGTTTATATACTTGGAGGGCCTGTTCACATCTGAGCACTTTGAACACGTGAAGAAGACTTCAGCCACCCAAAATCGTTTTGAAAAGATTCCGGAATTAAATAAGGGGGATATGGATTTGATTCCCTGATCAGTCATGAATCTCCCTGGCTTACATTTGACCAGTCACTTGCTCTTAACCTACTTTGTAGGTTCCTTCTAATGAGTGTGTTCTTTTTCATTCGAGTTCCCAAAGCATTGTCAGATACTAATAGTGAACTCATTTTCTAAGTATGGATCCTTATGCTGCTGGGGGGGGGGGGTGCAATCAGCAAGTTTGAGGAACTCCCAAGTTTTGCAGAAGGGGAAAACAAAAACCAGAGGGAGGAGCTATAAGGAGGGTGGAATCCACCAAAATCCACACCATGGGGGCTGAGTATGCTGGGTCTTCCCAGAATTCTGTATGTTCACACTGATGTGATTGAAATCAAGGTTCAACGTCACATGGGGAGCCTACAAAAGTAGAGACAGCTCTTTGCTTCGTATCTTCCACCTCCAATGTGTGGAGAGTGGTCTGGGCAATGCAACAGTAATTGTAATCTCATTAGGGTGAACACCCAAGTAGGGCTAATTGGATGGGCATGGAATGAAAAACCATTGAGGGGGTAATGGAACAGAGTATCCTGGGAAAGGAAAATGACTGGATAGGTGCATAATAATAATAATAATAATAATAATAATAATAATAATAATAATTTATTATTTATACCCCGCCCATCTGGCTGGGCCTCCCCAGCCACTCTGGGCGGCTTCCATAGAACCCAAAAATACAGTAAAATATCACACGTTAAAAACTTCCCTGAACAGGGCTGCCTTAAGATGTCTTCTGAATGTCAGGTAGTTGTTTATAACACTTTGCTGAATTTTTCAGTTGCACCATTTAAGAATGAAATTGAATGAAAAGAGGGTCCTACCGTGCCTGATGTCTGGAGTACTCTTTCAAAAGAGATCCTCTTGGCCCCATTTCTAGAACTTTTCAGTAATCAGCTAAAATGTTTCTTTGTTTCTCTTTGGTGAAAACTAGGATTACTGCAGCCATTTTATTCTTATTTGTTAATTGATATTATTGGATGCACTTTAGAATAATTTGATAGTGAGTTTCTTGCTTTACTGCACTATCACTGATTTATTGTTGCATACCTAAGATACCTAAAATAACATTATTGGTAATGATAACAACAGCAACATATGAAAATTTGTTCAATGATCTCATGAGTGCTTCATGCACAAGTTCCAATTTAATCTAGTTCCATGTGATCAAATATTTCCCCAGCCTTGAAAGAAGTGAGCTATTGAAAACCTGTCAAGTAATACATATTAAAAAATGATTCCACAATAGCTAAAAATATGTTGACCTAATTGACATTTTAGAAACACCTTCTATTAGTTCCATCATTTTAGAAAGACAGATAAGGTTTGCTATATTGGATGAGCAGTGGATGTTATTCCATTAATCTTGCAGCTGATAATTTAAAATTGCCCATTAGACACCATGCAGCTGTCTTCTATTGATTGTGGGTTGCTTCTAGAAATGAGTTACATTTTTTTTAAAAATATATATAAAAGGTAGCCACCACCCCACCACCGCCCTTTAATAAAAGCTGATCAACCTAACCAGAATATATAAGACAGTATTTATTATGTTTTGGTAATCTGGTAAGTCTAATGGGCATTGTCTACTTTGAGTGGTAGAAACTTTCCAAAGTCTCCTGCAGAGGTCTTTCCTATGACCTGCTATTCAGATTCCTATTAAGTGGAGAAATCAGGAATTCAAGCTGGGACCATTCATAAGAAAATCACGCACCCCTGAGCTACAGACATATTAGAAGTCAAGTTGCAAAATGCCCTGAATTCTCAGTGCAATCACTGCAGTTGCCTATAAGTATTGTTACTACCATGGTCTGTAAATACAATCTACGAAGCATATGTGTGGATTAAAACAGGATATGTAATGGGCATCTTGTGGTTATTTCTGAACCTTTAATTAATGGAATACAAGCAACACTGTAATGCTTTCCAGCTTATACAAAGTGTCAGGGATGATTATGGGACTTGTAATTCAACAACATGCAGAGTGCAACTGGTTCTCCATCCCTGAAATACATAAACCAAGACATGCCACGAGCATTATGTTCCTGAGAACCCAAGCGTACCTAAAATCACCAAGTCTTGCCCACTTCCTTAGAACTGCACAGAGAAGGGTTATTTCTGTCTGTCTGCAGTGCCTCTTATTTCATGACCTACAGTAGCTTAAATATACACTACTGGACCTTAAGATGTCAGCATTATTGTTAACACCTGCATTCTGTTGTTCTGCTTACACAACCATATCCGATTGTGTTTTGTGCTTTGAAGTATGTCATTCTGTCTCACCTTGTTCATATGCCCTTCTCCTCTCCACCTCCCATGTGCTCATTCTTGCTAGTGCCCCACTTATGGGTTGAGTGCTGCTATTATTAAGCACAGCCAAATTAAATTTCAATTAAGCCGTGCCCCATTAAACTTAGGAAATTTAAACAAGTCAGATGAAATTAATTAAACGAAGCCAAATGAACAGGACTCCAAATAGAGCAGAAACACCTTGCAAAGCATTCAGAAACTGAAAACCTGGCTATATATGACGGGATGTTGGATATAATTTGGAAAATGATAAACCCTTTAATTGGCCAGTTCTAGATGCTAGGCTGCTTCATCGCCCCAATCCTTAGATCTAATAGGCGGATTTTAAGGAGCTGGCCCTGTCTCCCATCCCCCCATTGTTAATATTCCCATGAGACCTAAGCTAGTCCTCAGTGGGTCAATAAAATTGTGTCTGAGCTGTACCACTTCAGGCTGCAGCTGACAATTCAAATGATGCATGTTCCTCTAAACTAAAGCAAAATCCCTGCACATAGATGCTGTACAGAAAACTAGCAAGAACACAAATGCTACAATTAATTATAGAGGCCCAGCCCTCCTAATATTCTGAATCCTTGAGACGATAGACGATTCCTTCCTTCCTAAGGGAGGGTTACCTGGCACCATATAGGACATCCTTTTTTGCACCAGGATGAGACCATTTTATTTGCCCAGGTCTTCCAGGAAGGCATCTGTTGATACCTATTGCCATTGCTCTTATGGCTTTTACTGATTCTTTTGCTTTGATCTCTTTCTTTATTGGGTTGGTTTAATTTTCAGCATTAGCACCTACATGTGCTATCTGGGTAATGGGAGTTCACTCTGCGTATGGAAATTGTGTCAGACCCTACTCTGGTTGTAAAGCGACTGCCTCTCTCCTGATTGCAGTAAAGAGATATATTGGGCTTGACAAAACAGGATTGCTGTGAGGTCACCTAAGTCAAAACAGGAACCCTTCAGCACTTTGTGGTGCCTTGGTGATGCAAACATTCTTTAAAGAAATAATCCTGTGGACAAACATCTGGTGTTTTTAAAAATAATGTTTTTAGGGACATCATAATTCTATAACACTAGGGTAGAATGCTGGAAGGGAGAGCAAATAGCAAAACATTGAGAAGGTGTGGAGAAAGAACTGTGTTGTGATTGAGAGGGCAATCGTGCAATCAGAGGGGCAAATTTGGTAGTGCTTGCCAGTTCTAGTGCTTATGGGGAGAAAGCAGCTTTGTGAGAACAAAACTGTTGTTCTGTATTTAAGAAAGGCATCCAGATGGAGAGGAGAAAGACAGAGCCCCTTTCTGGTTGGCAGGGTGGCGCTGTGGTCTAAACCACTGAGCCTCTTGGGCTTGCCAATCAGAAGGTCAACAGTTCGAATCTGCACAATGGATGAGCTCCTGTTGCTCTGTCCCAGCTTCTGCCAACCTAGGAGTTTGAAAACTCACTAGTGCAAGTAGATAAACAGGTACCACTGCGGTGGGAAGGTAAACAGTGTTTCTGTGCACTTTGGCTTCCATCATGGTGTTCCGTTGTGCCAGAAGCGGTTTAGTCATGCTGGCCACATGACCCAGAAAGCTGTCTATGGACAAACGCCGGCTCCCTCGGCCTGAAGCAAGATGAGTGCGGCACCCCATAGTCACCTTTGACTGGACTTAACCCTCCAGGGTCCTTTACCCAGCTTGTAAGCAGAGGGGATTATCTTATGTGATAAATAAATTCCTTTTAGTTCTTCCCCTCCCCAAAACAACTTTAAAGCCTCAAGATCTATTTGTCTGCAATTTCTCAGCTTTCTTACCAAGGGAAACGTCCTTGTGTCCACAATTTTTCAGACCAATTGCCCACAAAGCACTAGGGAGATTAAGTGATTCATTTTTCACACACCACAAAACTGTAATGGCCGTGCTTGTGGGATAACCATTGCAGCTCTCCTTCTCAAATTTGGTAGTGTTCATGACTTCAGAAGGGGCAGCCTTCCCTGAAAATTTCCACCCCTTTCCTGTAAAAATCAGATGAAATGTTGTAATAGGGCCCACTTCATACACTCACACCAGCACAGCATGGTGAATGCCCATTTCTTTGTGTGTGCTTTGAGGGACACAAATGTATGAATGATCCAGGGTATTCTGAACATTTTAATTCGTAGGCTTATATCAATGATGACACATTTATATATGGAAATCATGTCTGCATGGAAGGCACTGCATGATACTGTTGTGGTCATCTAGTGATGAAGATACATCAACTGTTAATGTCAAGTAAATTTATTTATCACTAAGGATTTCTTCTTAAAGAGTCAGATAATGTTGACGAATAATGTTGATGAATAAGCCTTAAATATGAGGTTGTGCTTATATATCTTATTAGTTTACATTTGGGCAAGCATTTCTGTATGCATATCATATCCAGGGGCCTTTTCTTTTCTTTTGGAAAAGGAGAATAGTCCTGGAATTAAACAAACCACTCTAAATATGACTTCATGTATTAGGTCTTATAGCGCTGCTGGTAGCTCACACACTAATTGTGTGCAGGGGCTGAATCGGTGCCAGTTCTGGTTGCAGTCTCATTAGCATATTCATAAGTCACAGCCTCATGCAGGTGCCAGAATGCTGAGAAATGTTTTGTGACTACTCAACTCCGCTATAGAAGAAACTCCTAAATAACCCTTTGCTTTTAAAAAAAAAGCCATTATGCACCATAAAACAAAACTGTTTAATGCTGTAAAGTGGACGTCAGGCTTTTTAGCAATTATACCGCAAAGGAATGAAGCAATTTCAGCCTATCCACACGCCCCGCCACCACCCCACTCCTGCACATACTTCACAGGGGCAAGGAGACAGAATATTCAGATTCTAGCCAGGATCAATGAACTGTTCCTTGTTATCAAGCCTATTCCAATTCAGCCTCTGGTGTGTGTGTGTGTGTGTTTTGCTAAGGGGATGATGCTGATGGGCTGCATGTGAGGATGATTGCCTGATTGTTACCGGATTAGGCAAATGTGGATTGGAATCCATGGAAAACAACAAGCAGAGAGGGGGAATGAGTCTCCCTTAAATAACTCCAAACAAACAAATGTCCTTAGTGACTCTAATAAATGCAAAACAAATGCATGTGCTCAGCAGGCCTCTGCCAGTAGGAGTGCCAGGATCTGTCTGGAACAATCTAGCCTCTTGGTGGAGATGCGAGAACGAGGAGGCCTCTAGAAGAGGAAAGAGAAAGTGCATTGCAATACAAAGGGAAGTGAGTCAAATAATGTGAAGGTGATGCTCCCCACTTCTCTTTTTTGATACACAAAGACAGACAGGTAGATAATGTCCTCCTTAACAAGTGCCTTGTCAATCAAAGAGCATGATTTTATCACCAAATATACTGCAATTAAAAGGAAATTTGTTCAACAGAGAAAGAAGCATTGAGTAGGATTCAGCTAAGTTTTACTCAAATTAAGGTAAAGGTAAAGGTACCCCTGCCCGTACGGGCCAGTCTTGACAGACTCTAGGGTTGTGCGCCCATCTCACTTAAGAGGCCGGGGGCCAGCGCTGTCCGGAGACACTTCCGGGTCACGTGGCCAGCGTGACAAGCTGCATCTGGCTAGCCAGCGCAGCACACGGAACGCCGTTTACCTTCCCGCCGGAGCAGTCCCTATTTATCTACTTGCACCCAGGGGTGCTTTCGAACTGCTAGGTTGGCAGGCGCTAGGACCGAGCAACGGGAGCGCACCCTGCTGTGGGGATTCGAACCGCCGACCATTCGATCGGCAAGCCCTAGGCGCTGAGGCTTTTACCCACAGCGCCACCCACGTCCCAGTTTACTCAAATTAGAGCCCCTGAAATTAATAAATACAACTAAAGACTCAGCCACACTTCCCTTTGTCCCATATTTTTTTTCTGTTTGTCCCTTGATTTCTAGGAACACATCTTTCTTTTGCCCTGCCTCTTTCCCCAGGAAAACCTGTGGCTTACTGCTGAATCAGAATAAATGTCAATCTGTAGAAAACCCTCGTGACGTTTGTTCCAATTCAGCAGGAAACTATCAGTTTTTCCAGGGAAAGTGACAAGACAAAAGAAAAATATCACAGATCCATTAGAAATCACAAGACAATGGGAAGTTTAGATCAGCCCCAAATTAGTATCACTAATTTTAATAGGTCTACTAAGAGGTAAAATGTGAATATCACCCATTATTCTAGCAGTTGCTTTGCCAATAAAAATGCAGACCTTCCAAGTGTCCCTGTTTTCCAGGGAAAGTCCCAGATGTACAGAAGCCATACCGGTTTCTGATTTGATCCTTGAATATCACACTTTTCCATAGGACATCCCTATTTTCATTGGAGAAATGTTGGAGGGTATGGAGCTATCTGACCCCCGAGCCTTCTGAAGACAGCCCTATATAGAGAAGTTTTAAAATCTTTAATGTGTTATTATGTTTTTATATATGCTGGAAGCCACCCACAGTGGCTGGAGTATCAATATAGAAATAATAATAATAATAATAATAATAATAATAATAATAATAATAATAGAAACACAGTTTTCATTGCAGAAATGTTGGAGTGTATGAAGAATGGCAGGATTTTAATTCCAAAGCCTTCAAAAGGAAAGGACCATAGTTCACAGGAATAGACCATGTTTCTTGCATGCAGAAGGTCCTTGATTCAATTGCAAGCATCTCCAAATAGGTCTGAAAAAGACTTCTGTCTGAAACCCTTGAGAGCCAACACCAATCAGTGTTGATAATGCTATTTCTATTGCTACATATTTATGGAGTGCTAGATTACTAAACGCCACTGAAAGCAGCAAGGCACAAGTTAATCACAACTATTTTTTCCCTTTGGTTTTAACACAAATATTATGTGCATCATTCAAGTCCAATATGCTTGTAAAGGGAAAATACATCAATTTCTACTGTGCAACCTCATCCTATGTATGTTTCCTTAGAAATAAATCCCAGTGAAATCAAGGAAGTGTGCCTAGGATTTCAACCTTAATCCATTTAAACAAGAATGGAGCATATATATAGATAGCATGTAGCATATTGAAAAATTGTCAGTAGGATCTATTTGGAATGAAAAGGTAAAGTTAGCTAATGGGTAAATTTGCAAGCTGGTTGCGCAACATATTTAGACAATACGGATTAATCTTTGCATGAATACTCAGGAGTAACCCTCCCTGGGTTCAATGACACTTAGTCCCAATGAAATGTAAGAATAAGAATAAGAATAAGAATAAGAATAAGAATAAGAATAAGAATAAGAATAAGAATAATTTATTATTTATACCCCGCCCATATAGCTGAGTTTTCTCCAGCCACTCTGGGCAGCTCCCAATCAAGTGTTAAAAACAATACAGCATTAAATATTTAAAACTTCCCTAAACAGGGCTGCCTTCAAATTCTGGTCTGTGACCGTAATAAAGTTCATTCGTTCATTCAGGGCTGCCTTCAGATGTCTTTTAAAGGCTTATTTCCTTCACATCTGAAGGGAGGGCGTTCCACAGGGCGGGCGCCACTACCGAGAAGGCCCTCTGTCTGATTCCCTGTAACTTCACTTCTCGCAATGAGGGAACAGCAAGAAGGCCCTCGGCGCTGGATCTCAGTGTCCGGGCTGAACAATGCGGGTGGAGACACTACTTCAGGTATATAGGACCGAGGCCGTTTAGAGCTTTAAATGTCAGCACCAACACTTTGAACTGTGCTCGGAAACGTACTGGGAGCCAATGCAGATCTCTCAGGACCAGTGTTATGTGGTCCCGGCGGCCACTCCTAGTCACCAGTCTAGCTGCTGCATTCTGGATTAATTGCAGTTTCTAGGTCACCTTCAAAGGTAGCCCCACGTAGAGTGCATTGCAGTAGTCCAAGAGCGAGATAACTAGAGCATGCACCACTCTGGCGAGTGTACTTAGTATTGTAGCCTTTGTTGAAACTTAATGAAGCACATTCCTTGTTTGCATTTATAATCATTTGCCCAAGTACAAAGGGGTCATTCGTTCCTTGTGCAAGTACACTTGGAGAGCAATTCAAAGAGTGGCATTTGGGGAGAAGGAGTTCCCAACGCATGCAGAAATGATAACCCTGGAAAATTCAAAGGGACACACACACACGATAACACTGAGAACAAATTGCACCTGGGCAGTCTTCTTTGCTAATGTGTATGAAATATATGCAGCACTCAAGGTCACATTGACTATATCTGCACTGGGATGAGTAGAGGATGAACAGCTCTTTGAAAATGTCATCAATGTATTATGTATAAAATGGATCTGTATTTCATTTCAATGTCAGCCATGCATGTCTCTTTTGTTCCTTTGCTTTTCTTTATCAATAAAGCATATGCATTCTGTTTTTCGCTGGGCATGGAAATTAGATTTCTGTTTTCCCCAAGTTTTTTCCTTTTTTTAATTGTGTGTGTATTTTGTTTGAGGGGTGGGGATTTGCTGTCAGAAGGGCACAGTCCTGTGTTCTTTGGTCCTTTAGAAATGCAGACTTGTACTCCTTGTTCTGCATAGGAACACCCCGGGTAAGAGGATGGGCAAGCAATATTGTGTTGTGAAGGATGAGACTCAAACCATTGCTTGTCCATTCCAGCCTTCAAGTTACCTCACGACATGGTTGCACTCATAGTAGAAAGTTAAGAAAGTGCAAGAAAATGCTGCGGTGCGAAAGGTTTTTGTTCAGGGTCCCAGGCCTTTGCCATACTACTTTGTCTTTGCTTTAAACATGTCCTAGTAATTTAAGGACTGCTCTCAAGTAGTTGCCCTGCAGAGATTTCCCTCTCCTGTGCTTTAATGTCACCATAAGGTAAAGGTAAAGGACCCTTGGAGTTTTAAATCCAGTCAAACTTGACTATGGGGTGTGGCTCTCATCTTGCTTCAGGCCAAGGGAGCCAGCGTTTGTCCACAGACAGCTTCCGGGTTAAGTGGCCAGCATGACTAAACCACTTCTGGTGCAACAGAACACCGTGACGAGAGCCAGAGCACATGGTAACACTGTTTACCTTTCCTCCACAGTGGTACCTATTTATCTACTTGCAGTGGTATGCTTTCAAACTGCTAGGTTGGCAGGAGCTGGGGCAGAGCAATGGGAGCTCACCCTGTCACACGAACTCAAAGTGCCGACCTTCTGATTGGCAACCCCAAGAGGCTCAGTGGTTTAGACCACAGGGTCAGCCACTCCCAAATGTCATTTTACAGGATATTCCCAACATGAAACAATATGTAAAGGGCAGGTAGAAGTAAAACAGGTTAAGTGCCATTGGCATAAGTTTCACAGGATGAGTAAGATACATATGAATAAAATTCATTACGAGTAAACGAGTTAATACATTTTGAGAAGTGAAGTTCCGAGTGTTAAAATAGAGATGTGGAAATATGGAAACAACGATGAAAGGCAGGATTGAGATTTGGAGATATGCTTCAAGGTCCAGACTATGGAAAGTCCCAAAAATTAATAATTACAATTTGGAAGACAATTTGACCTTTTTATTTTAGTTTTTTATTTTTATTGGATTATGATTTGATATGTTAATTGAATGTTTTTATTGGAAAATTAATAAAAATGATTTAACAGGGGGGAAAATACATTTTGAGAAGTAAGACAAAAAAAATGAAATGTAAAATCATATAATCCAGCCCCTGTAAAATTTGTCCATTCTAGCTGAAGTGGGAAAAACATATCTTAATACTCCTCCCAAACTAAACATGCAACTCATGAAAAGTTGCACATAAGGGGTGGGGGGTAGGGACTGGAATAGAATTGATTTATCTGAAATACTAGCCTTCTTTTTTCCCTTTTATATTGTGCAGTTTTGAGATATATGTCTTCCCCAAGTAGTGTTAAGAGATGAATTCCACTTGGCTGCACCACCCAATTCTACTGATAATGGATCTTGGATATAAGTAGAATGTGCCTGTTCTACCATATACTGAATGCTATGACGTCAGGCACATAGTGTGGAGCCAAAGTACCTGTGCCCGTCATTTCTAAAAACTATAAAATTTTCAGTGAGTTGCTTTGTGTTTGTGGTATTCCTTCTCTCAAACACTTTGCAAGCTGACTTGGGTACCAGTGGATAGGCATCTGATCAAACAAGCCAATTAATCATCATCATCATCTTCATCAAACCTTTATTAGCATCAGAAGCCAATTAATGTCACTGCTCTTTTTGCATGGTGTATTTAATATGGGACTCACCTTGTTTACATCTCAATTAATGCATTGTGTGTCTTCATAATGGTAGGTTTTCACAGAAACATAGAAATGGCCATTATGGTTGCTTGCCAGAAAGGTGGTGTTTCAAGTTAGCCATTCCCACAAATGTGGCATATGTCCAGGGTTCTATGTACTTAATTGCTTTCAAGCAAACAATAGCTATAACGTCAGAGAATCATTCTATTAGAATATGTGTGGCTTAAAACTGTCATTCGGTTTCTTCAAGGAATACCAGAAGAAAAGATGCTTTTCACTGGCTTTTTTAACTGAAGCGTAATTGGGTGCTCTATGTGTATACTGAATTGCATTGCAGCCTGCCTTTGTGATAAGGTGGGCTATAAATGAGAGGCAGAAAAGTGCCGGGAAAAATAAATGGCTTAAGTTATTCCCCTCCCCCCCCCACAAGCACACACAAACCTACTGTTCTCTGGCATACCTAAATTACAATTAGAATGAGCTTGGGGGGTTGGGGGTTGGTGCGGTGGGGGGCAGGACTAAAAAGCAAGAGAAGGAGAATGAACTGCCTTTTTACTCTTGAGAAATGATATTGCCATATTAAGGGTGAAAGCTCTGCATTTTCCTGGTCTAGTAATCACCTTTCGTGGGCACAGACCATGCAATAAAAACTGCTTTAAGAGAGCAAATATTGAATTTTCCTGGGGATTTTATAGAATTGTGCCATGACACCCACACACTTCACACAGGAGGGTGGTGTCAATGGGAGAGGGAGCTGAATTCCCCCAAGCTATGCTTCATCTCCCCCGTCCTCTAAATGGTGCTGCTGCTGAAAATACTGAAAATTTCTCTAGCAACCTGACCTGCTCCAATCACGGTATTTCATGAACAGATAGGAGGCAGAAATAATCATGAAGGTAAGCCAGTTCATAAAGTGTGTGTTGTTTACCCATAATGTTTCAAATGACATAACCTTTGGCAGTGGCGTAGCGTGGGTTGTCAGCACCCGGGGCAAGGCAGGTAATTTGCGCCCCCTAACCCGTGGATTTGCCCTAACCCCAGATGTTGCGACCGGTGCGGCTGGCCACCCCTGCACCCCCCACGCTACGCCACTGACCTTTGGAAGATCTGCCCCCTGACTCAGCCCTTTGACTACATACCCTTTGGAGATGAGGTAGAAATTGAGCAAAGCCCATTATCAATAAGGGCAGTGTTATTACAGAGGAGTGTGGCTTGACCGCAAAACTGATAAGAAACAGTATAGGAGGAACCTAATGTCAAATACATAGGGATGCAGGTGGCACTGTGGGTTAAACTAGGACTTGCTGATCAGAAGGTCGGCGGTTCAAATCCCTGTGAAGGGGTGAGCTCCCGTTGTTCGGTCCCTATTCCTGCCAACCTAGCAGTTCGAAAGCACCCCTAAGTGCAAGTAGATAAATAGGTACCGCTCCGACGGGAAGGTAAACGACATTTTCGTGCGCTGCTCTCGTTCGCCAGAAGCGGCTTAGTCATGCTGGCCACATGACCCGGAAGCTGTATGCCGGCTCCTTTGGCCAGTAAAGCAAGATGAGTGCCGCAACCCCAGAGTCAGTCACGACTGGACCTAATGGTCAGGGGTCCCTTTACCTTTAATGCCAAATACTAGATAAGGTGCAGGGAAGGCTCTGCACCTACAGCAAAAAAACTTGGGGAAAATAAGTGTTTTCAAGGATTGTGGTTGTATGAAGAGGTGGTGAGATGCTCAGGTGGAAGATGGCAAAAGGGGGATGGTTGGAGAATAAACAGCCAAGATGCTTTGTATTGTCTTCATGAGGTGTGTGCTAATGTATATTCTCTCACAGATTCTTTTGGACTCGGTCCAGTAATGTATTACTGAATAAAGTGGGACTAATGGGGAATTTGGTGTGAACCTTCATACTGAACCCACAAAGAGATTTTCTCCCACAATGTTTCTAGCTTTCCTGAAGATGGAGTATAGCAGGCTTCCTCAACCTTGGCCCTCCAGATGTTTTTGGCCTACAACTCCCATGGTCCCCTAGCAAGCAGGATCAGTGGTCAGGGAAGATGGGAATTGTAGTCTCAAAACATCTGGAGGGCCGAGATTGAGGAAGCCTGGGCTATAGGCTAGCAAACTAGCTGAGTAAAACAACTAATAAGTCAATGATCAAATAAATATCCTGATTGAAGGTAAATGTTACAAAGTTACCTCAAGTTTGCCCAAGCTACAGAAACCTGGGGAACAGAAAGCTAAGGACTCAGCTATAGATCTGCAAATATAGCATTTTAAGTGCAGTATACAAATGTGACACTAGATGGTGATGGTGAGGTAACAGCAAATTCAACATATATACCTGTATTTAAAACTTTCACAGAGCTTTTTTTAAATATGTGTCTCGATTCCCATACTTTCCTTTCACCTTTTAGTCCCAAATTCAGATGAGGAAGATGGAGTGTCTTGGAACAGCAAAGTTCCAAGTGTTTCCACGTGTTTTCATTGTCCTGTGTTGTCTTATGAAGGATCTGAGCCTTACTCAGGGGGAATCCTCTTAAGAGCTGACCCATACTTGGGTGTAGCTTACACCAGTAATTGGCAGGACAGGTTACAAAGAGGGAGTGGACCCTTCATTGTTCTTATGTTTGCTACAGAGGAGGTTTTGTGGTTGCTACAGTAATATTGAATGACAGGATTTGGAATTAAACTTGGAGAACAAGAGAAAAAAATATTTATTCACTACCCTGTCAAGATTTCCACCAGTAGGTATATTGCTCTGGAGCTGCTCTGGAACATGAGATACTTGGTGCGGATAAAATGATCTGGGTGGTCTGGCATAGTGGCTCCCTGGGAAATATAGAACCCCACATAAACTGGATTCCAAATCATGCAGGGGACTGCACCACTCTCTCTTGGATTACTGCAATGCGCTCTACGTGGGGCTACCTTTGAAGGTGACCCGGAAACTACAACTAATCCAGAAGGCGGCAGCTGGACTGGTGATTGGGAGTGGCTGCTGAGACCATATAACACCGGTCCTGAAAGACCTACATTGGCATATAGTGCGTTTTTGAGCACAATTCAAAGTGTTGGTGCTGACCTTTAAAGCTCTAAATGGCCTTGGCCCAGTATACCTGAAGGAGCGTCTCCACCCCCATTACTCAGCCCAGACACCAAGGTCCAGCTCCGAGGGTCTCCTGGTGGTTCCCTCACTGCGAGAAGGGAAGCTACAGGGGACCAGACAGAGGGCCTTCTCGGTAGTGGCGCCCACCCTGTGGATAGCCCTCTTATCAGATGTCAAGGAAATAAACATCTACCTGACTTTTAGAAGACATCTGAAGCTTAGGGAAGTTTTTAATGTTTGATGTTTTATCACATTATTGTTATTATTATTATTATTAATGTCTGAATAGGGATTTAAGATGCCCTCCTGTGCTCCACTGTATCCTCCTCTCCAGCACATGCTATTCCCATGTGCAGGATTCCCTTTTGCCAAACTCTCATCCTCATCTGTCCCCGTTTGTGGTAAACTAGGCATGTGGGAGGGTTGTGTGGCAACAGTAAAGGACACAGATTGTCGCATGCCCCTGGCCTGAAATCAGTTTGTCCATCTTTTTCCCTCCCGAACCTACTAGAAGAGGGGTTGGCTAACCAGTGGCTCTCCAGATATTGGCTGTTTCTTATGGAGATGTGAATCCTCCCTCTGGATACATTGCTTGCAGGCCACAGAACATGCTTCATGTTGGTTCAGGGCATTTCCATGCAAAGAGCTACAACACTGGAGTGTGTGTCTGTGTGAGAGAGAAGATGATAATACAGAAAGAGACAGCTACATTTTCTAATGAATTTCTCTCTCTCTCCCTTTTCCCAATCCAAAACCTTTCCCTGTTATCTCTTCTGCAGAGTACTGCACTGTAAAATTCAAATTTCCATGGATTGCACAGATGCATGAAATCACTCTCAGCTCCTGTCTGACAGCTAGAGCCTGCCTCTGGCCAGTTTTCATCTTCCCTTCCCTCAGGAGGAAGACTTTATTCTGGGAGGAAGGGTGAGAGTGCACTCCTCATTGGCTCTTCGGGCACAATAGCGCTAGAGCTACTACATACTTATATTTCTTTTATTTATTTATTAGCAGTTCCCTTCTACTGTATTACTAACTTCTGTTACTTGACAGCCACGTGTGGAATTCAGACCCACCCACACAATATTTTCTTGACCTTCCTGACCTCACTTACTTAACCCATCCCAATATCAAACGCCCAAGGCAGGTTGTGATAGCATCGCCTCAGTGTGCTGACAACTTTCTCACTGGCCTTCTCATACACCAAGGGTGAGAATCCTCAGGCCCAGTGGACCAAATGTGGCCCTCTGGTAGGGTTGCCATATTTCAAAAAGTTAAAATACAGACATAAATGTGGGTTTTTAGTTGTTGAGCTTTATATGCAAAAAAAAATTAAAAAGGGTTTTTGGGGGGGCTATTTTTAAGGAAACTCACCAAAATCTACACTTCTGAGATGGGCTGCCATACATCCAGATTTCCCCAGACATTTCAGTGATTTTCCCAGCAACCCTACCCTCCAGGCATTTCTGTGTACCTCCATCCCCATCGTTCATCCCAGACACCAAGATCCAGCACTGGGACCCTTCTGACAGTTCCCTCACTGTGAGAAGTGAAGATACAGGGAACCAAGCAGAGAGGGCCTTCTTGGTTGTGACGCCCACCCTGTGGAATGCCCTCCCATCAGAAGTTAACTATACAGGTAGTGGCTGTACAGTGGTACCTCAGGTTACATACGCTTCAGGTTGCAGACTCCGCTAACCCAGAAATAGTGCTTCAGGTTAAAAACTTTGCTTCAGGATGAGAACAGAAATCGTGCTCCAGCAGCGTGGCAGCAGCAGGAGCCCCATTAGCTAAAGTGGTGCTTCAGGTTAAGAACAGTTTCAGGTTAAGTAGGGACCTCCGGAATGAATTAAGTACTTAACCTGAGGTACCACTGTATAACCTTTAAAAGACATCTGAAGGCAGCCCTTTGTTTTTATATACGTTGGAAGCTGCCTAGAGGGGCTGGGGTAACCTAGCCAGATGGATGAAGCACTACTACTACTACTACTACTACTACTACTATTTCTAACTGGCCCTTGTGTCTCTTCTCATGCCACGCCCATTCACCAGAAACACGTCCCTCAGTTGCCCTGCTCGAATGCTACTGACCGCATTGAAAGTGTTGTTGAACTGTGTCCACGCCCCTCTCTTGCCTGATGGAGAGTTGGGGTGTCTGTGTACAAACCTCTGACTTTGGCATGCCTGCATTGTCCTGCTCACTTTTGTCCCTGATTCAACCACCACTGGCATGCGGAAGCTGCACTATCTGTAAGTTTATGTAGCTTACTCCCAGGTTGGTTTGGCTGGCACCTTTAGGCACCAGGCAAAAATGTTCCTCTTTAACCAGGCCTTGGACTAATTGACATCCATTGCCCTTTTAAAATGTGTTGGGGAGGGGGGAAATTATTGGGTTGTTCTTGTTTTTACTATTTTGTGTTTTTATATTGTGATTTTATGCTATGCATCACCCCGAGACCTGTGGGTATGCAAATGTTAATAAGTAGTAGTAGTAGTAGTAGTAGTAGTAGTAGTAGTAGCAGCAGCAGCAGCTAACCCTTCCTGAATGCATTGTGAATATTCTGTGAAATCACAAGACATCACAACAGCTCATTCAAGACCTGGAGTGTTGGCTTGCTGGCAAGCGGCCAAATCTAGTTTCTTAACCTACAATATTAATTGCCTGATATTTTATATTGGATGAATTTGAGGAATTGGCATGGACATGCTCAGATTTGGCTTACATAGATCATGATCGTTTCATGCATTTGGGGGATTCCTTCTTCCTCACGGCTACAAGGAAGGCCCAGGAGCTCTTCTCCTTTCTGAGGTTTCAAGGCAGTGTTGTGAATTTCCATTCAGATCTGTGTGGATTTCACAGGGACTTGCTAATAATGGCAATATTGATTACTTTCAAAATGCTGAACTCTCTGAAAATAAATGAGGCAGACAAGTATTCACAGATGCACGGATGCAAGTCAGAAATAATGAAGCTCTAGCTAAACAACAACAACAAACACTCCTGGAACATGAGCACATTAACTGGAAGTTTCCCTGTCCAAAAAAAGAGCAGTGGAAGATGGCACACCTTAACTAGAGATCTGTGTGGGGAGACAAGCTTCCACTAATTCAGTGGATGTCAACACAATTGGCACACTGAGCAGGCACATTTAAGCCCCATTGAATCAACTGCAAGTACATATATCAGGTACATATCACCATCTAGCAGGGATGCTGACTTGGGCCCCAGACTATGGGTGCCAGCGACACCTGGGAGCCCCAGAAGTTATGTCTGAGGCTCAGACACACCTCCAAGGCCCCACGAGACCTCAGACATGACTTCCAGAAGTCTGGAAGGACCCGGAAGTTGTGTTGGAGGCCCCGAGGTGCGGGTGCCAAGTACCCACAATTACCCACAACCCCCCAGGGCTCCCTGTAGTTGGCACCAGTGCCATCTAGAGACATACATTGTTGTATTGAGGTTAAGCTGGGTCCACATTGCCTGCTGCTTTGGGGGAGGCATTTAGAAGGGTGTTAGCCATCCTAAAAGAACACGGGTGGCTCTGTGGATTAAACCACAGAGCCTAGGACTTGCTGATCAGAAGGTTGGCGGTTCAAATCCCCGTGACGGGGTGAGCTCCCGTTGCTCAGTCCCTGCTCCTGCCAACCTAGCAGTTCGAAAGCACGTCAAAGTGCAAGTAGATATATAGGTACCATTCTGGCGGGAAGGTAAACAGCGTTTCCTTGCACTGCTCTGTTTCACCAGAAGCGGCTTAGTCATGCTGGCCACATGACCCGGAAGCTGTACACTGGCTCCCTCGGCCAATAAAGCAAGATGAGCTCCGCAACCCCAGAGTCGGCCACGACTGGACCTAATGGTCAGGGGTCCCTTTACCTTTACCTTTAGCCACCCTAAAAAGGTAAAGGAACCCTGGACGGTTAAGTCAAGTCAAAGGCAACTATTGGGTTGCAGTGCTCATCTCACTTTCAGGCTGAAAGCGAGCCTTGTCCACAGACAGCTTTCTGGGTCATGTGGCCAGCATGGCTAAACTGCTTCTGGTGCAACGGAACACCATGATGGAAGCCAGAGTGCACAGAAATGCCGTTTAGCTTCCCACCACAGTGGTACCTATTTATCTACTTGCACTGGCATGGTTTCACTCTGCTAGGATGGCAGGAGCTGGGACAGAGCAACAAGAGCTCACCCCATTGTGGGGATTCAAACTGCCAACCTTCTGATTGGCAAGCCCAAGGCTCAGTGGTTTTGACCACAGCGCCATCCTAAGTCTGGCTTTGCAGAAATCTTTTGCACATGTATTCTTAACCAGATTAGGAATGATGTGTGCAAATGGAGTGGTCCACATGACAGCTTTTCTCAAAAAGCAATAGCCGTGCCTGATTGTTTGTTTGGCAGGGATAAGAATAGGAAGATGACTTCCCTCTCTCAACTCTTCCCTTAGGTGCATTGCTGCACCTGGAATAGGACTCTATGCACGTAGCTCTGATTGCTCTACAGTATATGAACAGCAGAACATGGATCAGTGACCCCAATATCTTTCCCAGGCAGGGGATGTTGGCATGAATTCATTTGTGTTGAATGATATCAATGAACCTTTTTTTAAAATAAATAAATAAATGAGTTTCTAATGATAAATACCAACCAAAAAGGACATAGCTGAATATTCTAGAAAATGTCAACCACTCAGATTCAAAATGGTTGTTTTCCTTCCTTGCAAAACTGAATTTGATCTTAATACACTGGCACAATGGAAACTCTGAAAGCAAAATAATTCAAACCAAAATCACACTATATATTTGAAGCACTGTGATATCACTTTAAACAGTTGTGGCATCCCCACAAGAATTCTGGCAGCTGTGGTTTGTTAAGGGTGCTGAAAGTTGTTAGGAGACCACCTATTCACCTGACAGAGCTATAATTCTCAGAGGGGTTTAACAGTCAACCCCTCTTCACAGGGAACTCTGGAAATGCTAGGCGAGGGAATAAAGGTCTTCTAATAACTCTCTGCACCCTTAACAAACTACAGCTCCCAGAATTATTTGGGGGAAGCCACAACTGTTTAAAGTGATATCACAGTGTTTCAAATATGGTATGAATGTGGCCTAAGAAACAGACAGACAGAATGGTACCATACCCTCCAACATATCTCAGATGAAAATAAGGACGTCCTATTCCATAATAATCAGTTGCACCTGCTACTCTAGGCAGCTTCCGACATATATAAAACATAATAAAACATTAAACATTTAAAGACTTCCCTATACAGGCCTTCAGATTTCTTCTAAAGGTGCTATAGTTACTTATCTCCTTGATTCAGGGGTCACATAACTCCATACCCTCTGATGAAAATTGGGACATCCTACAATATTTTTATGATGAAAATAGGGACATCCTAAGGAAAAGCGGGACATTCTGGAATGGCAGAAACCAGAATGGCTTCTGTAAATCCAGGACTGTCCCTGGAAAATAGGGACACTTGGAGGGTCTGCGGTACTGATTGTACATGTTTTGGTGCTAAAATTCCTGATCCTAGACACATTGTATCCAGCACTATTAATCATCTGTTTGGAAGGGAGATCTAAATTCACCCCTCTGCTCCCCTCCCCTTGCTTGTTCCCTCCAAAGAGATGACTGAAAACATTGTATTGTATTCAATCGGGGCTGTGCAGCACTTTGCCAGATGAATGCATCTTTCTAACAGTGCAACCCTAGACTTGCCAGGTTGTTGAACTTGAATATTAAAGTGATAAATGCCGAGGAAATTGTTACCAGCAGCGAGGCAGATTTGTGTGTGTGCTCTCGTATTACGGTTCGTCAGATGTCAGACGTAGATAGAAAGTGGGAGGCTTGTAATGAGGCACTTGAGCACCCAGTTCTTATTAAAGTTAACTAGAACTAACTACCCAATGCTGCTTCGTTGCTTAGGAATGAGTTCAAAAAACCACAGTGGGAATGAAAGCATTTTGGGTGGGTGGAAAGCATCCAACAAAACAGTGAAGGAGGCATAAATGGATTAAAAACCCAAGACACCCCTATCCCTAGCTACATTAGCTTCAAAATAACTTCCAGTTACTTCCCAGAATGCTTGTGATTATCAGAAAACAACAATGATAAACTTTTAGCTCCTGTAATGGCATCATCACTTTGCATATGAAGCAGCTGCTTCCTTTCCCTCTGGATCTAGCCACACATTAAATTCCCCATAGTGTTGTTCCTCCAGCTGTTCCTCAGGGACCAATATCTCCCTGCCCTCCTGCCACTTAGCTAGACTGAATCTCCTTGGGAGCATCTTTGGCTGGTCCCTATCATGTACATGGGTCCAGCAGCAAGGGGTGGATCCTTTGAGAGCCAGTGTAGTGTAGTGGTTAAGAGTGGTAGTCTCGTAAGCTGGGGAACCAGGTTCACAACTCCGCTCCTCCACATGCAGCTGCTGGGTGACCTTGGGCCAGTCACACTTCTTTGAAGTTTCTCAGCCCCACTCACCTCACAGAGTGTTTGTTGTGGGGGAGGAAGGGAAAGGAGAATGTTAGCTGCTTTGAGACTCCTTAAAGGGAGTGAAAGGCGGGATATCAAATCCAAACTCTTCTTCTTCTTCTTGTGGCTGGGAGACTTATTTGGTTTGAATGCAGGCCAGCAGGCATAGGACGGAGTGGCCAGTGATCCCCCTGGTTCCAATTCTATGTGGGCCAGTGATGAAAGACATAGATGCATATGAAGTCTTTAAGCCAAGATGAGCAACCTTTGGAAGCTGCAGCCACTGTTTTCTTCCTGCTTATTATTCCCACAGGTATAAGGTTAGGTTATGAGCTGTTCCATTGCAGATCCTTGATGATAGATAAATAAAAGTGGTGGCACAGTTGAGGAACTGGTGAGTCAGGTGTCTTCATTATGGCCTGTGAAGGCAATGTATCTGATATAGCTTCTCTCTGGAGCAATGAGAAGAATGAAAAGGGTGGCTAGACCCAGCCACCCACCTCTACTTGGAGTGTTCTCACCATTATCATGTAAGCCCATCAGTCAAGGAAGGGGCCCAGGAGATATTATGGAGCAGGCCCTGCTTAGTTCAATATATCTACAGTGTCTTCGGTCTTTATTCTGATGTTGTTGTCAGAGCTTTTTTCCCCAGCTGGAACTCACTGGAACTCAGTTCCGGCTCCTCTCAGGTGGGTGCCATTGCCATTCAAAGAGAATGAGGGAGGTGTTCATGGTAAGTTCTGGCACCTCTTTTTTTCTAGAAAAATAACACTGGTTATTGTCATCCAATTCAACATCAAAAATGGACCATTGTCTGTGTGCCTGGGCAAGCCAGTTTATCATTTGCAGGGTCCAGCAATACCTTTCTGTATGTGCCATATACTGTACAAACACATGCATATGACTAATGAGGATTCTCACATCAGAAGTCAATTATTGCAAACTGGTAGGTGTATACCTAAATGCCACCTGGAGTGTCAGTTTGTAGGATGTCAGCTCACGATTAACTGTGAAATAGGTCACCCATTTTGACATCAGTCTAATAAGCATACATTTACAGAGGAGCATGACAAATGCTAAAAGAGCTAGCAGATAAGGGCAGATGTCAAAGTATCAAGAGTATGATGATACACAATAAATTATAAATTCCAGATTATATGCAATAAAACTCTGTAGTTATCCAAACTTCATTGTTACCAGGATTTATGGTATATATTTCCTACACAGTTCAATGCTAGCTTTACCTTATTTATAGGTAGAGAGCAAGAGAATTTACAAGTATTTTAACAATTTGCCTCTGATCAAACACATTTGTACCCTGAATCTTTTTTCATTGGATGGAGTAGGATATAACAAACTAGACGACACTAGAATGTTTGTGCATTAGATGTTTTAATGTTTTGGTGTGTTCCTTTATTAGCTTCTCCTGTGATCCCAGGAGTTGACCTAAATGACCATTGGGGTCCCTTCCAACTGTATGATTCTATGCTTTGTTGGATGGGTGGGAGGCAATAAATGATGATGATGATGATAGTAATAATAATAATAATATAACACATTTTAGACAAGACTAGATTAGATTAACTAAAATCACTTCCAGATGACGTGTTTATTGAGCACTCATCCTGATTTGTTTCCACAAAGTTCATGGGGAGGTTAGACAATGTCAGCTGCTTCTTGAGCATTCATTCCGTTCCATTTAGAGGCAGGCTAGTTTGCCTTGCAGCAAGCAAACACTGCCCCATACTTTCAACTGCTTTCTCTTATCATTTTCTCGTTTGGGGGGCAAACACATTTGAGACTGTCAAATCAGCTTTTATTACACAGCCTGAATCTGCCAATATGTGATGGAATCCCACCTGAAAATAGAGACATTTCATTGCGAGACGGGAAGTAAAGAGGCAACACATAACTTTTTGATTTAACTAGGGCCACTTTATTAACTGCAGCTTGAGAAATTATGAACTGCATAAGGGAAAGGAGACCATGTGTGGGGAACACTAAATCCTCTAACAGGTTCCTAAACCTGATGTGAATGGGTGAGCCTATTCTGCAAGGGTAAAAGGTAACATGAATTCCACCTCTTTCTCTCTGCCACACCCCTTCAGGTAAGGAGGTAGGTCTTCCTGACTCACGCCACCTTGGAGCTTCACAAATCCAAATGTGTGTCATCACTTCCCAGATATTTGATGATACTGTTCTTAGTTAAATCTCTTGTTATTTTAAACTTTTATGGTGTTTTATTCCCCTGGACACGTGTTGTAAGAACATTCAATTAGTATATTGATTGTTAAATGCCGTATTGATCTTTTTTTATAGCTTACGTAGAGAATTATGCAGAAATTCTGGTTTAATATGCTGACTGTTTGCTGTATTAAACATTGATTGAATGAGTGTCATGGGTTAACCTCAAAAGTGATCCATACCTTGCACCACGGGCCTCCCACTTCTGTGAGCAAGTCTGTGGAATCACTAATTATTTAGCTCCCACCACTAACTGCTGCTACCCAACTCTATAATATGAGGTGGGTGATTTTTTTTATTTTTATTTTTGCTCTGATAGCCAATTGCAGAAGAGGACAAAAGAATTCTACTTTGCCCTATCTATGATGTGCAGCTAATATCACACTGTATACCAGGAGAGTGTGTGTGTGTGAGTGATGTCTACAGAGAAGGAAGAGTTGGACAGGAAGGCCTTATGTATCCACACACACACACTCCTCAGAGCTGGTGGCTGCTTAGTGGTACACTGGAAGTGGTTTCTTGCTAGGCTTCCAGCCCCTACCAGAAATGTGCTCCTACCCAGACTCCTTTTTTGAGCTGAGCAAAAGCAGTAGTCTTAAAGCACCCTATGCTGCCATACTATTCTTACTTTTTAATACATTGTTGTTGTTAAAAGTTGTCAAGCAAAACAGCTTGTCAAGCAAAACTAGCTCTTTCCTAGTTTTAGTCCAACAATGGGTAGAGTCAGACAGATATCGTTATCTTAATGAAAGCCAATCTTTTCTGTCCTTTTTTCACTAGGTGACTGAAAATCAAGAGCTAGGTGTCGCTTCTGGTGAACTGGGAGCGGTGCCAGTATTTCCATGGGTGTAGATGCTCATCTTTTCCATTGTGTAGATTATTTTATTCATAAACTGGGTGTTTCATGTGAGTTCTTGCCCATTTGAAGGTCCCCAATATCACCTCTTTTAAAAGGGAATAGAGATTGCATTGGCTGGCTGCTTTCCTCTTGATTGGGTGTTGAATCATCTTCCACTTATGTCCCAAGGCAATGTGCGAAATATAACAGAAACAGTTGGGAAATGGTTAAAAATAGCAGAAGAGGAATTTGAAAACAATACAAAATCAACAACAATGGCAGACACCTATTGATCTATTGGCATGGAACATCCTATCAATCTGTATAATAGATGCACCTTTTTGCCGCATTAAGAAGACCATTTTAATCTGGGCCTAGTTGAAGGGGTCCATCACAACCAGGCAATTGGAGCTTATCAAACAAACATTGGTCTGTGACACCTCCTCCACTTCTGAAACAAACTTGTTCCACCTTCATGGAACTGTAAGAATTGGCTGACTGCGAGAAAACTGAAGGCAGGAAAACAATGTTATTATAAAAGAATAATAGCAATGGAGAAAAATAATCCTTTAGGAATGATGTCCTTGAATCTTTTTCCTGAATAATTTTCATGTATTCAAACCCTGACAAATCTACAGCTTTGTGTTTCTCTTCAGCACCTGGCAAATTATCATTCCTATGTTTTGCATACTTGCCACAAATGATTTAGTGGTGAAGTTGTGTAACATAATCAGGTTGGTCTATTAAAATTCACCTTTTGACGGTTCTCGGCTTCTTTATTTAGTTCTGTGGAGACATTTTGTTAGATAAATATGGGACTACTTCTGGATTTCCCACAGGCCACTGTGAGTTGGGCCATTGCCCTGATCCAGTAGGTTCTTCTTATGCTCCTAAACTTTCCCCCATACTTTTTGTGTAGGGAGATACAAACTCTCCTTTGCTAACTTCAGCTAAGCCCTTCTGGCTGCATCTTTGTAAGACATCTGAGGATATGAATTGTGAATTTTCATACAGAGAAAGGCCTAGGTCAGCTGACCCCAGCCTGGTGTTCTCCAGATGTTTTGTACTGTGTAGGCTTTGGATTGATGGGAGCTGCAGCTGGAACATCTGGAGGGCACCTGGATAGAGAAGGCAGACCGAAAATAAATGAGGAGATTTGGTTAGGGACTTATATTCATGTTTATGGCATCTTGTTTTTGTTTCAGTGTCCCTTCGTCTCTCCATTCACTTTTCCCATTTTAGACTGTGAGCCTCCAGGACAGGGAACTGTCTGTTTTTATTTCATATAGAAATAGCTGTTTCTTATAGATAATGACGAGAAGGGAGAAGATATGCCTACATTCTAACCATCATCTGCAACAAACTAGAAGAAAATTGCTACATTTCTAGGTCACCTACAGGTAGCGATGGAGGAAATCACAAGCTCCTTTTTTGCTATTCATTCTCATTCGTAGGAGCCTTTACAGATTTCAGAATTCTGGGCATGAGCCAATCGAGAGAGAAACATATTTAAATGTCATTGATTTCAGTGAGAGAGCCTAAATTTGCAGGAGGCTGCAAACCTATGCACACCTAGTTGGTGGCAAGCCAAACTGTCAGACCTAGGCTGTATACACATTATTGGCTTAAAATGCAGTTAGGTCATTCTTTTTCTCAATTCAGGTCGAGACTGGGGAAACCACATCAAAATGCAGCGTTTCACAAGAAATTAAGGATAGTTAAAGGAGCGATACAGATTGTGACTAATGTCCTGTGCACACCGCTTTCCAAATGCAGAGTGTGTACACAGCTTCGCTGGTGAGGAAATTTACACAGGAGTTAGGCTGCACATTTCTCACACTGAATTTAATCAATTTTAGGTATGGCTCATTACTTTTTGCAAAATAAAATTGCATCGATTTCAATGGAAACAGTTAGTCAGAATAGCAGCCAAACTGCTTTTTGACATGCAGATCTACACAGAAGTAATATTTACTGAATTCAATGGGGCTCACTTCCAGGTGGGTGTGCATAGGATTCCAGCATCTGTTATTCCATCCACCCCACATAAAACATCACACGTGTATATCACATGTTGGTTTCAATTATTGCATTATAAGGGAGTTTCCCACATGCATGTATACCACTTGATTTCTCATTACCTAATTATTTAATGCTTGATGTCATGCAGCTAAATGTGAGAACTGACTCCGAAGATCGATCTGTGTTGGCTCATTCACACATGCAAGTCACAAACCTTTGATGCTGCAGTCATCAAGTGATGAATATGCATGAGCGAATTATCTCATAGAGTTGTTTGCACTCTCTGTGCAAACAGTATCTTGTTGATTGGGAGGGAAAATTCCCTGTGATAACCTTACTGATAAATTAAACAGGATTGAAAAGGCAGACTGGGAGCTGAAACATAACAGGTGTGATGGTGCTTGTGGAAGCACAAAAATGGCCATGAATAATAATGTATCCCATTTTTTATTTAATTGCTGGTTTATTAATTGCATAACCCACCTTTCTTCCCAAAGGAGCCTGGGGCTTCAAGGAGCTCAAGTCCATCTACATCAGGGGGACGAGGGAGTCTCAGGTCCAGTAGCCAAATGAGGCCCTCCAAGACTCCATCTGACCCTCAGAACTTTTCCCAGGCCACACCAATCACTACCCTTGTACCCCAAGTGTTTTGCCTGGACAGAATCTGTCCTTGAACTCTGAACTCGTTGGTTCCCAAATGGCTTAGTTGCCGAACAAATCTGCACCCAGATGCCGCAAACCCTGAAGTGAGTGTTCTGGTTTGCAAACATTTTTCGGAAGCCGAACATCCGACATGGCTTCTGCATGAGTGCAGAAAGCTCCTGCAGCCAATCGGAAGCCACGCCTTGGTTTTCAAACAGTTTCGGGAGTCGAACAGACTTCCAGAACAGATTAAGTTCGAGAACTAAGGTAGCACTGTATTGCCTATTGGTTGTTATGAGTAAGTGTATGTAAGAACTGGCCTACTGTCCAAAATAATAATGAAAACTATCATTGGTGTGTGGTCTGTGGACCAGTGGGACTAGCCTAGACCCCTAAATGTTCCGGGCAGGACCTTTCCACTCAGTTGCTTAGCCAACGTCTCCAGGCTCCATGTATGTGTTTGTGCCTCTCTCTCTCTCCCCCCCTCTCTTTCTCTGTGTGTATCTGATTATGTCTGTAAAGACTGCAAACAGTATGACCCTGCAGAGCAATACACATGCACAAACAGGAAACAGCTGCTTGAAGCCCCAATTCTCCCTTCTTTTTTTAAGAAAGAGCGATGAAGAAAGCTTGAAGTGCCTATGGGGTAGGGGTGGGAGACAAGAATTCTCCACCAATGCTGTCATATCTGTCAGCTTGAAATCTCATGTAATTTAGGCTTAAGACATATTCTTGGCAATACATACTATCTCCTTTGGTGCTGCGACTGTTCTGTGCATGCTTAAGGTCCTGAATGGCTCTCTTCTTCCAGAAAGAAGTGTGAGCACCATTCGTGCTTGTCTGAATGTGAGTAGGATTGTGGTCTTCTCCCATGGAGCTCATAATCCAGTACAAAACAAGGTGTGTTTTAACCCATTATTGCAATCTTCAGCTCGTATATGGGTTTGCGAGGCTACTCAGCTTCATAGCCCTTTTGAAATGCAAGTTCAAATGATAAAAGATTGGGACATACAGTCTTGTCAAAGGAGCATTTTTGAGTCACACTGATTCAATGTGTTCAGTTTGAGCGCATACTTGATTTACTCTCCTCTCAAAAGCAGTGGGACTTAAAATGTGTCTGTAGTTGGCTGCACCTGGAATGGTGGTTTTTTTCCTCCTTTAAACAGCAAGTACAGTGAAACAAACAACAACAAAGCCACCAAACACCAGGCTAAAGTAGCTACTAACATACCATCATAAATGGCATTCCTAGTGTGTTCCTAATTATATGTTACTAACATCTTTTCTAATTCACAATTATAATGATAAACATGTTTCCATCTAGCATGCCTTTGATAAAGCAGGGCTAATTGACAGTCTGAAAACAGTGAGATAAAATCCATACTTTTTTGCCTGAAATGCTGCAAATGTAATTTCCTTGCCAGCACTATTCATACAGAGCTGTATAGTCAAGAACCCCTGTGATCCACCAGCCTCTCGAGATGGGATGCTGGTATTCAACCTCAGCTAGCCTATTAATAATGAGATGAAGAGACAGTGCATCCCATAAACCATAAAAGTGCTAAGATAAGATGGAATAAGATAGACCTTCAAAGACCCTAGTCTCCAGCAATGATGTAAGGGTTCATGATATAGCTGTATCCTGAAACCCAAGCTTAAGTCTACTTCGCCATATGGTGCTTGCCCTTTCATGTTACTGAAGCATGGATCCAAACACTTGATAATATCTGCACCTGGAATATGGTGAAGTTTTCCTTCCTTTTTTTGAAGGGCAATATCCCCAAAATTGAGTAGTTTTATAATCTGAGGATAGTCTGGTCACCTGCACAGATTAGATAAAAAGTATCATTTATGGTGTTTCTGGACACAGCTTTAAACCTGGGTGCTCAGGTAGTAGCTGTACTCATGAGTCCCTTTGCTCTGCTGAGGTTGCTCTGCACCAACTTCATTTGTTTCTGACAATTACAGGCCTTGCCACAGTGACAGATGCCTTAGTTCCACCTAGATCAGGGGTCAGCAAGGCTTACCGGGCATGGGCCAGATCACTCTTGCAGAGATCCACCATGGGCCAGACCGGCTCAGCATGAAACCGGAAATCATGTCTGTGCATGTCCACAGTGCAGTAAATTGCTTCTGCACATGCCCAGACTCTGAAAATCATGCCTGTGTAGAAGTGATTTTCAGCATCTGGGCATGTACAGAAGCAATTTCCAGTGCCACAGACATAAAAGGTAAAGGGACCCCTGACCATTAGGTCCAGTCGTGACCGACTCTGGGGCTGCGGCGCTCATCTCGCTTTATTGGCCAAGGGAGCCGGTGTACAGCTTGACTAAGCCGCTTCTGGCGAACCAGAGCAGCGCACGGAAACGCCGTTTACCTTCCCGCTGGAGCGGTACCTATTTATCTACTTGCACTGGTGTTTACTTGAACTGCTAGGTTGGCAGGAGCAGGGACCGAGCAATGGGAGCTCACCCCGTCGTGGGGATTCGAACCGCCGACCTTCTGATCAGCAAGCCCTAGGCTCTGTGGTTTAGACCACAACGCCACCCGCGTCCCGCCACAGACATGCACAGACCCAATTTCTGGAGTCTGGATATCTGAAGAAGTGGTTTCAGGAGCCACATAAGAGAGTCCCTGTGCTGTGCTGCGCCAGTTTAGCACAGCACGCAGGGGCTCGCTGAGCGGGCGGCTTGGTTCAGGGGCAGCTCATGGGCCGGTTAAGCGACACTCATGGGCTGCTTCCAGCCCATGGGTCTTAGGTTGCCAACCTCTGATCTAGATTGAATTATTGCAATATGCTCAATATCTTGAAAAATTTCTGGAAACATCAGTTGTGCCCAGAATGCAAGGATGGATGGTGGTTGGTGTTCACATGCAGGAGCATATTATACCTGTCCTTCAAGGATCACACTGGCACCAGTTTGTTTCTAGGCAGAATGCAAGTGATTACCTTTAAAGCTCTAAATGGTTTAGGCCCAGGATATTTTAGGGACCACCTTCTCCATGTCAGCCTACCTGTGCCCTGCATTCTGACACACAGACCCTTACAATTATAGAACTGTAGAGCTGGAATGGACCACAAGGATCATCTAGTCCAACCCTCTCTCCAATGTGGGCCTCAAACCCACAACCCTGAGATTATGAGTCTCATGCTCTACCATCTGAGCTAGGCTAGATTCTTGTTTGCTTTTTTCGGGCATGATCTGTTCTCCACGTCCAAACATGCTTCCTTTTTTTGCCTCAGAGCTTTCCCGATGAAAACACACCCTTTAAAACTCAATACAATTTGACATTTGCTCCAAGCGGGTTTTTGCTGGAAAACCCCACACATATGGAGCTTTTAAGCACAGGCCTGTGCCTAGAAAGAGTGGGGCAAAAGGTGGGCAAGCACTACATCTCAGCTATGGCGGAGGCTTGGCTGATGGGAAACAGGGAAAGGGCATTATTTTGGGACACTTTGCCCCAGGAAGCTCAGTTGCCTGCTTACGATTGCCATTCTAAATGCACTTACTAGAGAGTGAGCCCCATTTAGAGTAGCAAGACTTGCATCTTAGTTACGTTGCAAAGGGCCAACATAGCCTTTTGTCTGAAGTTGTTTATTTATTTGTTGCTGCTGCTACCACTACAGTATTGTTCCACTGCATTAAAATTTCCAGTTCTCATTTATTTGTATATGATCCAGTGCAATTCCCCATAAAATAAGTTCATATTTAAATAAGTGCTGTGCATCAGATCCCATTGAGCCACTCTCCGGTAGATAGGATCACTGTCTATATGATCCTACCTATATTTTAGCAGCTATCAGTTAATTTATTAGTAACTGTGTTACTCTGAAGGCATGCTCGCTTGTTTCACAATGAGGTGGGTGTGCCCCAAATGAGGTTTAGCTAGATGTCTCTGCCATGCCAGTCAATGACGGGCTCCTCTTCCTTTTGCAGTGGCGGAAACATTTCCATGCAGATATACACATTTTTGAATGCAGTTTTGACTAACGCACATAGTTTTGCAAGCACCATTGACTTCAGTGTGATTTACTTCTGAATAAATATGCTCAGGATTCCACTGCAATGTCTCAGTTCCCACAGTAATATCTGAGTCTAGTAAAGCACCCCAAGATAGTATTTCCCTGTTATTTCTGCATGCTAGACATCTTCTGAATGCACTCCCATGTGGTTAGACCTGACTAAGATTTGCAACATTTGCATCTTGGAGGCCAATCATTGCTTCGGGTCAAACTACAGTAAGAAATGCAAGGGTCTGTGTGTTGAATAATGAGAACTTGTTTATCTGGGTCATTGCAATGCTCTGGAAAGCTCTACAGGTCAGTTCTAAAGGGCTTAAAGTTTTATTAGGCCATCAAGACTGCAATCTTCAGCACAATTACTTGGAAGTGCTTTCTACTGAAACCAATGAAACAGATGGCTGTTTCACATATGCATGATCATCGCTTGATTTCACTACACTAAATCGCTATGTGTAATGACTGGCAACTGAATGTGTGAACTGATTCCACTGCAAAATGCTGTATGGGAAGGGATGTGACAGTTCTCTCCATGGTGTTATACGGTGGGTGATTCTTCCACACGTGCAAGGAATCACAGGGTGTGGTGGTCATCATGGGCTGGTACAAACTTACAAGATAACACTTGGCTGTGGAGCAGGGCCATTAATGTCCACCTGTCCACCTGTCCAATATCTAGATCCAACCGATGTACATGTGTGGGCATCCCATCTGCATAACACACACACAGTAAGTTCAATGTCTGTCGCATAGAGCAGCACATTCCATATACAACATAAAACCTGGGAATCAGTGTGCAAACGAGACACCCACTCGACTACATCTGGTGGGCCTATAGGCAGGCATTGCCAGTGGCAGGAAGTGGTTAAACAGAATTCTGAAATCATCCAAAGAGCCCCTGGGCAGATCCAAATGATACGAAGCCAGTGTGACATATATGGGGGGTGGATTATGAGTTAGAGGACTTGTGCTGGTATGAGCTGGAATGAAGGACTTCAGCCAGCATAGCCTTGACTGAATCCAGGTTTAGCTGGCTCAACCAAAGATCCACCAATTTCAAACTCTACCCATCCTGGTGAATCTTGGGTTTGGGTTGCTCCCTAAGTAATGACTGTTCGTGGGTGAACCCAGGACACATATACAGCAATCAAGTGCAGACAGAGTCTGTGAAGGGCATGTATGTAGGAATGAATAGAGCTTTCCTTCCAAGTAAATACAGTGATGTTTACAAAGCATTTAAATGAAGCATCCATTCAGCATGATAAGGGAAGATCAGCCCCTGGTCCCAAATATAACATTTCCTGTTTACATCTCTGCATATCTTTCTGGCATTGCCAAATTGATTTTCATCTCCCTTTTTGCTCCACTCCCCATGTGTGTCTGATCTTTTTACTTGGCTAGTGTCAGGTTTTGGCTTCATCAGGCTCCTACCATGCCCCATTGCTGACCACCATAGACCCTGTACTCTTCTTTGCTGTTGCTGCCTATTGACTTGCCCTCTCTAAACCAGTGAGCACCAAAAGGAGGTGTATTAGGCTCACTTGCCTGCCTTGCCCCCTCTTAGTGAATAGTGCTGTTAACTGGGTAAAGTTTTGGCCACTAAAGCATCACCAAAACAGAGAAAATGCATCACCCAAAAAAGGACACAAGGGAGGGTATAGATTTGCATATGCTAATTTGATTGAAAGGTGTACCTTTATAAATAATGATGTAAATTACAATGCAATATGTCTTGCCCTAGTGGGGAAGACTGCAACCAAGTGACCTGTTTTCAGTCTTCTCTGTCGAGGTACTGCTAACTGTTGATGGGCAACTTCAAGGTCCCTCTGCTCCCATCTTACGGTCCTTTCTCTTCAGTGGGACTTAGACCAGACAGCCTTTCAAATAGATGGCTGTCTTCTGTAAAGTGGGACATATGGCTTCTCCAAGCAAACAGACAACAGCAAGGGCAATGTGGATGAGAGAACTCGCTGAGGACATCTTGGCCACCGTATTCCTTTTTAGTTTGTAAGCCTGAGGAATTGCACTGTCACTCACCCATACCTCATTATTCTAACACCTTCCTTGGTCTATGCCCCATTCTCTGAAGCCAGCACAGTATTCACCTGTCTGTGCCAAGTAAACACTTACAGAGACCTCACCGGATCTCACTAATTTGCAACAAGAGCTTACTACGTGTGTGATTCCAAACTTGAGACAAGTCCACCATCAACATCAAGAATTCAACACGCTGTCTTGGAGCAGAGCAGCAATGTGACATATTTTGTACATGTTATGCTCATGCTACATAATTATGTCTCTGGTGGCTAATCAAAGTGGGTTGTCAAAGTAACCTGTATATAAAATACAATATTTTTAGATATAATATATGTATATTTGGCATCAGGTATAAAAGGGAAGGGAAAGTACTCTTCAGCTCAATGTCTAAATCCTGAGCTTGTCTCTCAACGCAGCACGTCTCATCCCAGATGGATGAGATGCAAATGTAACATGTTGCAGAATGTCAAAAGACACCTGTACAGAAATAACAGAAATATGTTGTGGCCTAATCCCTTCTTGCCTCAGTGACTCACATTTGGAAAACAGCCACGATAATATCCCTCTCCTGTCTGCAAGACACATTTCTATTTCAGTCACAGTCTTTCTTTTCTCCTTAGTGCAGGTTCACAACCTTGTAGCCTGTGCATTTTCTAAGCAATGTACCATTTTAAATCCTTGACATTAAAAAAGTACTTATTTTATAAAGACTATGTGTATGTGCTTAGAAATCTAAAGTGCATGAACTAGTTATTCAATGTTGGGTTTACGGAGGAGGATAAGGTAGAAACAGGGGTGCACAGGTTCAGGGCAGAAGGAGGAATTCTGAGCTCATTTGTCCCTCGTGGAAGCACATCTCATGGCAACAGCAAAAGCAATGGTAGTGGAACTCTCAGAAAGTCACCCTTACTGCAAAAGCTTTTCAAGGTATATGGTACTGCCCAAATGAGCATGGGTGTCGGTTTGTATGACCACCAGTAGCAAATCTTCATAGACTAGGCACACGTGGCTGATTTTTTAATCAAATGAGTCTCTTCCTGATCTACATAGAAGACAGTAGCAAATCGTGAGTTGGAGCAGAGACATGACCTCCTGGCAGGTGAGTCACTGCTGCTTACCAGGATAAGGAAGGGCGAGGGTGGTGCAGCACTCTGCGGGTGCTTTTGCACCATGCCTCCCTGTTGCCTCTCCTCTCCCCCTCCTGGTAAGGAGCAGTGACTCACTTGCCAGATCAGACAAGTGCCTCCATCTCACACCACCATCTGCTATTGACAAAAGATTTATAAGCAGCCCGCTCATTATATGTGATGTAACAGTGGAATAGCTTTGACTGGCCAGCTGAAACAGGTGAGGGTAGCTGATGGGTCTCAAGCCCTTGGTGAGTTAGGGACGTCTCCTGCATGTGAAGAAAGGCTCCAGCAGATTGCGCAGATGAGGCCAATAGTGGGTCAAGAAGACAGTTTCTGCACATGCTATAGAGGGAAGTAAGGGGCAGATGGAGATTGTCAACCTGGGAACAAAATGGCCAAGATTGGCACTTAAATGGTAAACCATTAACTTTGGTTTTGCCATGCTGTGTGAATGTGGCCAGTGTCACTCGTCATGCTCATTAGTTTACCACTGCTTAAACCGATAGAGCCTATTCTCCATTTCTAAATGCATTCTGCTAACATGTGCATATGCATAGCACATGTAAGATACGATTTTTGTACCCACTGCAGGTTGAAGCAGGAAAACCTAATTTTCAACACCATCTGAATGCAATTAGCTGGGGAAGATGACATGTTGGCTAATATTGGAGCATTTCCAGGTGGAGCCAAACAGAACCCTGCCACTTGAGAGACCCTCTGGGCTTCCCTTCCCCTGAATGCTTCCCCCGCTCTAGGCAACCAACATTCTACAACATCCTTCCCTCTCTATAAACATACCCAGCTGGCTTCTGGCACCGAACCACATCTTCCCTTTGAAGGAGTTCTCCATTCATCCCTCCTTCTCAGAGACAAAATCTGAAGTCTTTAATCAAACAAAAGTGTCATTGAAATCAGCTGGAGGTTTGCTCAGTCAAGCAGTGCATTACTTGCTAACGAAGTTCTGAAGTTCAGAAAAGATGACGTCTGCATTTGCTCAGCTCTGGTGCATCAGACTCACAGAGTTAGATTTGACTTTCTGATGGCTCATGCTTCTAGTGCTAGTGGCACTAGAAGAATAAAGGAAACTAATAAAGAAAGGAAAAACCTAAGCCCACAATTATGTTTTCAAATAGCTTTAGACAACCACAGTAGCATGCCCCTAGATCATGATTCCCAAGATGATGGAGAGGAGGATAGGGGAAGGCAGGTTTGCAGGCATTTGGAATCAGATGGAAATATGGATGTATGGACCTATGCCTTCACATGAATGTAGATATATGGCTGCTGTGATTTGCATTACTTCTACATTCTGAAATATACTCTGTTTAGGAATTCAAGAAACTCTCTTCCACTTTGTCAAACCATTGATCCATCTAACTCTGTATAGTCTGTGATGACTGGTAGTGGCTCTTCAGGGTTCCAGACAGAAGTCTCTCCTAGATCTACCTGGAGATGTCAGGTATTAAATCTAGGACCTTCTGCATGCAAAGCAGGTGGCCTGCAACCAAGGTATGGCCTATCACATACAAATTGTGTATACTTGCAGTAGTTGTGTGTGACACACACACACAGACAGAAATAATAGTTCTGCACAACCCCAGGTTGGTCATGATCTAGGAACATCCCATGGAGGGCACCAGCTGTATGAACTGGCCAATGCTTTCCTTGGCATTCTGAGAATTGCTACATTCCAAATTATGATTTCTCTTTCGCTCTGCAATATACATCTTAAAATAGGATTCAGTATGAAATGGCTTAGCTCGTTCTGTTTGCTACATCCTGAATGTTGCCAGCATAGGGATAAGATTTGGGACACATTTTAGGACATATTTCAGTAGTCTGATATTTCAACTGTGTTTTGAAACATGGAGGACTATGATTCTCATTCTAGTGGAATCCACTTCTTTGTAACTGACAGGAGGGATCAATACATCCAGTCACTCAAATGCATAAGGTCTCTGAACAGCAAACCCTGTTTGGACATTTCTTCTTGTTGTTGCTATAGCAGGAAAAATGTGTTTACATCCATTGAATACATATCTATACACAGAGATATACACCACAGTCACAAAACCCAAACCTTATTTGCTTTCATGAGACGGGGGTGGGGGATTACTACTGGGATAAATTTCCATTTCCATCTTCCCCATCCCCTTCCCCTGGTCAAAACAGAGAAATAACTCATGTCCTTTTACTGGTAAGTGGGCTAGAAAGAAGTCAGAATATTTCAGAGAGTTTGAAAGACTCACCAGCCACTGATCATGCCTCACATTGCTTTTCTTTTTAAAATGCATAAAAAGAAAAGAGAAAACTCTACCCTCGGCCACCACATCTATAAGTACGGTAAGCCAACCCTCATATCCTGAAATCCTCAGAAATTTCTACTGGCCTATGCCATTCTTTTTTTTATATAAATATTTTTTTATTAATTTTCCAGTATACATTTATAATATCCAATCTAAATTTATCACATATTTTCTCTTTTGGACTTCCTTCAGCCTCTCTAACAATCATCCATTATTCAATTTTTTAATTACACATTTCCTAATTTTTATATTGCATTTTATATACCTTCACCCTCTTATTTTTCTTCAACACAATATTCCTCAAACATTCACAGAGCTTCTTGAAATCCCACTAGCGTTGTTTGCTCATCACATATACATTTCGAATAATCTGAAAATTTTCCCCAATCTTTGATGAACTTTTGGTCACGTAAATATCTGATCTTCCCCGTTAGTTTATCTAATTCTGCATAGTCCATCAGTTTCATTCTCCATTCTTCTAACGTCGGTAGTTGTTCCTGTTTCCATTTTTGGGCCAGTAGTATTCTCGCTGCAGTTACTGCATATTGGAAAAGTTTACAGTCCTTTCTATTTATCTCATTTCCTACTATTCCTAAAAGAAAGGCCTCTGGTTTCTTAACAAATGTATATTTCAACATCTTTTTCAGGCCTATGCCATTCTTTGCCACATTTTCTTTTTGCCCTTTCCTCCCAGCGTATGGTCAGTGCTCAGTGAAATATCAGCCCGGCCTTTTGTTTTGATTTCCCACTAAATGCATATAATCAGGATATAAGTGTTGGAGAACATTTCAACTAAACAGCGCCAATTTAGAAAGATTTTATTCTGGAAGGCAGCCAGAATAACCCTCTCCCTGTTCCTGTGAAGTATTTTATTTTTTTCCTCATCTCCACTGCCTCCTTCTGGTGCATATCTCCTCTCACTCTCTCTTTCCCCCTATTACCAGACAACTGCTGCCTGGTTAAACCCCAGAAAGTTCTCTAGCATACCATAAAATGGATAATTTCCACGATAAAATGGTGGAAGTGGAATATAACTTAGGCATAATCCACTGCTTTACGGAAATGGGTTCCTTCTTTCTAAGACATAAATTCCCCAACAGATACCCCATTTAGGGTCAAACTACATATTCATAAGAAGCACAGGGGTACCATTGATATGAATGTTGTCATGTCACATTCTCCTCCTACAGTGGAATGTGTTTTACTATATACTCAGTGTCTTTATATTATTATGGGAATTACATACACACACACACACACACACACTACATCAGCATTAGCTAATAATATGAAAGTGTACTGATGTCCAGAATACAAATTTAATATCAAAGAACAACTTAGTGTGATTAGTATTCAAACCCAGGACACCTGAAAGATTGCTTCTTCCTATACCATTCTACCCTTTCCCTAAGATCAGAAACACGAGAGTTTTCTCTGTCCCATCTAGTATGGAGGCATGGTTGACGGTAGCAAGAGATAGGGTCTTCTCAGTAGCTGCACCAGTATTTTGGACCAACTTGCTCAGTGAACTGTGGCTGGTCCCATCTGTATCTCTTGTACTATTTTTATTCCAGCAGGCTGCTGTCTGTGATGTAAAGGTCATATTTCATTTACAATCTCTGCTTTTGTTTTATTTTATTCCATGGTATTGTTGTAAGCTACCCTGAGTGGTTCACAGGCACTCAATGGGCAGACACAAATTTCTATATAGATATGGAAACTTTAAATATAAAGTTGCTCTCCATCTTATGGAGGTGGAGGGGAGCCTTAATAGCAGCCTGTCTTCTTTGGAAGAAGCCCTGTGTTCCATTAGGACATGTATTCAGTCCTCAGTCTCTACAACCTATGAATGCAGGCACCCCAATCTGCAGAACTGTCAGGGCAGAATATCTCTGTGCCACTTGCTGATGAACAGACATAAAACCTCTCCTCTTAGCAGATGGATGGCTATGATTGTCAATGGGTGACAGAGCTGACCATGTGTTTAGCAATGTGCGAATGTTGCAAAAGTGCCATATGTGCAGTCCTAGAGGCGGGATATGAATGATTCCCCTGCCATGTACGCAAGAGCCTTCTGTGCTTGTATTACGGAGAATTTGTGTTTGGAAAGCTGTTGCTATGCATTATTGTCTTCCATTATTAGACTGGGGCCAGATAATCCACTATTTCATGGAATCGTGGAGTTGGAAGGGACCCCAAGGGTCATCTAGTCCAACCCTCTGCAATGCAGGAATCTCAGCTAAAGCATCCATGACAGTTAACCATCCAACCTCTGCTTAAAAACCTCCAAGGAAGGAGAGTCCACAACCTCTCGAGGAAAACCATTCCACTGTCGAACAGCTCTTACTGTCAGAAAGGTTTTCTGTGTGTTTAATCAGAATCTCCTTTCTTGTAACTTGAAACCATTGGTTTGAGTCCAGTCTCCAGAGCAGGAGAAAACAAGCTTGTTCCCTCTTCAAGGTGACAGCCCTTGAGATTTTCTTTCTGAAATCTTTCTGATTTCCTTCTGAAGTCTTCTCCATGACTTTGATTCAGTACTTCACAGTGACCCTGAAAATGGGACCTTTTTTTATTATTCCCCTTCAATTGAGTCCTTCATTCAAGGAACCAAGAGTCATCTATTGTTCTTCTGTAAAGGCTGACCAATACAGAAGCTATTATTTTGTCTGCAGAAGAGGAACTGTTATACATCTCATGGGTTCTGTGCTTTCAAGCAAACAGAGCTTTCTTAACAATTGTCCTCATCTAGCTGTTCCTTATATACTATATACTATATACTATATAGTATACCATTCATAGAAGAGAAGAGAAGAGTTTGGATTTGATATCCCGCCTTTCACTCCCCTTAAGGAGTCTCAAAGCGGCTAACAATCTCCTTTCCCTTCCTCCCCCACAACAAACACTCTGTGAGGTGAGTGAGGCTGAGAGATTTCAAAGAAGTGTGACTAGCCCAAGGTCACCCAGCAGCTGCATGTGGAGGAGTGGGGAAGCGAACCCGGTTCACCAGATTACGAGTCTACCGCTCTTAACCACTACATCACACTGGCTCTCATACTATACCTTTCACTTTAATGCAGGGGTGCATAACCTGTGGCCCTCCAGAAGTTGGTGAACTGCAGTTCACATAATCCCTTACCATTGGCTTGGGGCTGATGGGAGTTGGTAGTTAGCAGGCTTATGTCCTCCTCCCCTTCCCTCCTCTTGTGTAGACAACTCCTTTCCATTTTGGATCTCATTGTGGTTTATTTAGTTAGCATCATTTTTATCCTGCTTTTCTGCTTCTATTGTGTTAAAAACAGAGCGCTAAAGGTGGCTAGGAACATTTTTAAAAAAAAACAAATCAAATGCAAAACTGTAATATAAAGACACAAAAATACATAAAAGAGACAGGGGAACAGGCTTTTTTTTTTTTTTTACGGAGCCAGCATAAACAGTTGGTGCTGTGTGTGTGCCAGCTTTTCTGCCATCTGTAATTAGCACTTTATCACAGTTTGCAAATGCAGTTAGAAGCTGGTTTGCAGTGATGGTTAGAGCAAACTATGGTTTGCACAACCCCTGATTGTACATGCAACGCTAGTTAGCTCTGAAAAGGAATAATGTCTATACAAGATTCAAAGAGCCTGTGGGACACTTGAAATTGCCCATTAATGAATGATTCAGTAACCAAGCAGGATGTAGCTAATTCACTCATATATATATTAGAGTGAATTGGCTACATCCTGTTTGGTTACTGAAATATATATATATATATATATATATATATATATATATATATATATGGAAATTCTGATCTTGCAGACATTTCATATGCACATCAGAACATTTATGAGGCTCAAGAAAGACAGTACCAAATGGGTACTTTGATCATCAAATCAATAGCTTTTCCTCCATAAACTTCAATGGGATAAGAATTGGAGACATGGAGTGCTTTAAATTAGAATCTCAAAAGAAGGTCTGGTATTTAATAAGCAGGTAGTTTTGAAAAGAAAGGGAATGGGCAGAATTCCACTGCTCCCCTTGAGAGAAACAGAAAGGTGTATATAAAGGCATCTGAAGTTAGATTCTGCACCAGCTAGGTCTGGAAATTAGTTTCAGAAGTTCATATTTTCCATTTACTCTAATCCCCTTATCCCTTCAACTAAAATCACTGGTTTTTTTATTATTAAAAAAAGTATAATTGAAACTTTTGGGGAAAAATATAGCAATTCTACATATACTAGAAACTTGGCATTCATGGAGCATTCCCAAAATGTAGTGATTTTCTTTATTTCATTAGAACTTTTAAAAAGTAATTAACATACCTACTGGGGAACAAGAACAACCCCAAAAAGATTTTCTAGAGTAATAGGATTCATATTTCAATAGTCTGAAAGAGATGGTTAAGGAAGGCTGAGGCTATTACATATTTAAGAGCTTTGAGACAAAAGACCTTGTTTTCTCATCAGTTATGAGCGCATAATTAAAACAAAGAACTATGTTAATTTCATTCATTATTTAACCCACATACTTTGCCAACCTGCCTTTTTAAACTGCCCGGTGGAGGTGGTGAGGATATTACTGAGGTCTTTAGAAAGGTTCCCTGCCTATTGTTCCAAGAGAAACTACAACGCCATAGACCTGTAGTAAACCCCGTTGGATTCCAGTTTATCATATCTGCATGAAAGCCTTCTGAAATGCATCAGTTCACTGCTAAACCCTGATTTTGGTTGACTCAGAAGAAAAGAACAACAGCTGTTGACATTTGATTTCATTAAGTACTGATCTTCTGAGAAGGGCCAGATGACAGACTCAGAACATGTAGGGCTATCGCAGAATCTGGTTGGGACAAGGGTGAAGCCATGGAGAGCTTGATGGTTTGTGGATGGAAAGTGGTGGCATGAGGTTGGTCATGGACAGAGCCTGGAAGAATCTGGAGTCTACTGAGGTTTCACATTCCAGTAGTGGTTTACCTGACAGAAAACAGAGCAGTGTTTGAATTTTGGGCATATCAGGGGAGCATGGCATCTTTAGCAGCTGATTTAGAGCATAGCCATAAATTGCTCTAGAGATAATTAGGCTCCACTCCTATACTTTCTGCCAGGAGCAAAACCCATTTTGGAACTTAGTTTTGAGCAGACATGCTGAGGATTCCACTGTAAATAACAAAACCAGAAAAGGCTACCATCTCTCACCTCTCTGCTCCCCATAGTTTTAATCACATGCAAATCTAGGGATGAGGAAGGAATCTGGTGAACTCAGTTTCTGAAGGGGAATCACCTGATCCATTCCACCCAGACAAATGTGCAGATCAGATCAGCAGTCTGCTCCAGTATCTGCTAGTTGCCACATTTCCTAGTAAGCATATGACGTTGTGATGTCATGATGTCACACATGTAACCTTGGCTCCCCAATTGCCCTTTCAAGCTGGTGTCTCTGGTGGCTGTAATTACTTTTGAGAAACTACCAGGAGAAGAACACCCTCGAACCACCTCATTATAAGATGTATGCTTAGTAAGCATACATATCTTATAAATATCTTATAATCCAAAGCGGTTGCAAACCAAGGTACCACTGTATATCGAAATCAAAGTAGTTGCAGCAAGTCTCCTTGGGACTGATGGGACTTGCTGAAGTGCTATCATTCTTGCGGGGGGGGGGGGGGTTGCATGGGGAACAACTTGGCTGCCCTTATAACTCATATTTTATGCCATATCTCCATGTATATATCCAGATAGATAGATGATATAGTTCTGTGTAATGGTTGTTATGTTATGCTTACAGTGTATTTATTTCAAAAATGTAATTTAATGTGTTGTCCTTATTTTATTTAATGGCACATGAACCACCTCGAGTGTCGTGTGGCAGGCAGGCATAAAAATCAGACTAGTAATCTGTTAGAAAGATCTTTACCACAGGCTGTATCATTTAGTCACACTGCACTATTTGCTGATCAGTACATATCCATCCCAGTAATCTACATTTGTGTATGGATCATCCTTTCTAGAACAGCATTTGTACTTCATTCATTCTTGACTGGATGGGAAGGATCAGGTCAAAGGTGTGACCCATTCTCAATTGACCTGGACTGTGCTCACTGGAAGGACAGATCCTGAAACTGAGGCTCCAATACTTTGGCCACCTCATGAGAAGAGAAGCTCCCTGGAAAAGACCCTGGTGTTGGGAAAGATTGAGGGCACAAGGAGAAGGGGATGACAGAGGACGAGATGGTTGGACAGTGTTCTCAAAGCTACTAACATGAGTTTGACCAAACTGCAGGAGGCAGTGGAAGACAGGAGTGCCTGGCGTGCTCTGGTCCATGGGGTCACGAAGAGTTGGACACGAGTGAACGACTAAACAACAACAAATATATCCAAAGAGTTCAGATAATAGATGCTCACCCTTGCCAGGTGGGTGGTAGTTGCTGCCCCTTGCCCTCCGTCACCATCCCATGTTTTCTGGGCGTTTGGGAATTCCCCAACTGGAGCAATCTCAGGGCGGGACTTCCCATCTGAACCCAACTTCAAATGGGCCAATCTGAGGTCCCACTGGATGTGCAGTAGTCTGCTGGCTGGAAAGGGCATTGACTGCTTCCATGCCCATGCTAGGCAGCAATGCTTTAATTCCTTCCACTGTTCTGAAGCACCGTAAACCTGAGCACCTTTTTTGGAAAACTTTGAGGACTTAATTCCTCCCAGTCCCAAAGCTAAACTTGTTTTGGATACAAGATAGTGGCTGAAACCTTTCAAATATTCATTTCAGCATTTCCCCAATACATACATTACAGAGATTTTAAGAAGTGACAGGTTAATTTTTTCTCTCAATTACACGGGTTATTCTGTAATTAAATACAAACGAATGGGGTGATAATTGCCCACAACAGTATTAGACTCGATAACAAAGGGTAGCTTGATCCACAGCAATTGACGATGAAACATCAAGGTGCCTGCCAGCTGTGACAGGATTCCTTCCACAGTTCAGCTGGTAATTTGGCACCCCCAGTTTATAGGATCAGCTTTCGGTTTAAAAGAGAGAAGTGCAGCTTCAACCAGCAAAGGAAAGTGTTGTAGAAGCAGATATTTCTTGCTTGCTAAACTGCAGTGTGTCCTCATGACATCTCTGTGTGGGAGTAATTTCTCCCCAGACACTCGCCAGCTGGTGATGCATGTTGCAAACAGGTTACCTGGGTACCTTGAAACCATGTGCAACTTGCCAGGAGATCAGCAAGCAGCAACTCACTATATCAAAGTGGGCTTTGTTTCAACTGGTATTCAAAACTCCATACGCACATATTAGCATTTCTGAAGTATGCATATAATGATGGAGCAGCTGCTAAACCTAAAAGACAAGGCATCTACAATCAACCTAACAACCACAACAAGGTACCATGCTTGATTATGACGCTTTACTACAGGAGTAGCCAACATGATGCTCTCCATTTATTGCTAGACTACAATTCCCATCATACCTGGCCATTGGTCATGCTGAGTGGGGCCTGAAAGGAGCCTGACAACATCTGGAGTATACCATGTTGGCTTCCCCCAGTTTTACAGTGTAACAACAAAGTAGCAGGTCCCTCACCTGATACATTTACAATCTAAAATTCAACTCAGGAGGCACAACAGAATGAGGGGAGGAACACAGAGGCGAAGATAAACTACACAGCTCATTCCATCAATCTTCACCTACTTCCATCAATCTATTAATCCCCAAGATACCACTGTACTATTTTGGGTGTATTTGCTCAAATTGGTGTATATTGCCACATTGCCTATGTTTATACAGTGTCCAGTGTTGGTAAACTTTTGATATATATATATATTATGGGGAAAGAGTTAAAAATTCAAGAAGATAACATTATCTTAAATTATATAACCTAATCGATGTTGTGAAATTTTGGGCTCACACATGGTGCTGCTGAACTTTGAAAGACTGGAGTCTTCCCTGGTTTGTGTACTGTCAAGCACACTTCATCTGACACCACAGGCACAAACATCATCTCGGATCTACATTAATCCCCCCCCCCCCCGCACTGGAAATCTCACTGGGGGAAGCCAACACTGTACTCCAGACATTGTCAGACTCCCCCCAGAAATGATCCCCTCCCCAACATTGGATGAAGGATAAGAGAGGAAGAATGAGAAACTAAAATTGACAGATTTGTTCATCCTGAATCACAGCTTAGGTTAAGAATTTTTATTTCTCCTGCCTATCTGAGGCAATACTGAGCTATATAGCCCAAATGTCAAGCCCAGAAAAAGGCAGTTTTCTATATACCATGCCAAACATCTTCACTTTTTGGTCTTTTCCCACTTAATTTGCTCCAGATTTTTGTACACTTAAATGTTTCTGTCTCTTGGAAAAAAATAAAGTAATAATAATTACTATGATTGATATAAGTATGGCATTGAAGTTGAGCAAGTTTAGTGAACTCATGCTTGAAACTTCTTATACATACATTCATCTGTACCGTCTTACATTATGATGTATGCTTCTGTTAGATAGTTTTCTCAACATGGTGGGGGAGAGGACACCCTCCGCTTCATAGTTTCCAGAAACCTATCTCCATAATGTAATTTATTTTCTGTGTGTCCATTTAACAAGTCAGAGAAATTGCTAAAAAAATATATCATAGTGGTTCAGAGAATTTTTTCCCCACCCAGGTTTATGCAATCATTGACAAATGGCTTGTTCCGCAAATTATACAATACAGCTCAAGCTTGCAAACTCTGCTTGCTGCTGGTGTGCAAACTCAGAGGGAAGTTAATGAACTGAAACTATTTTACCATTTGGGAGAATAACTCCATGAGAATGTTAATAAATGTACAGAAACTTACGAGCACAATTGCATGATGACGAAAATGATATTCAAGCAGAGTGGCTGACTCATAGCATTAAAAAAAAACCAAAAGAAAAAAAAAAAAACAGTGGAAAGTAATTAAAACTCACTATATGTGAGGGAATGAGATCCATTTGGAATGGAAATTTGAATTATTTTTGTTCATGGCAAATCAACACTCTTCATAGAACATAATGAAAAGGGAAGTCTGGAATTCCCTGTGGGATTTAATCAAACGTAAAGCACAAATGTGATTTCAATTTCATTCATGTAAATTCTAGAGATTGATTTAAATGGGATATGCAAACACCACAGCTGTATTCACTGAGAGTCTTCCTCTGTTTGTTCAGAACTGTAAGAAAAGGCTGTCCATTCACCATTACTCAGAAGAGTTAGTTGAGACAGGAGAGGCTTTGGAATCGCACTCAACAAGTATCACTTTCAAAGCAACAACTTTTTAAAAACAGAAATTCCTTGGCTACTTGGGTAATTAAATGTTGCCTTTGCCTAGTCAGGGAGTAACAGCTGGTTTCTGAGTCAGGAAGCAAATATTTCCTCTCCAGATTTTTGGTCTACAGCTCCTATTATCCCCACAGGTTCCCACCTCAACATTTTTGCCACCACTGGAGAAGGAACACATAACTAGCTACTGGTTTCCTCTGTCCCTAGGGAGGAAGGAACCAGCAGCAAAGTCTTATGGAACACCTCTCTCTCTCTCGCCTAAATTTGGTGAGGGGGGACATTCAGAAAACTCTTGAGGAGTTTGCCCACTCCCTGCAAAATGACAAGGCTTTGCAAGGATTCATGCTGCCTCCCCCCAGCACAAGGGGGGCAGTGGGGCACTTTGTCTCAGGTGCCAAAATGTATTGGGCCATCCCTGACCCCTGTGTTCCCTCTCCACTACGCCACTGTTAAGAGGCAGTGGGTTGTATCCAATGTTAGTCATAAAGCAAATCCACTAAAATGAATGGACATGGTTAATTTGGAACCATTAATTAGAGTGGGTCTGCTGATAAGGAAGGGGTTGAAATTTGATTCAGCTCACGCTTCAATCATTGAACCTGCCTAATTCACATTCTACTAAACAATATGTGAACCGAAACACAACCATCCTTTGAAATTTGCACTTTTCTGACGCACACACAGCAATTGAAATTTGCACTAAAATAACGGTGAATTTTCATGTAGACTGTTTTTTTATAGTTGCAAACTGTTACGGAAATGTAGAAAATGTATAAAGAAAGAAAGAAATGTATAAAGAACGAAAAAGAAATGGTGATCCTGAAAACCAGATGCTAAGGGCAATGAGAAGGAGTGCTGCTTGCGAGCATCCCAGCAATTTCTTGCTAGACACTGTGGGATACTGGGCTAGATGCAGCATTGGTCCATTCAGATGGGCTCTTATATTCCTACTAAATATTATCAGGATCCTTACCAATACTTTCTGCTTTAGCCCCTCCAAATTTCAACGCCACTTTTCACATCTTCAGAAATTGACTGTTGAAGATGTTGGCATATCATCTTTCCCCCCTCTGTATGGCTGGCCAATGTGTAATAAGAGGTTTGTTCTACAATTCTGACAAGCTGCTACAACGTTAATACAGCCGAAATGGAAACCGAATCCTTTTCATTATCGGCTATCATCACAAATTCCTTGCTGTTGACACAACATTTCCACATATCCAAATTCTTACTGAAAGCAGCAAAATTATGTGCCTGAAGTTACAGCTTTCGTATATGAGTTGTTCACACATAGATTCTGGATTTTTCATCTCAGTGACGGAAGCATTTTTTTAAATTGTAAAAAGTAGGAGGGTTCCTTGAACAAGAGCTGAATCAAAGCTACACAATAAGATAATAATCAACACATGAGATGAAATCTAATTCACTGTCTTGGTGCAATGCAGTGAGTGAGCATATGAAGTTGCCTTGTATATTTATTCAGACCATTGGTCCACTGAGCAGGTTAATGAATGATAACTGGCACCAGCAGTGATTCTTCAGTGCCCCAAACAAAGATCTTTCTCAGCACAGTTACTAGACACTATTTCTCTGGAGAAGCCAAATACCTAACCTAGAATCTTATCAAAACATCTACCTGAAATCCTTCCCAAAATCCAGTCCATAGATGGCAGGGTGCAAGGAAGCTACACCTAGTGGCTATGTCTCCCCTGCTAAGATGGTCCTGTAGGCCACATATGCTCATGTGATTGCCAATCCTCTTCTGCTATACCTACGAGCATCTAACAATCTGTTTATCCCCAGACCCCGTGTATAGGTCTGCTCTGATCCAACAAGTCTGGTGAGGGTTAGTCACTGGGCTCTTGGTCACTAGTTAGGTACAGGACTGTTTAATTTTTGTGGACTTCCATGCCCAGCAGGGAACTCTGTCCTATGAAACTCCCAATTTACTCAGAGACAAGTGAGATCAAGTCTTTTCTTGTCCTGCGGCTATGGACACAATGATGCCTAAATTCTCCCCCACACCCCAGTGCATTTTTCATATTTATAATTTGACTGAAAATCTTAAAGTGGCTAGAATGAACATTTCCTTTTTATTATTTCCAAGTGACTCCCTTCTGCTCACTCAGCTGCATTGAAAGCATTCAGAAGTAATGCATCTCATACCAAAAATACCCATCCTTAGCATCATTTATGAAAACAGGCTCTGATTTAGATCTATGGAACTGCCTTATGAGACCATTTCACATATTACAAAGCAGCACATTTTCTCACGTTACACTCAGCATGAATCCTTTCTCCTTCCACTGCTTATCCAGCGCAAATCAAATCTCTGGTGGCTTCCCCCCTGCTGGGATCCAGAAGGTTCATTTACTAACCTTATTTGTATCCGCTCCCTTTCTCACAGTGAGCTGGCTTCAGCTAAAAGGCAATGACTGAACCCAGTGATCCTCAACAGTGAGCTTGAATTTGAACACCAGGTCTCCCTAGGTCAGAGATGGGGAAGCTGTGGCTCTTTAAATGTGGTTGGACTCCCATTTCCATCAACCCTAGCTCCACCCAGCATGGCCAATGGCCATCGATGATGGAAGTTGTAGTCCAACAAATTTTGGAGGGTCAAAGGTTTCCTCTTCCTGACCTAGGCAACTCTACCCATTACCACACATGGATGCTGCACATAGCAGTGCACTGTTAGTGCATAATAGCATACAATGGCAGGAGAAAAATAATGGTCAGACTCAGCTTGCAAGCCAGAATTTAATCCAGCATTTATCACTGATTCACCAGATTCAAATCCAGTTCCATAGCAACCACAATGACCCTGCCCATGGTATGTCAGAAGTGGAACACCAATGCTCCAAGTTATCCACCTTGGTATATAAACAAAATGCTTCAAAACCCAGATAGCACCCAATGCTTTGAATCAAGCTAACCGGGACATTGGGACATGAATCCCAGCACTCCATATGTCAAATGTCAAAGGCAACTTTATAGTAAACCCCTATACACATTCTATTGAGTTCAATGAGACTGACTGAATGCAGAATCCAGTGAACTGCTTCCACTAGTGAATTTTGGCTGTGCAACAGAACTACCACTCCCTTCTCTCACACAGTCCATGTGCACAGCCTAAATCTGCTCTTCAGTTTTCCCCGACCCTCCATAGCTCATTTGAGGAGAGCACAGTGGGCACACTGGGAGAAGCAAAGGAGAATTGGAACTCCATGGGATCTTGCAGCACAATCCTGTACACATCTGCCCAGAACTAAGTCCCATTGAGCTCAGTACAGCTTATTCCCTAGTAAGTGACTGTGCTATTAAAGCCCCTCCCATTTGTTATTCTTCTTCTTCTCCCCATTCTCTGCTTTGCAAAACATTTTGCCTCATGAAGACTTCTGGAGAACATGAAAGCTTTCCATTATTTTGTGACATTTTGATTGTCCCTAATAAAGGTATTGCGGATATCTTATATAAGAAGTGTACTATGCTACCACCTTTTTAGCACATTTCCCCCCTCGCAGGCACTTTTATTTTATCCACTTGTTAGAAGAGAAATAGTGAGCTATTTAGAATCAGTGTTGATGCTAGACCTAGCACAGTTTAGCCTAGAGCACTGTATTAGCCTCTCAAAGGGACCAACTTTGAGCAAAGAATTGTCAGCATATATAACTGCTCTGCTCCACTGTGATAAGTCCATAACATGGACAAGTGCCACTCATTCAAGGCTTACACTACTGATGGAGCCACTCTTTTCATGAGGAAACAGCATAAATGGAAGGTTGCAGTTTGAACTGAGCTGGTTTACAGCTGCCCATAAACATCTTGAGGCTCAAATAAATGGTACACAAATGGATGAAGAACTTCCCAGCCACCCTGAATATAGAGGGTGGAATTAAATGTTGCACTATTACAATTGTTCTGCTTGCCAGATTGAAGAATCTCCCCTCTCCAGCCCTATACACTGTTCTGGGGGGTTCTCCCAAGCCCACAGAGCTGATTGGAGGGAGCACAGAGGGCACAGGGGGTGGAGAGGAAAGAACAGCCCAGTTGCACCAGTGGGACTCATTGAACTGGCGTAGGCTAGTACAACTGTTAGTTGGAAGAGGCCCAATGTAAGCAAAGTTTTAAGTCCCTTTTATTTTAATGTTAGATAAAACAGCAGTAGAAACATAGGAGACTACTTTAGACCAAGCCAGACCATTGGTTCATTTTGCTCAGTAATATCCACTTTGACTCGACATGGCTCTCCAGAGTTTCAGACAACATACATTCCCAGTCCTACCTGGTGGTGCCAAAGACTGAACCTAGGATGCTCTACCACTAAACGGTGGCCCTTCTCCAAATAGGATATGACTAGTTCATCAATTAGGCAACCTGAATTGGCACCATATGGATTGGGCCTACATATGGAGCACCCATAGCGCCCAAAATCATATACATAGGTCATCCTAGCTACTTATATAGGCCACATATGAAGGCTCCGTTTCACACAAGTTGTGCCTCAATGTGATTCCTTTCCAGGTTTTGAGCATTCTGGCTGATCCATGCTTCCCAGTAATAATAATAATATAATAATAATAATAATTTATTATTTATACGCCACCCATCTGGCTGGGTTTCCCCAGCCACTCTGGGCAGCTTCCAACAGAACACTAAAATACAATAATCTATTAAACATTAAAAGCTTCCCTAAACAGGGCTGCCTTCAGATGTCTTCTAAAAGTTTGGTAGTTATTTTTCTCTTTGACATCTGGTGGGAGGGCATTCCACAGGGCGGGTGCCACTACCGAGAAGGCCCTCTCCCTGGTTCCCTGTAACTTGGCTTCTCGTAGCGAGGGAACCGCCAGAAGGCCCTCGGCGCTGGACTTCAGTGTCCAGGCAGAACGATGGAGGTGGGGACGCTCCTTCAGGTATACTGGACCGAGGCCGTTTAGGGCTTTAAAGGTCAGCAGGTGATCACATTGGGAATAAGATTACTACCGCCTAATCTCTGAGATTCCACAGACAGAGCTGAAAGTATAAGATCCACTGATGATAGTGGTCCCTGCTTTGGCAATAAATTGAGAAAATCAAACATGATTGCTTGTTGCATATACTTGGGGGTGGGGGCTGAGGGGAGGACGGCATAGAACAGCCTGAGGATCAGCATTGCATCTCATGTCTGGCTGCTGCTACTGCATTCTCAAGACATAAAACAATAACTGTAGCAAATGGCAGCTTGACCATCCTTCATCCTTTCTCATCATAATATTGTAGGCCACATGCCCCATTTCAGCTGATCCAGTTCTTATGCTGAGCAGAGGGAATATAAGAAAAGCCTGGTCATCAGACTGAGTCCATTAAACCCAATTCTGACTCTCAGACAGAAGGAAGATTAATTGAAGAGATAAGGGAGGGAAAAGCTATTCCAGGTTGGATAACCAACATGGTACCCTCCAAATGTTGTTGGACTACGATTCCCATCAGCCCCAAATACCACAACCAATGGTCCAGGATGATGGGAGTTATGATTCAGCAATATCTGGTGGGCACCACATTGACTCCTCATGCCTTTGAAGGTAACTACTGAAACACCCTGGGAAACTGGGTGGAGGAAGCTACTGAAGTAGGGTCAGGGAGAATGATGTGGTGGATCTACTGCTACGCTGCGGGTCCTGCAAGCTTGCCCTAGCCAGGGCAGGAGGTAGAGGAAGTTTCTTCCAATTTTTCAGTATACCAGCTCCTGTAGATGAGGTCCTCCTTTGGAAAATCCAAACAGACAGAGTTTTGGATCATTTGGATCCAAATCTGCCAACACCCCAACCAAAAATGTCACATTTTGCAAATTTGTTACTTCTGCCACTGTTGAGAGAACTAGGGTGGGAGATAGTTTTCCACCCACCTAGGAAGAGCCCGCAACTGGTGCCATATCTCTCTGCTGATGCAGGCGGGTGAAGACGCAACTAAGCATGATCATACCACCCCAGTCAACAACATCAATGTGTGCATTAAGACTGCACTCTTAGTCCCATATCAAAACTTGACACAGATTTGCAAATCCTTGCTTTGCCTGATGACCAAACAAATTAACAAACTTAGATGTTTTGAGGTTTCTAGGAAGACTGAACCTGAAGTGATATTGTGCACAGGAATTTAGCCTGGGTCTTCTCCAAGGCAAAGATTGGGGATCTGTAGCCCTCCAAATGCTGTTGGACCACAACTCCCATCATCCTTGACCAATGGCCTTGCTTCTAGGGCTAGTAGGAGCTGGAGTCCAATAACATACAGAGGTCCACAGATTCCACATCTCACTGTAAGGCCAAGTTTACATGTAAAACTGGCATTCCAGCTGGCCCTGCAAGCCCCACCTATGTGAGGGCCTCTCTCCTTCTATGAACATGTAACAAAATGGTTCAGGCTAGGTAAAACCACTACTGGGGAACTGCTTGAAAATGAAGAGTGTCCTGAAAGCTGATATAATTAACATGAATCACAAGGGTGCTTCTTCATCAAAGAGACTAGTCAGATGGAATGGCAACAGCCGGCCAGTATTTTAACCAATGAGGCTCAGTTTGGTGAGCTCTCATTAAGCATTTTGGCATTAATGACGTCTATCTGGACCAAGGTTTAAAGAAAACAAGATGATTTATTTCTTGTTTGGGAGAAGAGTTTGGCCAGTGCTGATTTTTCTTTTCAAGTTAGCTATTTATTTCAATACCTAAAACACAACATATTCACAATATTTTACTTCCACACTGTGTCCTTTCCCCCATCCATTCATCATAAAGCTCCAAATACCACCCATGCTCAACTGTTTCCAATGTGATCATATTGTTGTCCATTCCACAACCAAATATATAGAACCCATCCATCATGCTGCTGCCATAAGCAGAACGCAACCCTAAAATAAGAATGTAGGATATGCACCGAAATAAGCTTGGACAGCAGCGCTCTTCTCAAAAAGGAACCTCTAATTCATATCTTAGTCAATTCAAATTGTAACATTGCACAGAATAAATTCCATTCAGCTTTCTAATAAATACGCATGTGAGATGCCCATATACATTCAAGCATACATTCCTATGGCAACAGATGAAGTTATGGCCTATTCTTAGCTTCACAGTATCACAGAAAACACTCCGTTTCAAGCTATGGAAGTAAATAAGCAATCTCTTTTTCCTCCTTGCTTTTGTACCTGGTATTACTGAAATCTCTTTTAAGTTTGACGAATTGAAGACTGATTCAACTGGAAGCAGCATCCTTCACATTGCAAACACAATATTTATAGCTTCATGGTGGCTCTTAACAGTTGAAACACAAAAGACTGTGCAACATGTATGCATACATAAATGACTAATCAGGTTGTGGCACTTATATCGTATGTTCCCAGTTGCATAAATATTATGGAGGCAGTTATACTTTATCAGGATGAATAAAACATTTTGTGGGATTGAATAATTGATGTGAATGAGATCTATTGAAATATCTCCCTTCATTACTCATTTGCTGGAATTATTCCATATATCTGCCTCCTGTTATAATTTTATACACGTTCCACAGATGTGTTGACCATATATGGCAAAAGAAAAGAAAAACCATCTTGAGAAAATCCAAAAAAAATATTTATGGCATTTTGCAAATTAGCCACCCATGAGTTTTGGTATTTAGAGTTTCACTTAAGTGCCCTTAAAAAAGAGTGTAAGAACTTCAAAAGTCAATTATAGAACAAGCAGATTCTGAACCACAGAAAGCTCTATTTTTCTTCGGCTGATAATCTATATAATAACTTGGTGTTATTCATACTTTTTACTGAAAATAGTCAGCATATGCTACAGGATGATTAAAATACATTATACCTGTAGGGTTTTTTTTAATTAACTTATAATTAGAAGAGATGAACCCGTGCTTATGATGCTTCATTTCATTTTAGGCATAAAAGAGGAAGAGATAAATACAACGTAATGCTGTTGTCATGTAACATTGCAAAGCAATTGGTACCCTGTTAAGTTTTATAGTTCATAAAATTGTATGGATTAGATCTTATAAGAACTTCCCTCCATAAGCTGTGTTATTATTTTTACCTCCACTTCTACCTCTGCTGTATATTCATAGTTGGTTTGGTTGCTAAAACTCTAAGGTTGCTAGACAGCCATAGAGACTATATTTAAATTAAGAAAATGATTTCTTCATTAATAAAATAGTTTCTTACACATTTCTTTTTTAATCTGCTTAATTGATCTCTGGATGGGGTGAGGAAGGAGTGTTTGCTGAAGATTTGTTTTTTTAAGGAACAACTCACTGAAGCCAACTAATTACTATTTTTACCCCTCTCACCCACAGAATATTCTGGATCAATAAAAAAATAATAATTGTGAAGGGTCTTTTTAAGTAGCCATAGTTTGTACAAAGCAGCAGGTATTTTTTTTATTACCAAAAAGTTATACAAACAATATGAAATAGCAAGACAAAGTTTAAGAAGTTCCCAAATGCTCTAGGTGTATCATTGAGTTCCCACCTCTGCAAAGGTCCTTGTACACTTCAGCTGAAGGTCCCCCCCCCAACTCAGTTTTGAGAACCTTGTTTCTCCTCTCTATGTCTTTCTCATCTTCCCCCCCCCAAACCACCTAAGCACAAAATGGACATATCATTATTACTGATTTGTGTTTCCTCTCTTCCCCTCTCTTGCCTTTTTAAACGCAGCTTCCCCATCTGTTCTTTCTGAAGTTGTGCTTAGTCCCTTCCAGTGTTTTCCTCTTTAAAAGGATTCTCTGCCTGCAGAAAGCCAGGAGCAACGTGACTGAAATCTTTCATTTCTCCACTGGGACTTCAGCTAGGAAGCTGCAATTGATTTGCAGGGGGGCTTTCTGCCTCTGCTTGTATTATCTAGTTAAGGGCCAGCCTACTGTGCAAGGGAAATCAAAGTAGATGGAGTTGAAGTCGAATGGCAGAAAGGAGAGAGATTTATTACAAGTCTGAAAGGTGCAGATCTGGAGGGAGAGGGGCTGGGGTTAGGAATTTCCACCACTAATTAGTTTGAGGCGGTTTCAACTGCCCCCCCCATCTCCATCCCTAACAGATGCTGATGCCCAATTGCCACCAGCATCCTAGCCTGCCAATCATCGGGTTTAAAGAATTGCTGCCCAATGAAGCCTGGTCACCGTATCGTATTAATGAGAGAGATCTAAGGCAGAGTCAATTAAATCAAATTCCCACCCACCTCCCTAGTCTATCTGCAGTGTGCAGCCACAGCAGCAGTATTGGCACCAAAGGCATCCCCAGTATTAATAAAGGTTTTCAGTGCTGCATTCAAGGCAGGGGGGAGGAAGGGGGAGGCAGCAAGAATTGCCGAGTGAAATTGACATGGTTAAGAACCAGAGAGAAACACACTGCAGCTTTCACACTGGAGTGAAAGCAAAGAGGCTTTTTTCATTTATTCCCCCCCCCCAACTTTTTTAAAAATGAAAAGGGTGGGAATCCCACTTGCGTTCAGAAAGTGATAGTGGGGGGGGGGGGGTTTAAAAAAACTGGAATGACTCGAGCTTTGAAAACATTTTCACTTTAATACTGAAAAAATATGCCATTATAAAATCCTCGAATATAATTAATTAAGTCTCGCTTGCTTTCTCCTCAGCTCAGGTTTTTTTCTCCCTCCAGTTTTTAAGAGTGTGATTTACAAGAGCAGGAAAAAAAAAATCTTACTCCCATTCAACTTTGCAGCTTAAGCACTCAAGTGGCATTAATTGAACATGCTTAACTGCTTGGGATGTCTTTGTTTTTTTAAAAAATAGTTTAACACTTTTAATCATCAGAGAAAATGCTGAGGGTATTATTTTTTTTTTTTTTTTACATTCAGATGGAAAGGCATTATTGGAGATGTTAATTTCCAAAGGAAACTCAAAAATAACCAGAAGCAAACTGGCCCCCTCCTCCCTCCCCCAAACAGAGAGAAAATCCACCCAACAAAGTAATTCATTTTCCTACACCCCCAAACGCAAAACCTGAAACCCATGAGAGTATAGCCATGCAAACATGTCTTAAATAAAATCTTTACATTTTTTCCTTGTTTGTTTCACAGTAAAAGGACGATCTCTACTGCCTAGCAATCACACAAAAATAATGGCAAAATGGCACTTTTTATTCTTATTATACTGTATTTTTTTTTATATAGAAAGTTTGATATGATGGAACTTATCAGGTAAGAGGGAGGACGAGGTGAACTGGACGCTGCTTCCATTGGGGGCTGAAGCGTCCCTGGGTGGTTTGTATCCATGCGAACCATGCAGCAACTTGGGTTTGTTTGTCTGTTTAGATCAGAGTCATTTATTTACAATACATTCATGCCTTCGTGCAACTGGACACTCTTGCTTTGTTTGCAATGGGGAGGGCGCCAGGGGGAGCCCTCGTCTCCCCAGCACATACATACACACACAGGGCCCATAGATCCACCTGGTCATAGGTCACCTTGCAGGAGAGTGCATTCATATTTACTCTCTCTCTCTTTAACCCCTAAGTCGAGCCATCCTCTTTGACTGGAACTTTCTATCTTTCTTTCCTTGCCACTGGCTTTGCGGTGCACATTTTTTACACCAAGCACAGCCTCAAGTTGGAGGCTTGGCCAAAGGGGGGGGGAGCAGGCCTCCACTCACAGCATTTCTCCCCAGTTTGGTGAGTGAGTGGGTAGTTGTTTTTTCACCAGAAGGTAGCTTTAAGGTGGGCAAAGCCCCATCCCATGTTGTGGTCCATTCACATCAGCGGACGAGACAGCAATGCACAGATCAGGAAAAGGGAGCTTTGAGCCACCGGAGGGAAGTTGAGGTTGCTAGCTGCTGAACTTGAACTGATTGCCCATAATATGATTTAAAATTTTAATGGTTTTTTTTTGTTTTTGTATTTCCCCAGTCTGTTGTCTCAGTCTGATAGGGAGTGAGAGCCACAGTCGTATACTCGATGGGCTCCATCTGCATTGTAGGGTCCATTATGCCAGTAGGAGGAGTCGCAGACTGTCTGTAAGGAGTTGATCTCTGAGGCTGAGGAGTTGGCATCCCTCCTCTTTGAGCGCTTCCGGTTCCTCAAGATAAAGACCAGCATGCCCACCACTGTGAATGCAGAGGTGACGAAGACCAGCAAAAGGCCAGGCACCAGCACCGAGATGGAGACCCTGCTAGTCTCCAGGTAGGAGTTGGAATGTGTCCCAGTCTCGGCCAAGCCAGTGCTGTTCTTATGGGAGGAAGTCAAGGTGGGCAAGACCTTGAGTTGAGGGCAAATGGCCTCATTGGAGAGGGATTCAAAGTCCTCCTTGAAGAATTCTTCTGGAGTCTCACATCTCAAGTCACTCATCATCACCTTGGGTCGCAACATCTCCACCCACTGTTTGAAAGGGACAATGGGGCACTTACAGTCCCATGGGTTGTCATGCAGGTCTATTTGGGTGATGGAGGTGAGCTGGTCCAGCACCCCTGCCACTGGCAGGTAAGGGAAATAGTTGTTGTGGATGCTGAGTTTGGAGAGGGAGACCCCAGCAAAGACATCAACAGGGAGGGACCTCAGAAGGTTGTTATTCAAGATGAGAACCCTCAGCTTGGGCATGGCATTAAATGTCCCTGGCATGATGAGCTGGATGACATTAAATTCCATGTTTAGGTATTCCAGGTTCTGCAATCCATTGAACTTCTCCCGGGAGAGTGTGTCCAAATAATTATTGTCCATGTAGAGCCACACCAGCTCCAAAAGGTTCTTGAAGGTGTTGTTCTCCATGGTGGCGATGTTGTTGTTGCCCAAGTCCAACAGGTTGAGTTTGCGGTAATCCACAAAATGGGATTTTCGAATGGTGTGGATTTTGTTGCCCCTCAAGAAGAGCTCGTGCACGCTGGACGGCTTGGGTTTCAGATCCACCAGGCTGCTGACGTTGCCATCGTTGCAATTCACCTTGAATCCTCCTGGGATCTGGTGGCAGACGCAGGTGGCAGGACAAGGTGTGCTGCTGGAGGACTTGCCTTTCACGTTGATGGTCGAGCTGGCAGCCGTAGGTCTAGTCTTAATCTGCCAGTTCACCGGGATCTTTGTACCCCCGTGAGGAGCAGAGCCCGGGGTGGCAGGGTCTTCCTTGCCATGGATCTTAAAGGGGGTCGGGATGGGCCCGGGATCGCACGTCTCCTCCTCCGCCGGAGGAGCAGCCAGGCTGGAATCCACTCGGTTTTTCCTGCACAGCTCCTGCTCCGTGGTCTCGTTTAGATCCTTGCCCTGCAACCTCGTAGGGGCTTCACAAATCACCCGGCCGATCAGGGCGTTCTTGGGGATGTTCTCCAGCCATTCTTTCAACGAGAGCAGGTCGCACGTGCAGTCCCAAGGGTTATCCTCCAGCAGAATCTCAGCAATGCCCGGGATCTGCTCCAGCACGTCCTCGTAAGGCAAGGTTTTCAGGCGGTTGCCCCGCAGGTCAAGGTGGGTGATGGGCACGTACTGGAACACGTTGGCAGGCAAAACGCTGATGAGGTTGTCGTTTAAAATCAGCACCTCCAACTTGTTTAAGTCCCGAAAGGCCCCCGGGTCAATATCCCTCAATAAATTAAAATCAGCCTGGAGGTATTCCAGATCGTCCAAGCCCAGGAAGGTCTGCTTGCGAAACGATTTGATCTTGTTGTTGTTGATGTGCAGCCGCTTCACCAGCTGCAGCCCCAGGAAAGCCCCCGGCACGATCTCGTGCAAGCCGTTGTTTTCCATGTGCAAGCTGACTGCATTGTAAAAGTTAGCGAACTCATTGGGGAAAAGGCGAGTGAGGGAATTGCCGTGCAGGAACAAATGGTAGAACTGGGAAGTGGGGGCCGAGAAGCGTTGCAGGCTGGTGAAGCCTTTCTTCTCGCAGTCGACGTGCAAGTCGCCCTCGATCTCGGTGCACAAGCAGATCTTCTCTTTGCAAACGTCCCCTGTAACATTCCCGGCAGCGAAACAAAGAGACGTCTCCAGCAGCAGAATCCAAAGCAGCATTTTTAAACCGAGCGAGTCATCCCCGAGCTGGAGCACACAGAGGAAACGGCAAGGCGGAAATTCTCCCCTCTCACGCCGTCAAGTTCCTTCCAGGCATGGAGTGTCCGAACCGATGCCAAAAAAAAAAGAGGGGGAGGGGGAGGATAGGGGGCAAAAGCCAGAAAAACAGAAAGAGAGAGAGAGAGAGAGAGAGAGTGCTGGGTAGGGAGGAATGAAATGGGGAGGGGAGAGAATCGGAGGATGTGGGGGGCGCTGCCTGGTCTCCTCTTAGCCCTCTCTCCCCCCCAAAACACTGCAACAGCCCGGACTCCAGTCAGCGATCATATCCACAAACTATCCAGGCACGTACTGCGAGGCACAGGAAGGGGGGGAAGTAGAAGACCCCCCTTCATAACCTCCACCCTCAGAGGGGGGCCCCCCGCCCCCAAAGAAGAAGAAAGCGAAGTCGATCTCCGGCCGCCTCGGCGTTAAGGAACGATCTGGCTAGCAATTGGCAGCAGCAGCCGCTGCATAGGCAGGAGGAGCGCGGAGGAGCCGGGAGCGCAGCGGCAGGAGCGGCCCGTGTGCATGGCTTTGGCTTCGGACTGACCTTGCTTTTTTCTCTCTCGTGCAAAGCCGGCCTCCGGGATCCCTGCTGCTGTTGCTGCCGTCGCCGCTGGATGCCCAGGAGACCCCACTCTGGGTGCTGTCCAGTCCCCCTTGGTGCTGAAATCACGCCCCAGCCTAACGACTGGCTGCCGAACCAATGGCGCTGCAAAAATTCTGCAATCGCTGCGTTTTTGGTCTGTCCATTTCTCCCCCTTACCGCGTTCCCTCGCGTTCACTCTCTCTCTCTCTCTCTCTCTCTCTCTCTCTCTCTCGGCTTCTCCTGTCTTCCCCTGCGCGCTCGCTCTCTCCTCCCCCCTCTCCCGTCTTCCGAGCTGCACAGTTACTCACTCATTCACGCACATAAGGCAGGAGTTGCTAAGAGGTTCTGCTCTTTCCAGCCTGGTGCACTCGGAAAGATCTGACACCCTCTGCTGAGCCGCAGTGGCAAAAATCCATCTGCTGAGGGAATGCTGGAGAAAGAGGGGGCGCAGGGAGACGGGGTGGGGAGAGAGGAGCGGGGAGAGATGTAGAAAGAAAGAAAGAAAGAAAAATCAATCCAGGTCCAGGGCAAGCGTCAAAGAAATTCTGGCCCTCTCTTCTAAGGGCTCCTTCCTAAATGGATTCTTTCATGTCTGCCTTTTAATACTGGAAAGTTGAACATTTCCTGTTTCGCTCTCCATCTGCCCGCCAGGCGGGCGTCACACCTGGATCCGATGTTCTTTCTCTCTGGGAAAGGGCAGGGGAGAGCCGGAGAGAGCCTCCGCTATGCTCCCAGCGTGGCTTGACTCGAATTAGTGTCAGGGTGTCAAGCGACTAGCGATCGGAGGTAATTATGCCGCACGCCATTTTTTCAATGCATTGCTTCCTCCCTCCCTGCAGCAGAGAGGTTGTCACGCTGCATTTGGCATCTTTGTGGCGTCTTTCCTTCTTTCTTTTTCCGTCACCCTCTTCCTTTCTTTTTTTGGAGGGGCTGTTGCCGTGGAGCAATATTTCACAGAGATTCCGAGTTTCTTCCTGCACCTTAGGACCCTCTTCCCTTTTCGTCTAGAAGGGAAAGGGGAAAAATGATTTCCACCCCACAACTGACTTCTATGGAGGTTGCTGCTGTCCCCCTTTGCACTTAAAAAAAATATTTTTAAAAAATCACCTTGCTTACCTTATAGAATTCCGCCCGAAGTAGCGTCTTGCCTGTGTGTTGGTGTGAAAATACATATATTTTAAAAAGACTTTAAAAGTGTTGCCGGGGGCTTGTTCAAACCAGGGGTGTTTGCATAATCTGGAGAATTCTTTAAAAATAAAATAAAATACGATGTCCTCAATTAAATAACCAGTTGCATCTCTGATGGTGCATAGAGGAATCCCAGTTCCCGAATCGCTTTGCGCCAAAGGAGACCCGGGGCTGCTGTGCTAACATGCCTTCCCGTCCGCGGCTGGATCCTCTCCCGGGTTTTGCGCATCTGCCGTCCCATAATTGCGTTGGCTCCATTGGTGAACTTTGCATCCAACTGGCAGGACCGGTGCGGTGGCGGTGGTGATGGAGATGCAGAGAATCCGAAAGATGGGGTGGGGAGATGCAGGGTCTGTGGATGAGGAAAGGCTCAGGGAGCCATCAGAATCCTTCCTCCCTGTCGAGCTGAGCCTTTCTGAGCGGTACTTCAAGTCAGACGCCCACCACCCTTTAGCTCACCAGAATGCATTTTCCAATAGGACTGCCTGACACCATTCCAAACTAGAGTCGATGTGGGAGGAAACATGAAATTAGGAACGACAAGGAGACGGGCAAGAGCTCCCCCCTCCCCCAGCCCCCTGCAAATAAACAAGCCGTTCCCTCTCCCCACCCCCCAAAAAATAAAGAAAACCAGGCAAAGAAGGGATCACTGCATGTAAATGAGACCATTAAAGCAGCATTAAATAAAGAGAAGAGAATCTGGCGTCGCGGTAAGGCCATCAAGTCATTTTCTTTGCTCGCCATAATTTATCTGACTTCGTTTCAGTGCTCTCGAGTCTGGATAAGGGTTTGGCTTGGTATGGGTTATTTTATTTTATTTTATTTTTGGAGGGGGTGGGAGGGTATATTTACTTTTCCAGAGAGGTTTAGACAAAAGACGCTCAGGAAACCTATGGAAAGCTTAGAGGGGTGTAAGATGGGTGGGGTGAGGGGGAAGCCTGAATAAAGAACTTTGAAAGGGGGGCAGAAAGGGAGATGGGAGCCAAGAGGGCATTAAACACGCACCACACAAACAGAGGCAAGGGGAGGCACCATGGTTTGCCTGAGCTAAATCCCTGAGCTATTTGACTTTTCTCTAGCAGTCTTGCTGGGGGGCTTTGCTACAATGCTGAGACCAGGGAAAGAGCATGAGGTTCCATAGAGTTATGGAATCATAGAACTGTAGAGTTGGAAGGGACCCTGATGGTCATCTAGTCCAACCCCCGCAATGCAGGAATCTCAAGTAAAGCATCCATGACAGGTGGCCATCATCAACTTCTTTAAAACTTTGAGTAAAGGAGAGTCCACCACCTTCTGAGGGAATGCACATGTCCACGTGAGAGTGAGAGCCAGTGCTGGCCTGCCCACAAAACACACTGAGGTAGCTGCCTTGGATGACATCTCCCCCCCCCCCCATCCACTGCACTGGAGAGGAGGTGGTGGGGATGCAGCCAGACAGCAACCTCCATGCTTCACACTTAGGAAAAGGTAAAGGGACCCCTGACCATTAGGTCCAGTCGCAGACGACTCTGGGGTTGCGGCACTCATCTCCCTTTATTGGCCAAGGGAGCCAGCATACAGCTTCCACGTCATGTGACCAGCATGACGAAGCTGCTTCTGGCGAATCAGAGCAGTGCACAGAAACGCCGTTTACCTTCCCGCCGGAGTGGTACCTATTTATCTACTTGCACTTTGACGTGCTTTCGAACTGCTAGGTTGGCAGGAGCTGGGACAGAGCAACAGGAGCTCACCGCATCATTGGGATTCAAACCGCCAACCTTCTGATCAGCAAGTCCTAGGCTCTGTGGTTTAACCCATAGGGCCACCCGCGTCCCTTCACACTTACAAAGGAGCAAATCCCATTGAGCTCAGTAGGGGTGGCCCAATCTGTTTTGCCACCAACACCACAGGAAAACTTCAGTGCCACCAGTAGCAAACTAGCAAAGTGAGAAGAGAAATCTATTGAATCAGGAAAGGGATTTGACTGTCTTCATTGTGGAATAATGGGCCCTCGTTTAGGTGGCTTTAAAAACAGGCAACCTCAGGGAGAACGATCAACAGCAGTTTGCTTTTAGCCATGGTGATCAAAAGAAACCCACCTAAATATATCTACACACACCTGTATAAATCAGGACAAACCTCCATGCATCTGATGAAGTAGATAGGAGTCCACGAAAGGTTATGCAGTACTGATGTACTAGCCTAGGTGTACTAGCCTAGGGATGAAAATATTAATAATATTCTGTTTATACTCCAGATATAAACTCCCACAGACATCTGATTGACCAAAACATTGGAAACAAAGAGAGATTTTCAGTGTTATATATATCTCAATAGAGATCAATGAACAAGTGGATCCTCATCTATTACAGCAAATATATTCTTATATCTGCTCTGGTTGAACTGGAAATAGAGTTTGTGATCAAATACATACTAAGTTGGGTAGAATTATGTCTGAATCCCATAGAAATCAACAGGACAAGTTAGACATGACTTAACTCCCTTTGATTTCAATGGGAGCCTAGTTCAGTTTTCTTAGTCTGGATCCAACCCATTATATGCAGGTGCCAGGTAGTCAGTTTGGAAGAATCCTTAAAATATAAAAGGAACCTGCTCAAAATAACCTCAAGAAGGTGATCAAATTTGACCAAGAACGAGCACTGCTTTCCTTCCAAACTCAGCATTAACTTTGGTGCCAGAATGAATTTCAGTGGCTCCATAAAACGCCATTGTTATAACAATTCTAGACTACCGAAAATTAGCAGTTGTGATCAATATACAATATAGTGCTGCACTTTTACTAATTTGACCTTTTTGCTGAGTAAATTCCTTTCCCTGTCTTGACACATTTGACGCTGGAAACCAGAAGGGCAATGAGGCAGCCAACAAGTTATAGAACAGAATATTAAATTGATCAAAGCATTTTCAGCACAGCACCCTTAGTGGGCACATGGTAGGTAAAAATTCATGCTGCCCTTTTCTCACATAAGTATTAATACATTGAGAAAGGATTTCTCAATTTAAAAGCTGCAGTAATGTGACAAAGAACTGCAGACAGGCATAGATCTAGTACTTTTTCCACAGAACACTGGTTTCTTTTTAAAACTTGCATAACACTTTTCTTCCTAGGCTGTTCAGCTGGAGGCAAAGCAAGCAGCTAAGTACAGTCTGGGAAAAGATTTGTTTTTTCACTTAAGCAATGTGCATAGCTCATTCTGATCTAGACAATAGTATGAGTTTTTTTGGGCAAGGTAGAACCCTATCTTGCCCTTTAAGGGAGGTGGGGAGCTGGGACAAGGCTTTAGAAGTGGTGGCACCCAGGTTGCAGATTTAAGCACTGGTGGAAATCTAGCCTTCTAGCATGAAACAAGGGCCATCTTTCTATCAGTCCAAGCCCTGGTCCTCGGTGATGGGGCTGGTGGAGCGATGGGACCACTTCCACTTCTACTTCCACTTCCACTTCCACAGCTAACCTGCTTGCACTGGCCAGGGCAAAAGGTAAGGGGACAGACTCTATCAGCTCCCAGGCTGACACAGTGCTGAGACCCATATTTGACCCACTGCCATCATGTGATGGCAGCAGAATCAGCACAGCATCCAGCTCCACCCCTTCCCAGTCAAGGAAAGCTCCACTTAGGGAATCCTATTGGCTATCAGTGGCAGAAATGTCTTCCATCCACCCACTATTTGGCTCCCCGATCTGGTGAGAGTGGCCCACAGAACTAGGCAAAGTTTAGGGGAGGGACACCTCTGCCTCCTCCCATCCTCCAGATTTGGGAACATGGTAGCTCCTATAGAGGTCTTTAGTTAAAGTAACCCGGTCCAACTTCAGGTGGGTAGCTCCAAGGATCTTCACGAGTTTGCTTTTTCCAAAGAAGGTCCACCCACACAAAAGATACTGTCTTATTGGGGGCAGATTGCCAGCAGCAGGAATGATAGATGGGAACATAAAAGCATTATTTAATGTTAATAATATCACTGTGGTTGGAGATATTGTTGAGTGAAGTGATCCTGATAATGTCTATGCCAGGGGTCAGCAAACCTTTTCAGCAGGGGGCCGGTCCACTGTCCCTCAGACCTTGTAGGGGGCCGGACTATATTTTTGGAGAGAAAAAGAACAAATTCCTACCCCCACAAATAACCCAGAGATGCATTTTAAATAAAAGGGCACATTCTACTCATGTAAAAATATGCTGATTCTCAGACCATCCGCGGGCCGGATTCAGAAGGCGATTGGGCTGGATCCAGCCCCCAGGCCTTAGTTTGCCTACCCATGGTCTATGCTATCCCTGCAGCTCTCATTAAGCGAAGTCTGGCTCCTCCCCTCAAGCACTGTGATTGGATGATGTTGGGTGAGTGCGGTCATGTTAGCATTCCTCCACATTCCCTCTGCTCCTCTCCCCTCCCTGGTGTTCTCCTAATATGGTGTTGGAGACACTCTGCCTGGCTTTCTGGGAGACTGTTTCGGGGTACAGATCTGTACAAATCTCTGCAAATTGATTCAGGAAATCTAGATCTGTTCTGTAGTCATTTGTAGCTGCTTCGGGATACAAATTGTCCCGATTTGGCCAAATTTGGCGTACAGCCTTATATAACATATCTTATGGAAAGTCGCTCACATTTAGTACTGGTTAGAACACTGACCTTAATTTTAATTAGTTCAAGCTGCAGACAAGGGAAAGAGAGGAAAGGGAGAATAAATGGCCTGGATTGCTGCTTTATTAATCAAGCAGGGGTTTGATCTTATCCACCTCTGCAGTTTCAGGAGTTCTCTTCAACTTAGTTCTATTGGGATGGATTCAGATTACTTTTTCCTCATATTCTAATGTGACCTTTGTACAGGCACTGCGTGAAATTGCTTCTCTCCAGACAGTTCTACTGCATGATGGGTCCCAGTGCCACAATGCTTTTCACAAGATTAAAAAAAGAATTCCAATACCATGAGGACCTATCTGCCAAAGTCACAGTATGATGGGAAAGCAAATGATTTTCTGAATCCACCCTTACCTTCAGCTGGAGAGCTGAGTCATGCATTGATTCTCTAGTAATCCCTATAAAATGTGTTCAATATAGAAAAGTGCAGTTTCTAATAAAGAGGATCTGTGGTTCTTTAGCTTTGCTTCAGAGGCACTGGAGATATGTGGAGGAACTCTCAGGTAATGACTTCATTTAGTAAATATCAGTTAAAACATGGCCATCAGTAAGAGTTACATGGGCAGTAATCTTGACATGAACTCATATTGGTAGGGACCCACCACAGATAGAATCATAGAATTGTAGAGTTGGATCATAACAGATGGCCGTCCGACCTCTGCTTAAAATAGGGCAGGGATTGTGAGAGGCAAAACGTAAAGGGTGTCTCAGTCATCCAGGACTTTGTAAAAGATTTGATAAGACTCTATGAGTAGCACATGTCTTCCTTGTAGGAGACGGCAAATAAATACATCTTTAGTACCGTATTTTTTGCTCTATAGAACGCACCCGACCATAGGGCGCACCTTGTTTTAGAGGGGGAGAACAAGAAAAAAAAATCTCCCCCACTCTGCTCAGTGTCCCTTCAACGAAGCAGCAGGAGGAACGGAGCCCCTTCCATTTCTCCTCCCGCTTAGCTGAAGCGGCGCTGCGCAGCTCTCCCTCTCTGCTGAAGCCAGGAGAGTCTTGCTCTCCCGGCTTCAGCAAAAGGAACCTGAAGCCTCCAGAGTGCAGCGGGACTTCCCGCTGTGCTCCGGAGGCTTCAGGCAGCTATCCCTGAAGCCTTCAGAGCGCAGCATGAGTCTTGCTCTCCCAGCTTCAGCGATAGCAATGTGAAACCTCCAGAGTGCAGCAGGGTCTCCCACTGCCCTCCAGAGGCTTTGCGTTGCTTTCGCTGAAGCCTGGAGAGCTCTCCAGGCTTCAGCGAAAGCAGCGCAAAGCCTCCGGAGCGTGGAGGGAGCTCTCCCTCTGCACTTTGGAGGCTTCGCGTTGCTATCGCTGAAGCCAAGGACCCTGCATTCACTCCATAGGAAGCACACACATTTCCCCTTAATTTTTGGAGGGGGAAAAAGTGCGTCTTATAGAGCAAAAAATATGGAATGTGGTCTATCAGATTGCCTCTGAAAGCAAGAGACTCTCTGGGCTTCTGAGGATCCTTAGGAACAACCCAAAGAGAGGAAGCATCAGGATACCATATACATATACCCCAGGGTACCTGGAGCAGGGCTCAGTAGTATAGCATCTGCTTTGTATTTAATTCCCAGCATCTCTAGGTACGACTGGAAATGCCTCTTCTCTGGAACCCTGGAGAGCTACTGACAGTCCGTGTAGGAAAACGTGAACCAGGTGGTCTGACTCAGTATAAGGCAGTTGCCTACCTATATTCCTACGTAGGGATGTCATATTTCAAACAGTGGAAACCTGGACAGAAAAGTTGTTGAGCTTTTTAGGCAGAATCACTTTTGAAAATGCCGTTTTGGAGCAATTTTTATGGGAAAACGACAAAAAAACCAAAACACTGCCAACATGGGCTCCCCAGACATTTGCCTGATTTTTGCCTGGACACTGTTGCCGACTGCAGTATGCCGTATATGTCTGGGAAAATCCTATGTAAATGTGGAGTATCTCCCTTATACTACCCTTTATTGCAGGAAGAGTATCCGTGCCCACTTTTTCTGCCACCATATGATAGTTCTCTGCCTGCTCAGTATATTAAGAGACTGATAGAAATTCTGCATCCTTAAGTTATAAGGCCTTAAAGAGCACAACCAGAAACAAAACTGGAATAAATAATAGTTAATGTTCTCAGTCACCTGCATTTCAACAATCTGTTGAAGAATGGCTAGATGAACAGCTATTTTTGTCACAATTTACACTTTCAAAGGGCACAAAAGATGTGTTTAGGTACTCACAGGAAAGAAGTGGCAGGAAATCTATCTATTTATCTATATAAATCTACCTTTCTGTCTACACTCACGCAAAAGTGTGACAACTCGTGTGTGCAGTGTATGGATTTTAATCATTAGATATGTTATGTATTTCAATATAGGCCCAGACCCCATAAGGCAAGCAGATGCTGTTCTCAGTGCAACAGGGAATGGGAAATTTCATGCTTGACGAAGGGTTTGTTTACTAGTCATAATTCTTGTTGAGTTTTCAAAAGTAGAAGAGTTTTGTCTTTTTGGTAATCTGATTTGCATCGGAATGTGCAATTTAGATTTTATTATCACTCTATTGAGGTTATGGAAATCAATCCCTTTTGTGGGAAATTAATTTCATATGAATGCATATTTTTAAGTGGGAGAAGCTGAACTGTGAATTAAGGCTATTAAACTGCTCTTGTACAAACAGAATGACAAGGGTGATGTCAAGAATAAGCTTCTGTTGCTAAGACTGTGTATTTCCTCAACTCTCAAACCCAAGCCTGTAGAGATTTATAATTTCCTTCTGTGACCTAGCTGCCATCAGAGAGCTGACAGAAAGCAGAACTAAAGAGCTTATTGCTTAAAATTCACTTTCAAAGGAGAGGTTACTAGCATTCTGTTGCCTGACCAGCCTACATAACAGGGCTGGCTAACCTTTTTTTGGCCCACAGGCTGTATTCACCATTACTCAACACTCTGAGGATGGTATAGTCAGCCCTTGCCAGAGGCTCCCCTGAATCAAGGGAGAATTGACACCGCTTTGCTCATAAAATAATCAATCTGATGGCCAGGATAGGACAATTAGCATCAATATCAGGCCTTGGGCTAGGCAGAGAGCCTCAGTCCTTTGTGCCTACTTTATTCTTCTCCTTTTGCTGCTGCCACCAAAACCAGTGACCAGAAATACCTCCTTGAGGGAGTGAAGAAGGCTTCCAGGCCAAAGGTGAGGGATCCTTGGAGGAGGCAACAGTATAAAGGAATCATTCAGATGGTGGGATTCTGAAAAGCTTTCTGATCTGGACCCTAATATGCCCTGATATGCTGTTGTCTTGAAGAAATTGTTCTGCCACCCCCTGAAATGTATATTTTTCCCTAAAAATTTTCATCTCCCTCACCCCATATTTCCAAATACCAAAGCCAAATGCTGATGACAACATAAGCTTCAATTGCATGATTAATATCTCTTATTTATTTGGGTTTTTCAGGTGTCAAATGCTAAATCCCACCACAGCTGTTAACACCGCAGGTGCTAACATTACCACAAACACAGGGAGTGTTAAATAATGTTGCATGACGTGTGAAATGCCTGCTGATCCAAAAGATTGTAGCACATCACTTGTCAATCATAAAATGCTCTTAATTATGACTTGTCATCAAAGGCAAGTTGTCTCAGAAACTGTGGGGCAGGAAAGAAGGAAATGCGCAGGGGATCTTCCTTCCTTCCCCATTGGTTGTTTGCTTATGAGGCATTCATATTAAAATATATGCCAGTGGAGAAAAGGGGAGGGGATTCCTGTGCTTTTAAACTATTATACGAGGAACTTCATGGGACTAAACCAATGTCCAGACTTGAATATTCAAAAACTTTGCTTGCAGAAACTTACAGATGAATTGAAATATAATATTTACAGTCACATGCTTCATCTACCTTCCAAACAACTGTATTTTCCTCTTTCCAGAGCTCAGAGCTCAGCGTTCTGCATCTCAATTAGGCCATGCCTTGCAGCTCTTATGAGAGATTTCCACTTTTACTACCTTCTTCAGCTTTGCTGTCTTTCAAGCACAGAAACACTCCAACCCTCTATTCAACTTAGCAGTGTTCACAGTGGATTCTAAAAGACAGTCATCTTGCTTCACATAAAATGGAGTCTCTCCTTCACTAGATACCTTCCACGTGACCAGCATTAGCCAATCAACATGAGAACTACTAGAGAACTCTCTAGAATTCAGTTACCTGCTAATCAAATGTAAACATATAGTAATGCAAACAAGCATTTATAATTTCAGTGAATTAAAGCACTATGCTTAACATTCCTCTGGTAAGAAATGGGTTTGCTCACAAAGAGTCTAAAGGCCACAATCCTGTGCATACCTCCTTGGGCTGTAGCTTAGTGGTGGAGCATCTGCTTTGCACGCAGAAGGTCACAGGTTCAAGCCCTGGTATCTCCAGGCAGGGCTGGAAGGGAACACTGTGTAAAATCCTAGAGAATTGCTGCTAATGTAGACAATGTCAAACAAGATAGAAAATTGGTCTGGCTTGCTTCTTGTGTTCCAGTGAGTAAGTCACATTGAACTCAGCAGGACTTGCTTCTGAGTAAACTGACATAGGATTGAGCTGCACAATTTAAAGCCAAGTTATCTTAGTGGTTTATGGCCCACATTTTTTCAGCTGCTCCAACAACTCTTGAAACAGTTTTTATATTGATCTTTGCTCTTGATAGTAAGAGACGGCAACCAAAAAAAGTGTCACTGAAATGCAGTTTTAAATAATAGTTTGGAGGAGGTAGATTTAGTACTTGATAGATTAAAAAACAAACAAACCACAGACACATCAATATCATATGAAAGGCAGGAGGATGCAACATATACTATATATTAAATAGTCAGTATGAAGTAAAGGCATTCAAAGTGATAGCCTGCAGTACTCCTGCAGACACACAAATCAAGAGCTTACACAAATGTTCTCCGTATCATAAATGAAGGCAGCATAAACAAGTATAAGCACAGAGATTAAAGATTTATACAACTGCTATATCGTGCCATTATTGGCCAAGCTAAGGCTCCTGTTGAAAAGAAATACTCAAATGATTGTTATGCCACTGAGTAAATAACATTTGCAAAAGGGTCAAAATGAACCAGACATCTCTTCAGACAAAGCCATTTTTTAAATGTAGCTTTCTGGCTCTGAACAACAGGAGAAGAACATTCCAGTCTGTAAATAGGAATGAACTGCTTCCCTCTGTTCTGTTCCTCTATAGCTCTTACATCTCAGTAACCTTTTATTTCAGTAAGCTTTTAATTTCACTCCATTTGAGTTCTCATAGGTAATCCAGATTTTTGAACAAATGCCAATCCCTCTGCCCCACAAAACAACAAAACACGTTCTCCCTAGCAGAGAGCACGTGTTGAGGTGGGGGATACAGGCCACCCCATTGTTGCTGGGCAGATGTTTGGAGAGACACAGGCAGTGAATTGGTTAATTGGGTCGCTGGGGAGATTTGCTTGTTGCCCATTTTGAAGGAGGGGTCAGAGGTTTTAAATGCTGGACGCCCAGCTTTGGGCGTCCTCTTGGCTGCTTGCACCAGATCATCCGCCCACCCTCCCTGTATTGGGGGTGTTGTTCGCTTGGCCTTGCTATGCCTGTCATGGGGTCGTCTGTTTTGAGGCAGGGGCCTGGTAGGAATTTTGTACATCTGGCTGATTGGCTGGTGCTATTTGGTTTTTGCCTATTGCGTAGCAAATCATCACAACTTGTAAGGTTGGTGGTTAGGCATTGGTTAAAATTGGTTGGTGGAAGGGTAAGTGCCTACCCCTCCAATGGTGGTGCGGAAAGGGAATTCCGTTAAAGGAATCCAGGGGCTTGCCATTCTTTTCGTCCTTGTCCCTGGCATCGGACTTGGGCCGTGCAAGCCACCAGGAGCGTGCGGGTGAGAAGTGAGGGACTGATGCCCAGCTTCATTTCTTCCCAACATTGTTTCCCTGACTGGCTTCCGCTGGAATCCGGAAGTCAGTTCTGTCCCTGGGCAAGGACAGATAGTCATAACCAATGCCTAAGCAGCCACTCACATGGTGTGTATTTAAATAAAGTTGAGGCCAAAATCATGCCAAAAACCTTAAACAAAAATTATGTGTGATGTGTGAGCTATTGGGGGTGGCTTGGGGACCTCGACACGCAACAACAAAAAACCTGGGAGGAGAGGAAAATTTAAAACATCATTCCCATTAAAAAACCAAAACAAAAAACAAAAAAAACCCAAGCACATGTATTGTGGTTTAAATTGCTGTGATCCACCCCAAGTTCAGGTGTGAAGAAGGGTCAGATATAGAGCCATCAGATAAATAAGGTACCAAGCCCTGATCTGTACCGTTCTGTTCAGCACCTAGGAGAGGGGAGGGGATATTTAGCAGATGTAGCCGAGTGATGAAATGGGCTTCAGATACTACCCCAAAACTGCATAATCTGGTGTGTGACTGTACCTTCATACAATAAATATCATAGAGTCTAGCTCCTCCCCTAATATGCAAATTTCACTTGCATGCAGTTAACATAATTACTCATCACTTTGATCAATCTGTACTGAGTGCACAGATTTCATTTCTCATACAATAAACTTCTGAAAATGCTATTGGAAAATAAAAAAGAAATCTAGGTCATACACTGAAAGCTCTTGAGGTTTCTCTCCGCAACTCATTTTGAGAGTTGAAAAACTATGATGAGTTGTTTTCTAAGTCACCGTCTCCTTTTAAAATCTATTGCAATTTTGTCTGTAATATTCAGGTGAGATTCCCAGGTTCTAAGAAAACCTGTTTGTAGTATGTATTAATATGCCTTAGGTCTTACATGTAGTTTGCAAGCCATATGTCAGCCATGCCATTGCTCTCCTGTTCTAAAAGAAAATGAAACTTTCTCTTGCTTTTGATGAAATCCTGTGCAGCATCTGACAAGTGAAAAATGATACGGCCCCTTCCTTCTGAAATAGGTTCCTATCTCTAACTCAAAGAGGATTGAATGTTAGGAGAAACACATCTTTCTCCTAACCTCCATGAACCTAGTAACCTTTCTGTAACACTGCAGGAGCAAAAGATGTTCAACAGAGGAACAGTGGAGGTTGAGAATTCTCCTTCTTTGGAGGTTTTTAAGCAAAGGTAGGATGGCCATCTGTCATGGATGATTTAGTTGAGATTCCTGCATTGTAGGGGTTTGGACTAGATGACCCATGCGGTCCCTTCCAACTCTACAATTCTATGATTCTATGCTTCTTTTCTATTTGCATTGAATTGAATGGCCTTTGGATTTAAATGAATGGTGTGGAATAATGGAATTATTCTCCACCCCCATCGATCTGCCCGGACACTGAGGTCCAGTGCCGAGACCTTCTGGTGGTTCCCTCACTGAGAGAAGCCAAGTTACAGGGGACCAGGCAGAGGGCATTCTTGGTAGTGGCACCCACCCTGTGGAACGCCCTGCCACCAGATGTCAAAGAGAAAAACAACTACCAGACTTTTAGAAGACATCTAAAGGCAGCCCTGTTTAGGGAAGCTTTTAATGTTTGTTTGTTTTTTTTATAAATTTTTTATTGCGTTTCTTTCCATAGTTTTATAGGTTACAAACAAATAACATAATTGCAAGAAACAAATTTTCCCTTTTTTTAACAACAAAAACAAACAAAAACAACTTGGACTTCCCCACCCCTTCCGATTCTGCGTTCTTTAAATTAACAATGTCAGCATTTTGTTACCTTATTTCATGCCTTATTGTAACTTTCAAATGTTATGTACCCAGATTCGATATATTGTATCTCAGTTTCAATACCTTTAAAATAAACATAACATGTTCGATTCAAATTGTCTCCTTTTCTCTTTTATCACTTATTTTACAATTTACTTAATCATGATTGCTAAAGCATAACTTTTCCTAATCATGCACTATCTTAAGATTCATACAGCTTGTAGTATTTTTGCAAATAGTCTTTAATTTTTTTCCAGTCCTCCTCAATTGTTTCTTTATCCAGATCTCGGATTCTGCCGGTCAGTTCAGCTATCTCCATGTAGTCCATCAACTGCTTCTGCCATTCCTCCAGCGTGGGCAAATCTTGTGACTTCCAGCTCTTAGCAATGAGTATTCTTGCTGCTGTGCTGGCATACATAAACAAGGTTCTGTCTTTCTTTGGCATTTTCTGGTCTACCATGCCCAGCAGGAAGGCCTCTGGTTTCTTGGGAAAGGTATACCTAAATACCTTTTTCAATTCATTATAAATCATTTCCCAGAAGGTCTTCACTTTTGGGCAGGTCCACCAGAGATGGAAGAAAGTCCCCTCTGCTTCCTTACACTTCCAACATTTATTGTCAGACAGGTGATGTATCTTAGCTAACTTGACTGGGGTCATGTACCACCGGTATATCATTTTCATAATGTTTTCCTTCAAGGCACTACATGCCGTGAATTTCATTCCGGTGTTCCATAACCTCTCCCAGTCTTCAAACATAATATTATGTCCAACATCCTGTGCCCATTTTATCATAGCAGATTTAACTAACTCGTCCTGTGTGTTCCACATAAGCAGCAAGTTATACATTCTAGATAGAATCTTGGTCTTTGGTTCTAACAATTCTGTCTCTAGTTTCGATTTCTCCTCCTGGAAACCAACTTTTTTATCCTTTTTAAAAACCTCTTGCATTTGAGCATAATGTAACCAATCTCGCACCTTGTTTTTTAGTTTATCCTGGCTCTGCAACTTCCAACTGTCTCCAATTTTTTCAATTAATTCCCAATATTTCGGCCAGTAGGCCTCCATATTGGGTCTTTTTTGAGCCTTGGCCTCCACCGGTGACAGCCACCTCGGTGTTTTACTCTCTAATAAGTCTTTATATTTCGTCCAGACTGCAAAAATTGCTTTTCTGACAATATGGCTTTTAAACAATTTGTGAACTTTAACCTTGTCATACCATAGGTATGCGTGCCAGCCAAAAGCATTATCAAAACCTTCCAGATCTAGGACATCGGTGTTTTCTAGCAAAAACCAATCTTTCAACCAGCAGAAGGCTGCAGCTTCATAATACAACCTCAAATCCGGCAGGGCAAACCCCCCTCTTTCTTTTGAGTCTGTTAATATTTTATACTTTATTCGGGGCTTTTTGCCCTGCCAGACAAACCTAGATATATCCTTCTGCCATTTTCCAAAACATTCCACTCTGTCCACGATCTGTAGGGTTTGAAACAAAAATAACATTTTCGGCAACACATTCATTTTTATTGCTGCAATCCTTCCCAACAAGGAAAGTTTCAATCTTGACCAAATTTCTAAATCCTTCTTAACTTCCGACCAACATTTTTCATAGTTGTCCTTAAATAAATTCAAATTTTTGGAAGACAAATAGATCCCTAGGTACTTCACTTTTTTTACCACATTCAGTTCTGTTTCTCTCTGAAACCCCTCTGTTTCTGTAGGTGTCAAATTCTTGGTCAAAACCTTGGTTTTTTGTTTGTTCAACTTAAATCCCGCCACCCGACCAAACTCAGATATAAGTTCAAGAGCTCTTTTTGTACTGGATTCTGGCTCCTGCAGTGTCAAAACTAGATCATCTGCAAAAGCTTTCAATTTATGTTGTTTCACTCCGACCTCTATCCCTTGTACCAACCGGTCCTTCCTTATCCTATTCAATAGCACCTCCAGGACTGAAATGAATAAAAGAGGGGATAGAGGGCACCCTTGTCGTGTCCCTTTTTCAATTTTAAACTCCTCCGTCACCACATTGTTCACTATTAATTTAGCCTTTTGCTCTGAATAAATTGCTCGTAACCCATTTTCAAACCCCCGCCCCACTCCCATCCCTTCCAAGTTTTTCTTCATGAACCTCCAAGATATATTGTCAAATGCTTTCTCCGCATCAATAAAAATTAACACCGCCCTTGTGTTCATGTTGGTTTGTAAAAGTTCCAAAATATCAATGATGTTTCTGGTATTCTCATATAAATGTCTACCAGGGAGAAAGCCTGCTTGGTCTTTGTGAATTACTTCATTTAAAACTTTTTTAAGTCTACTTGCCAAAATGTCTGCAAAAATTTTGTAATCCACATTCAGGAGTGAGATGGGGCGGTAGTTCTTGAGCTGAGTCTTTTCAGATTCTGTCTTAGGTATCAATGTGATGAAGGCTTCTTTCCACGTTTCTGGTGCCCTCTTCCCATCCAAAATCTGGTTACATACCTCCAACAAAGGTTGTATCAAATAATCCTTCAAAGTCTTGTAGTATTTGGAGGTAAGCCCGTCCGGGCCTGGAGATTTGCCTAGTTGCATGTTCTGAATGGCACCTTCAATTTCCTGAGTAGTTATTGTAGAGTTCAAGATTGATCTTTTATCTTGAGTTATTTTTGATAGTCCATTTATCTTTAAAAATTGATCTATCTCAGATTCTTTCTGAGGCCCCTGTGTATAAAGTTCTTTGAAATATCTGTGGAAGCACTTCCTAATTTCTTCTGGTTTCTGTACCATCCTTCCTTCAATCTCTAGATTTGTTATCGTATTTAACTTTTGTCTTTTTTTCAGCTGCCAGGCTAGCAGCTTTCCACATTTGTTTGAAGGACTATTGTATTTTAATATTTTGTTGGAAGCAGCCCAGAGTGGCTGGGGAAAAAATAATAAATTTATTATTATTATTATTATTATTATTATTATTATTATTATTATTATTAACAATTCCATCACAGGGGTTTTGAGGAAGCCAAACTGTAGTGGAAGAGAAACAGTGCTGCATGCAAAGAACAGATATTGATGCCTTCTTATATTTCTACACACAGTCAACATAACCTGACCTGCTCGCTCCTTCACTCAAGTGCACCAGACATATGGGACTCTCCAATAAGCTGGAATCAAGTCATGCTATTTGCATTTAAATACAAAAACTATTTGAGTTTCAGTGTACTGTCTCTAGAATCTAGATCCTCAAAGTGAACAAATGTGGGTTGTTGGTGTGTTTTTGTTTTTTCGTTTGGCTAGGGGAGATTTAACAAGAATGTGAGCTGAAATCACTCCAAAATGTCATATTTTTTATTTATTTTTTGAAAAACAAGTCTGAATTTCTTGCCAGGGACTTTCTGAAAAAGTGCTGTGCCTTCTTCTGCAATGTGTTGAGTGGTTTTGTGCTGTTCAGCTTGTCCAATGTCAGAGTGACACTTCAAGCAGGACAACCCAGTCTGTCAAATTAGAAAATGACATCTCCAACTCCCTGTTCCTGGCTATTGTACAGTCTATGCCAGGGTAATGTCTCTCCCCATCTCCCCACTGCAGGGAGGAGAAATGGCATGTTTTGTCTGGCTACAGGCTTGGCTCCTAGTCATTCCTCACTGACAAGGTGACCAACACCCTCATCCTTCATCCACACAGAAAGGAAGCACAGAGGAAGGACCCACATTGGCTATGCCTGCCCTGCTTTTCGCTCCTTTCCTCATCATTTTCCTATGCCCTCTTTGCTCATAAAGTCTTATCCACAACCCTCCAGAGAGGTTTGGCGAGGAGAGAGCCATAGATGGCTGCATGGAGATGGCACATTTTTCTAATGTGAATTTCCTTAAATGAACATCCAAGCCTGAGAGCTGTTTAGCATATTCAGTCTTGAGAGCCTGGGAAAAGGTTACAATATAGTGAGTGCCTCACCATCTCCTTTGGAGTCAGCTTTGCACGATGATAATTTAAGAACTTATTTCTCTGACTTGAGAGCAGTATTCACTTAATTGATCTCAAGATGTGTTGGGGATATTCTGAATGAGCAGATTACAACCATGTTTGGTGAACAAGTTCAGTAATAACATGTTCTTGGCAACAATTGCTTTGATTGATTAAAAAATTATTAACTGTTATCCTTTGATGACATTCAGAATTAATTCTCTGTGTGTGAAAGTTTAGAAAGAATCTAAACAAATAGGCTTTACTATGAATAAATCTATGAATAAAATAAAGTTTATGAAAGGGGACTTCCTGTGCAACCCTCCTTCCTACAGGCCGCTATGCCCCCTCCAAAACTCTGAGTGATTAGGGACCCCTCAGAAGAGATTGCACCAGCCAGGGGGCAGTTGCAGTCTGAGAGAGGATCCCCCAAAATCATGTGGTGGAGGCAACTCACATTTGCATAGCACTGGGTATTCATGCTCTCTCCTTCCTAACTGCATAATCAATTTCTAAAAAAACAGGGTGGACAATCCTGTACAGAATAAAATACAATTCAGCTATTCTGTATATATAATTTTGTGTTGTTGTTGTTGTTTAGTCGTGTCCGACTCTTCGTGACCCCATGGACCAGAGCACGCCAGGCACCTCTGTCCTCCACTACCTCCCGCAGTTTGGTCAAACTCATGCTGGTAACCTCGAAAACACTATCCAACCATCTCGTCCTCTGTCGCCCCCTTCTCCTTGTGCCCTCCATCTTTCCCAGCATCAGGGTCTTTTCCAGGGAGTCTTCTCTTCTTATGAGATGGCCAAAGTACTGGAGCCTCAGCTTCAGGATCTGTCCTTCCAGTGAGCACTCAGGGCTGATTTCCTTCAGAATGGAGAGGTTTGATCTTCTTGCAGTCCATGGGACTCTCAAGAGTCTTCTCCAGCACCATAATTCAAAAGCATCAATATATAATTTTGTACACCTAGATAATTTTCTTGTAAATGCCATCCTTGCTCATCTATGTCATTCATTCTCTCTTTGTTTATGGAATACAGACAACATGGGGTTATCTAACCAAGCCATACTCAGAGAAGAATATTGAAATCAATGAAGTTAGTCATGACTAACTTAATTTTGTTGATTTCAGTGAGTCTACTCCAAGTGTAACATAGATGAATACAACCAAATATGCTTGTCAGGGTGCTGTCAGTCGCTCCCGGATGGTTGCCAGGGAAATTATAAAGACAAGGAAAAGTTTATTACAATCCTTTTTTATTTCAAACTTTTCAGAGAGAGGCTATAGAACGCAGCCTGTTGGATGATAGTGTTGTCCCAAGTGAATATCCACCCCCCCCTCCCACTTCCTCATTTGTCATCATCATCATCATCTCCTTGTCAGGTGCTGCTAAGTGCCTTCTGTTTTCCAGCTCTTTGCTCTCCTACTTTTAAGGCTCACCGGGTTCTAGGAGTTGGTGGGTCTGGAATGCTTTCTAGTGACAATGTGTCAGCCAGCTGCTGCTCTGGCTCTGCCTGCTCCTCCTCTCCCATTATTTCCCAACTCTCCCTCCCATCTGCCTCTGAGCTGTAACCTACCGCAAGCCACTGTTGTAAATCTATACTGTCGTCCTCTTCCTCCTCCCTGGAAGGGCTAGGATGGGGAGGCGGTTTCCACCACTCCTCCTCCTCTGCCCCTGACATCACCCCCCTTTCCAGTGTCCCCCTCTTCTTCCCAGTCCCTGCCATCACTACCTTTTATGGTACTACCATCAATAATAATTTTACTTATGAGTTTTGACACAGGATCAATATTGCCTCAAGTTTCCAATGGCTGAATACCTACATGCAAAACAAGAAACTGACTTAAGGAATATTGGAATGCTGAAGAAGTCTTTCCACAATCTCAATGAATGTAATTTTCACTCAGGACTCTTTGCCTCCTGCTCCTCCTCCTTTAAAGGATCATTTTTGCTTAACAGTAGAAATGGTACACGGTGAGGACCAATGTTGCTAGGAAACCTAACATCTGAATCCACTGTCCTACCATGACAACCACAGCAACAAAATGTAGCCTTATACTTTGGAACTGTACACATTCTGTGCTTTCCATTCATCTTAATATTTGTAGAAGTTTCAAAAATGTATACAAATCAAAAGTTTTCATGGCACTGGGTAAATATCACACAATTCTGGAAATCGTTTTCACCCCCTCTCCGTCTCTATAGACCTCAGTTTTTCCTTAATCAATTTCTGCTTCATCCACAAAAGACAAGAACAACATTATGCTACCGTTTATAGAAAATGTTTTGTTAATGATCCTGAATGAATAAAAATGCTGTTAGTTCAGGTTCCAGATTCAGTACAGTATACAAATACTTAACTGAAACTGGTATATATCCATTTACTGAAGAATGCAGGAGAAAAACACTGCTTATGAATAACCAGGTACTGAACTGTAAAGCATATGGTCTTATCAAAATTAAGCTGGGGAATTCTGAATAACTATTTGAATGAAGAAAACAAGTGGAACTTAATCAAACTGGTCAGGAATATTCAGAGTCCAACGGATGCTAATAGGTACCTAAATATACTGTAGATTATATATCGCCTGCTGAAGACAGGGACAATATGAAATCTTATCCAGCATTATTGCTGCTGCTGCTGCTGCTGCTGCTGCTGCTGCTGTTGTTATTGATACCTCACCTTTCCCCCTGAGAGTATTGGCAATTGTGGCAGGAAGAAGCTCTCCAAATTCTCCAGTGGTGGTCCTTCCCAGTCCTGAGATAATGGAATTCAGCAATGAGGGACCTGTTCTAGAACCCCAAACTACCATCAGGCCCAACCACCACAGTCAAGAATGTCAAGAATGATGGGTGTTATAGTAGTTGTCGTCCAAGAATAACAGAGGGTCCAAGGCTTATCTATCCCTATGATAGCAGGGGTTGAACCAAGGATCTTCTACATGCAAAGCACAAGCTTAGTCAAAGTGTTATGGCAAAGCTGCTCAGCTGTGAGTTAACCCACCAATATTTCAGTTTCTCCCAATGAACATCACTTTCCAAAGCCCCTACAGTATCTGTTCCATATGAGTCATACAGTACAGCAAACATCAGCTTTGTGAAGGGACAATTTTCATCAGGAAAATTTAGGCAAATGGATTCATCCCTACATATTGATTTACAAATTAGAGAGCACTTTTAATCAAAATATTTCCCAAAGCAGCTTACAAAAAAATCTCTAAGTAGATGTCTTTCCCGCCACGTTGGGCTGCTATTAAACGTTTCAAGAACTCTGGGATATCCAGTAATGTACAAAATATGGTGGCTAGGGCCACTCTTAGGATCAGAATAATCAGGAGTTTTATGTTAAGAGAGGACTTTGTAAGAGAACTTTAAAAAGAAACAAAAAGAAAGGTGTGGTGTTCTTCCAAACCAGGAAGGCTTCAAGCATTTTTTTCTCTAATTATATGTGAAGGACTAAACAATTGGATGGTTAATTGGCAAAGTTATTGCTGTTAACTTGTCACAAAAGGAAGACTCTGTTTGCAGATGCTTCAACGGTTTCATAAATCTGGGGGTGTTTTCTATATAGCAAACACCTACAAGTTGAAGCCTTTTTTTGTTAAGTGTACAGCATCAGTAGAGAGCAAAGCCTGTATTCTGAATCATAGTTCACATTCAAGGTCAGCTTTCAACTTAAGCTCTAAAGTCATTTCTCCAACATCACACTGCATACACATATAACAATAATTACAGTGTACGTGCAGTCAAGACAAGCCTCTCCTGTTCTGGGCTCAGCGTGAGACACAGGCATTATTTTGACACTTGAAAAGAAAAAAGAAAAATTAAAATAAACCGTTTGTTTGCCAGCTGTGTTTCCATCACTGTCACTGTCACTACAGGGCAAATAAAAAGAAAAAGGAAGATATAAATATTGTGATACCAGGTAGGTATGCTAAATCAACCAAACTCTCTTTGTTCTTGTGGATGGGGCTAGTCCTATACACACTAGTGTGTTCTATGCTACCCATTGTTTGATCTCTATTATATTTGGTGCTTTTTACATTTTGAGATAGGGGCATAGGTCGCCTAGAGACTGTCAGGTTTTTTTTGTGGGGCGAGGAATTCAGGTGCATGTTGTAAATATAGGTTAGCACAATTAAAATGGATTAAATCTCTGTTGCCCTAGAGCAAGAAATCCAGGTTGGTTGGTTGGTTTTTATATATGTTTAAATCCAGTTTTGGGGGGGACCTCTTTCACACTGCATCAGTTCAGGTGATTCCATAGGGGTAACACAGGAAGGGATTATTCTTATTCTTATTATTATTATTATTATTATTATTATTATTATTCCTTTTGCTCCAGCCACCCTGGGCAGCTTTCAGCCTATATAAAAACATGATAAAACATTAAAGATTATAAATTTCCCTATACAGGGTTGCCTTCAGATGCCTTCTAAAGGTGGCATAGTTACTTATTTTCTTGGCTCGGGGGGTCACATAACTCCATACACTCCGATGAAAATAGGGACGTCCTACCATACGCTCAAACATAAACCACAGAGCCTAGGGCTTGCTGATCAGAAGGTCGGTGGTTCGAATCCCTGCGACGGGGTGAGCTTCCGTTGCTCTGCCCCTGCTCCTGCCCACCTAGCAGTTTGAAAGCAAGTCAGAGTGCAAGTAGATAAATAGGTACCGCTCCGGTGGGAAGGTAAACAGTGTTTCCATGCACTGCTCTGGTTTCGCCAGAAGCGGCTTAGTCATTCTGGCCACATAACCCAGAAGCTGTACGCCAGCTCCCTCAGCCACTAAAGCAAGATGAGCACTGCAACCCCAGAGTCGTCCACGCCTGGACCTAACGGTCAGGGGTCCCTTTAACTTTAACTTAGGGAAAAGTGGGAGATTTCAGGGTCAAATCAGAAACCAGGATGACATTTGTAAATCTGGAACTGTCCCTGGAAAATAGGGAAACTTGGAGGGTCTGCGGTACTGATAGTACATGATTTGGTGCTAAAATTCCTTCTAAAATTAGTTACTTATCTCCTTGGCACCAGCTTGGCTGCTGGAGCTGCTGGAAGGAGACATAAGACTCTGTGCAGCCAACTTGGTCTCCTGACCTGCTGTCCCTCAAGCCAGCAGACTTTCCTCAGGGTTTATTCCCAGAGCCTTTCCCACGAATGAGTATAGCCTCAAGGCAGTGGTGGTTTAGGATCAGAGTTTTCCTTCTCCTAGGCAGGCTAACTTCCCAGACTGATGAGCTGCATTTGCCCCTCATTTCCCTCTGCAGCACATGCAGAAATTGCCTTCTTGACTGTTAGACCCACCACCAGTCTCGTCCATTCAATCAGCCAGACAAATGATATAACATGTAAAATGTGGGGAGGCTGACTCAAGCAGTCCCTGATATTGTCTGTGCCTTCCTCCCTCACAATCTTCTAACAGCCATGCAACTCTCATATTGTTTCCCTTCTTCTGATATATTTAAAGTGTTTGTTGAAGGTTTTTTAGCAATATGTTACTCACATACTTGTTTCTGTTTGTTTGTTGTCGACTTACAGGTGTTTCCCAGCTCAATGGTGGAGCATCTGCCTAGAAGATTCTAGGTTTGAAAGATGTTAAACTATTTTTGTATGCCACAACTGCGGCTCGTATTTTGTTAGCTAAAAAGTGGAAAACCCAAAAAATACCAACAGTTGAAGAATGGCAGATGAAGATGATGGACTTTTTGGAACTAACCGACCTAACCGGAAGAGTCCGCGACCAGAAGGAGGAGGAACACCACAAAGAATGGAAGAAATTTAATGATTATTTAGTTAAATGTGTTAAGCTAAACTAATCAGAAATAGCTTCTAGATATTTAATGGGCTTAGGATTGTATTTATGTTAACTGATAAAATAATGTGTTTAATACTATAAGGAGAAGATTTAAAGATGTTAATGTTCAATTTAAAGTGTATAAAAATTGGAAAACCGTTATAAGGATTTGCAATGAAATTCAACTAAGGGGAAACGAGGACGTCGCTTTACAAAGTTAATAACTGTTATTTTCAATAAGGTTATGATTTATGTTTGTTATGTTTGTTGTTTTGTGTTTTTGTTTGTCGTTAATATTGTAAAAATCAATACTTTTTTTGGAAAAAAATAAATAAATATAAGATTCTAGGTTTAATCTACAGCATCTCCAAGGCAGGACTTGGAGAGACCCTCACTATCTGAAATCTTGGAGACCTCCTGCCATTCACTGACCTAGATGGACCATTTCAGAAAAAAAGTCAACTTCCTACGTTCCTACGACATGCCTCAGAAATAAATTGATTTATTCAGGGGAAGGACTGTACCCAAGCCTTTTGTTTTTCAGCCGGAACTCGCCGGAACTCAGTTCCTGCATCTCTCAGCTGGGCACCATTGTCATTCTAAGAGGAGAGGTTCATGGTGAGTTCCAGCACCTCTTTTTTGAGAAAAATAGCACTGGTGAAACATCTGCTTTGCAAACAGAAGCATACAGAATCAATCCATAGCATCTCTAGGCAGGACTGGGAATCTACCCTGCATAGGTACCAACTCCCTGGGTGCCCAAACACACACAAAATTCCCCATGAAGGGGCTGGGCACTCAGAAATTTCAGTGCCAGGGCCATACATGCTGCATGGCACCCATGACCCCAGGCACCCATGGTTGTGGGGCCAAGATGGCATTCCTGTTATCCTGTCTTAAATGCTACACAGCTCCTGCCAGTCAGTGAAGTTAGCTTTGAACTAGATCAGGCGTCCTCAACCTCAGCCCTCCATATGTTTTTGGCCTACAACTCCCATGATCCCTAGCTAGCAGGACCAGTGGTCAGGGATGATGGGAATTGTAGTCTCAAAACATCTGGAGGGCCAAAGTTGAGGACGCCTGAACTAGATAGACCAATGGCTTGTTCTGATATAAGGAAGCTTCCTAGGTTCCTATGCATTTCCAGCTCAGGCAATTCAGAACTCTGCAATGTTCAAGCATTGAAGAACAAACTGAAGCAGAATAAATCCAGAACTAATGCATTATGGTTGTGTCAACAGCTTGTTTCAGCATGCACCCTCAATAAAACACCCATCCGGAGGAAACCTTTAGAGAGTTGTAAAATACTGATATGATGATCAGGCACCTTATGAACTATCTGTATTAGATTGAACCTCCCAAATGCCCCCACTCCCTTTCCTGTCCCTTCCGTCAGCTCTGGGTGTTGCTGAGCAAATTGCCTGCCTTTTGGTTATAGTTTTTGGTCATGTTCAACTTTTATGTGAGAACTCAGAGAGTTAAAATAAAATAAAATGATGGTAAACAGCATTCTCTGACTCACATCTTGAGCTCATGAGGAGTGAAATGTAACTTCTCTACACCTTTACTATCTAGCAGCTCCAACTGTAAAAACATATTCATTTGGATGTTAAGATCCATGTGATTACAACAAAGCTTCCTTCCATGTAAGAGTATGTTCAATCAAACCTAATTCCAGGTTGCTTGCAACATAATGTACAAGACGGCAATGAACAACGCCAGCCTGATTATGCATGTTGAATCTTTTGCTGCCCTCAACAGGACACCTTAGTACATACAATTTGATATCTCATTTGTTTTTGCTTGTTTTTTTTAAGAAAAAATCCTGCTTGAGTACACTGAGAAAGATAATAAACCATATAACTCTGATGTATCACCCAGTAATACCACGCAGATGTATTTTTCCTTTTATGTATAGATTGTGTGTGTGTGTGTACTGTATATGTATATATAAAGAGAGGTGGGGAGGAAAAGCGATTAGTTCATGATCTGTCTTATATAAGCAATAAAGAATCCTATCTGGCAGAATAACAAAGCAGCAGAGTTTTAAATATACACTCTAAATATTAACCCATTCATAATATAAAGCTATTTTTTTCATATACTGTAAAAAGTGATCTATCATTCCTGGCTCTGAAATTAATAAATACATTAAACACAACAGAAGACTTTGAGCCAGAGCTATAAGGGAGTTAAAACTGGTCAGCAGCCATATATTGTGGCCAGTTTATGTGTCCAAGAGGTCAAACTGGGAACTGCAAGTAGATCACACTAATTCACACTACAGGCCAGATACTGCACGTCTACATGTTTCTTTTATCTTAAAACGAAGAATGCCTGAGCATACAAAAAACAGCACATCAAGAAGAATAGTTAAATATTGCTTTTGCCCTGGCATGTCATTTTATGTGCTGGATGAAGTCTGATGTCTGAAATTAGATAGCTGCCAAAGTTATTTCTGAAGGCTGCCAGCCAATGGAAGATGTTACCCATTAACACTGGTAGGGTTAGAATGCAGGGAGGTCAACAGTAGGTGGAGCTAGAGCAAATGGCTAGCAGTGTTACAGCCCATGAGAGGTGGAGCCAGCTAATTCTGCTTTTGTCTCCATCATCCTCCCAGCTGAGTTCTACAAAGGCAACATGGAGGAGGGGACTGAGACGCAGCGAGACTGTAAGTAAGAAGGTGCTGGCTGAAGGGAGTGTTCCACTTGCCCTAATGGACCAGTCCCCACTGAAATTAATCCAGAGTTCCCAAATTGATTCCTTATCTGAATCTTGCTCGGAGGCTCCATTATGCCCCTAATGCCATCTTAAGGTGCTTTGACCCTTCTGTACCCAATCAAGCATGAATCAGATCCTCACTGCTGTCCCCAACTCACCTGCTCCATACAGTGGTACCTTGGGTTACAGACACTTCAGGTTATAGACGCTTCAGGTTACAGACTCCGCTAACCCATAAATAGTACCTCGGGTTAAGAACAGAAATCGTGCAGTGGCGGCGTGGCAGCAGCAGGAGGATCCATTAGCTAAAGTGGTGCTTCAGGTTGAGAACAGTTTCAGGTTAAGAATGGACCTCCGGAACAAATTAAGTTCTTAACCTGAGATACCACTGTACTCAACAGAATCATATATGGAGGGGCACACCAGGCACAGAAGTCTCTTGGGAACACATTATTTTCAGAATCTACTTCCCCAAATATAGCGGAACTATAGGTGGAGCCTGTTTTAACTCTATAATGTTCATGTCAACCATTGAACCATATGGCATCACAAGTCACTGGTCATTAGCTGTGGTTTAGCCTCCTTGAGCCCAGGACAATTACAGCATGGCATTAATCTTGTCTTTTTGTGACATCCTGAAAGCAAATGTATAGCACAAATGCCCTCCTCATTTATTCATTCACCTTAGGACACATCCTCCAACATGTTCCTAAGTTGGAGCAAGTCTTATGACCCGCAGCTACTTCAGGAGTCTTCTCTCCTTCCATTAAAACACTGCCAGAGGGGGCCACAGGGGAAGTGGGGAGAGGAACTGAAGGTGGATGTGCTGGGTTGCTAGACAAGAGAAAAGCAAGAGAGATTAAAACACCACCACCTTAAAACTGAAGGCAGCAGATATTCTGCTCTGAAACCAGAAGGCACAAAGATAGGCTTCCCAGTCACTCTCCAGGGAACACAAGTGACCCCTGAGCTGCAGAACGGACACTGCAGCTGTAATCGGTTTAAAAATAAGCATGGAAAACATTTGCCTCTTCCTTTTTCCTTCACCTTGTCTACTTCTTTTCACTTAGCCGTCACTGGATTTGCTTGTCAGCCTCTAGAGGATATCTGAGCAAAAGCATCTGGCTTCACGGAGCGCTCCACGGGCATCTGTATAGCTTTTCTTCACTCGCCTCTGGGTCTATTATCTAAGCTGCTTCGGTACTGCTTGCCTCCTGTTCTCTGTGCTTAATTTCTTCCTTGCTGCAGCAGTAACTGAGGACCTTCAGCAAACCCATCATTACTTCCTTGGTCATTTATGGAATTATTCCAGAGAAATTAAACACACTTTAAAAAAATAAAAAAGCCCTAATTAGCTATGGTCGTGTGGTCTTTTTTGTACATCCTGAAACTGACAGATGAAAGGAATTTTTCTCTCTCTACCAACTTTTAATTTAAGAAGTAATCTATGAAGGCAGTGCTTCTTGTATACTGATTGCTCAGAGTCAAAACACTGGGTTGTTATTTTCCTTTCATGCTATAAGAATAGGGGTGTGCTTTCACATTTTACACACATTTTATACCCCCATCGTTCTACCCGGACACTGAGGTCCAGCTCCGAGGGCCTTCTGGTGGTTGCCTCACTGCGAGAAGCCAAGTTACAGGGGACCAGGCAGAGGGCCTTCTCGGTAGTGGCGCCTGCCCTGTGGAACACCCTCCCACCAGATGTCAAAGAGAACAACAACTACCAGACTTTGAGAAGACATCTGAAGGCAGCCCTGTTCAGGGAAGCTTTTAATGTTTGAAGGACCATTGTATTTTAGTATTTTGTTGGAAGCCGCCCAGAATGACTGGGGAAGCCCAGCCAGATGGGCGGGGTATAAATAATAAATTATTTTTATTATTATAAAAATAAATACAAATCAGGGATAATTGTCAGAACAATCCTAATGGGGGTGTGGGATTCTGTGGTGGATCTGTAACCAGATCCAAAGCTGTGCTGGATCACGACAGCTAAGGCAGGAAGTGGAGAGCACTGATATTTTCTCTCTCCCCCCTGACCTTCATCAAGAGTGTTTTGTTTTAACCCCTTCCATCGACTCCGGTGGATGAGAATTAACTATTTCAGCTGTGCCACTGATATAGTTTAGGGTCATTTTTCAGAGGTGGTGCTCAAGGAGTGAGCAGGGTTAGTATCCTGAGGACCAGTGACATCTTCTGACACCTCACCAACAGGTCCTGTTTGAGGGCACATTGTTGGAAAAGATGGCAGATCAGCATCAGTGGGAAATTTTCAACCACCAATTTCAACTAGTGGGAGATGTCACCACCCTCTCTTCATGGTCAGAGAGGGAGGTCCACAGCATCAATGGTCCCTGATCTGCTCTCCTTGGAAAGTTAGGAGTCCTCTTGTGGTACCATAATATCTTGCAAACCTTTAGATTTGGATTTGGGTTTGTTTGATTTAAAAAGAAAAACAAACAAATGTGTGTGATCTTGTGCATCCAAGATCCTCCCATTAGGCCATGATGCTGGTAGTAGTGGGGAAAATGCAAATATATGACCAACACTAAGATGCACCTAAAGGCAAATAGCAGCTGGAGAGGAGGTAAGTTTATCACAAGGAAATTGTTGCTCTTTGCTAAACTTTAAAGAAAAATAATGTATGATCACAAATTTCTTATCATCATATCCTAGGCCCCAAGTCAGCCTTCCTCAGCCTGATGCCCTCCAGATATTATAACCAACGGCTATGCTAGCTGGGGCACCAGGCTTAGGGAGGTTGTCCTAAGTGATTTTATGCCTATTTAATGAACCACATACAGAGAGGTATGGCAATAAGCAAAATAAATGCACTTCCTTAAGAGATATCACCCCCTGTGCAACTTGATGTGTGGAGGGGTTTTTGTTCAGGTATTTAGGAACCCGAAAAACAGTGTTCCCAAATATAGATAAATATGTCTTCATACATCTATCCTAAATTCTATACACACAGTAAAGTGTGTGCGTTTGGATGGGGCATGTCAACCTGGTGCTTTTTCATTGTAGCCATATATCTGAAAAGAGTGTTGATTGACACTGAAAGTCACCCATCTCCCCTGGAAACCCTTCCTCTATTTTTGTGGATTGGTTGTGTTCACATAAAGGCAAGGGAATTGCATTGCAATTATTCATTGGGCAAAGACAAATCTTTCTAAAAACTAATACTGTTCACTTCCTTGTGGAATTATGGATTTACAGGATTATATCTATCTGCATTTGTGATGAAATCTGAAGAATTAACACAAATCAAGCATGTAAGTGCTTTTTTGTGGGATTAGAGAAAAAACCCTATATTAGAATGAAATTATGCATTGACTTCAATTGGTCTCATTAAATAAACTCCTTTGTGCAAATAGCTCCGCCTGATGCTTTCCCCAGGGGAAAAAAAGAGAGAAATAAGCAAGAGATTGAATTCTGCAGGAGCAAGAACAGCTCAGATTTAAAATGTATAAAGTCAGACAGTGATCCAGCCGTGTAGATAAACTGTATGTTTGTCTTAGAGAAATCATAAATGTTGGAGACCATGCCTTGATCTGACCCAACTTTTATACAACTATCATAAAGAATAAGAAAGCTTTCATCTCCAATCTCTGCAAGACAGAAATGATGAGGACGACATCTGGAAAAAGCAAAACCACCAGGAACATGGATGCTTATAGCAAAATCCACCAGCTCCCTCCAACATACAGAAAACAGCTGCATGACAAATGGAATCACACCATTTACTTTAATTGAATGTAGGAGTTGATTTGCTACACTGATGGCTCTTTAAGAGAAGGATAAGTTAAGATGGAATAAGAACATTCCCTCCCCCAAAGGTTTTAATTCTATAGTACAGGGATGTTGTTGTTTAGTCGTTCAGTCGTGTCCGACTCCTCGTGACCCCATGGACCAGAGCACGCCAGGCACTTCTGTCTTCCACTGCCTCCCGCAGTTTGGTCAAACTCATGCTGGTAGCTTCGGAAACACTATCCAACCATCTCGTCCTCTGTCATCCCCTTCTCCTTGTGCCCTCCATCTTTCCCAACATCAGGGGCTTTTCCAGGGAGTCTTCTCTTCTCATGAGGTGGCCAAAGTATTGGAGCCTCAGCTTCACGATCTGTCCTTCCAGTGAGCACTCAGGGCTGATTTCCTTAAGAATGGATAGGTTTGATCTTCTTGGAGTCCATGGGACTCTCAAGAGTCTCCTCCAGCACCATAATTCAAGTACAGGGATAGGGAATCTTAAAACATGGGAGTCAAATGTGCCATCTCCATCAGTCCCAGCTGCAATAAAACATGCTTTCTCTCCCATAACTGTCTCTAAAGTTACAACAGGCACTGTAACTCTTCAATGATTTGACTTCATCCCTGAAGGTACACTTTTTCATTGTCTCCCAAGACAGACAAATGCCAATCAAATGTGGCACCTGAGAGCTCTCGTTAGATGGATCCCAAGGCACTCCCCAGGCCACAACCCTCCTGAGCCACACCCCTCATAGGTCTTGCTTTGCACCCTCCTTTTAGTGTTACCATATGTCTTCTTCTTCCAGGAAACATCCACTTTTTCAGGTGTATGTAAAATGAGAGTAGTCATAGTGGGAGTTGTAATCCAACATCTTGAGGTCTGCAGATTCCTCATAACTGATCCTAGGCCAAAACAAAACATAGACTCTTAAAAAGACTGCTAAGCTAGGTCCCAAATTGAGGTCATCAGTTTTCCCATACTAATACTACTGTTCCAGTTAAGACTGGACACCACTCAGACTGTGTAGATAACATTTTGCCATTATTTTCAAGACTTTGTGAATATTGGACAACAGTTTTGGCAGGAACAGAGTGTTGTATTCTCTGATGTCCTTATATGTGCTCAGATGTCACAAGGGAAGGGAAGACACGATTCTATCCAGCTCAATATATTTCACTACATGTTTAATTAAGTGTTGACCTAACTGTACTTTAATTAAAAACAGAAGGTTAACTAAGTAAAACTAATTGTCAATTTGGAGTGTTGATATCAAGGCGGGTTTAACTTTGAGGCCCTTTCGTAGGGCAGGCTCTAGTTATCCTTCTTATTCAGCCATCTTGTTTCCTGCTGACTGTTATCTCCAAAGTCCCAGAAGCATTTATTGAGTAGAGAGAAGAGTGTTTAGAAACGGCAGAGAAATTAATGCTTGGGGCCAAAAGTTGAGGATGTCATATTATACTGTGAAAATGAAGCTTTTGTAGGGAAAAGGATTTCTGTGGCTTGATTAAGGGAAGTCCCTCACAGCAACATTAAAATGAAAGGACTTGACAAAAATATTAATCCCCAAAGGCTTCCAACAGTGTAATACTAAAATCAAATGCCATAATAAAGATATTAAAACACAATCGTGTCCATGAAAGATATATTGTAAGTATGAGTCTCTATTGTTGCTACATGTGGTCTGCAATAAGTCTTTTAGTTTTAGGTTGTTGCTAGCAAAGGTCTACAGTAGAAGGCTGGAGGAGCTCTCTATCCAGACTGAATAGCCCACACAAGAAGACAGTGGGGTATAGATGACTCCCTGTTCAAAATTTCAGCCAATCTATTCCAATCCCACTCCAGTTTTTTCCCCATCCCCTTCCCCAAATAGTCAGCATTCCGTATCTACTGAACATCTTCAATCCACAATGGAATAATTTGAGTGGGAGAGGTTCTTTCTCATCTTGCTTCTTCTAAATGCTTTTGTGTGTGCGTGTGTGTGTGTGTGTGTGTGTGTGTGTGTGTGTGTACATCTCTGCTAGCCTCAGAGTACCCCTGGAGCATTCTGATGCCTCTCCTTGGGGGTGGGTCGCGCCATTTTGGCTCCATGAGGACTCCCAGCAACCAGAGACAGAGTTTCCATTCATGGGTTTGGAATAGGGATAAGTTACAAGAGCACAACATAACTATGCCAGATTCCTATAATTCAGATTCCTCTGCTAATCTTTTCTATTATTGCTGCCTTTCCTGCCCATCCCTGACATTTTTGGGGGTGTATATGAGAGCATGCTCTTTGAAAGGCTTCCATTTTCATAAAAAAAACCCTATACTTAACTTATTCTTCCACTCATTGAGAAAGTTGATCCTATTAAATTGGTAAATTGCTAGGTGTTCATTTTTAGGAACAGAGGCATAGACTACATTCCCCCCCCCCTTACAGAAATGTACCAATTTTTACAAAACAATTATTTCCAATGAATATATTTTATACTCTCACTCATCTGCTCATTCCACTCCCCCCCTTAGATTGTTTACACTTCTATCGACGATTCATCCTCATGGGGTTCGTGTGTTACCACGTGTAGTCATTTCTTCCTCATTTTGTTTCCAACTACCGGTATTTATTTTATTTTCAGCATTGCTCACTGCTGCTCTCCTAAACTGGAGATACTTACTGTATCTATGGTTTTCTATCTGTCACTACCTCATTTCCCCTCTTAGATGTAAAATGTATTCCATCTTTCTTCCTTTTACTGTTTTGTATCCTTCATCTTTGACTACCTGATTCCCCTCATCCTTCATGTACTATTGCCTATCTTACATACTTTTCTTGAGAATTTTCATCATTATAGAGTTTGGTGCTTAACCATTCCTCCAGCACTCTGCAACATCCCCATCTTCCCACACTTCCAGATCTAAAAAGCCACATGAGAGAGGACCACTCACCTTTTCGGGTGGGTGGCACTGCGGCCAGGCATCGGGGGCCTTGAAGTGATCTGGTGGGGGGCAGAGATTAAGGCGCCCCTCATCGCCGTCCAGGCCATGGCACCGGTGCTGGGCAAGGCCCCACCCAGGGATGGCTCTGCTGTCCAATTGGCACTGGCAGGAGGAGTGGCTGTGGGAAATTTAAACCGTGGCATGGCCGGTGAGACCTCCTCTCGCGCCTTTCTCTGGAGGTCACTGTTAGGGTACAGTTCCATTCCACCTTTAGAACAGGCATGTGGAGTTGTTGTATGTCACATGTCTGTTTACTTCCAGCATAGTCTGCTGGGAACTTCCGTTGTATATAGCCTTTGCCTATGCTGTTTGCTTGGACACAAAGGGAAGCAGACATGTTTTTCCTTTGTCCTGATGTTGAATAAATGCTTGTAAATATGCTTACATATGCCTCTGTCTGCTACTTCTGCTGCAAAGAGTTCTTATCTCTGCTAGCTTGCGTGCTCAGTCTCTAAAGGTCTCCGAGGCTTGAGTCGCAGTTTTGATGCTATTCCGAGAACCAGAGTTTGCCTGGCCGCCGGCCGGTGGGCTGGAGCCAGCTGGGGGCCTGCCAATTGCCCCCGTCTCCCCGGACGCATCCCAACAGCCACTGTGTGATGTTTTCTCACAAACTTTAGTTAAGGCATGGGAAGCTGGGTATCAAAGTCAGTGCAACTCCTGATTTTGCTTTCAATGCAAATTCTTCCTTTCACCATACCTACCTATGTCTACCTCTATTTTCCACACGTATTTCTTTGAAAAAGACTTCACTTTAGCTTTTAGAAAAATGAACAGCTGTCTGATGCACAATAGGAAGTCTCTCAGACCTTCCCATACTTACAGAAAAGCACAGCTCAAGATAAAGAGCAGCAGAGCTATTTGGCCTGGACCTCAGGCTCAACATGCGATTCAAATGTAGACACTTGTTGATTTCTTGGCATTTGATAAGTTTAGCAAAATGTGACACACACACTCATCTTAGAGATGCTCATTTAAGCAAATAAGAGGTGGAATTTGGTAAAATATTTGGGAGATATAAATATAGATATAGATGATATTGAATAGAGATGTTTTCATTTTGAGGAGTTAAAAATGTTCATAAATATTGATGAAAAATATATTGGTTCTGTTGGCATGAGATTTGACCATGATGAACACATCCTCTCACGTTAGCTAATTTCATAAGCAAGCCACGACTAGTTGTTATTATGGCTAGGGGCCTCAAAAATCTGGAAGGGGCCTAGGCTTCTGTTGAACTCTGAGAGGGCCTGTTAAACACAACAAAAGCTTTGAATCCCACCCATGAATATTCCAGAAACTTGTTTTTGGGTTGTTGGTTGTGGTTTATTTTGGCCATAAATGGATTGAGAATTGATAGGGAGGAAATGCAGGAAATGATGATGATGATGATTTGCAAGGCACTAGTATCCACATGTGAGGCATCCAGTTTTCAAATGGTGGGGTGTTATTGTTTCCATGTTTGCTTCATAATAGTGTACTTGTAGAATGCCCAGTACACTGTTGCAGATGAGATAGATAGGTAGGTAGATGATAGATGACAGAGAGAGAGAGAGAGAGAGAGAGAGAGAGATGATAGAGAGATGATAGATAGATATAGATAGATGATAGATAGATAGATAGATGATAGATGATAGATAGATAGATAGATAGATGATAGAGATAGATAGATAGATAGATGATAGATAGATAGATAGATAGATAGATAGATAGATAGATATAGATAGATGATAGATAGATAGATAGATAGATGATAGATAGATGATAGATAGATATAGATAGATGATAGATAGATAGATATAAATAGATGATGATAGATAGATAGATAGATAGATAGATAGATAGATAGATATAGATAGATGATAGATAGATAGATAGATAGATGATAGATAGATAGATAGATGATAGATAGATATAGATGATAGATAGATGATAGATAGATAGATAGATAGATAGATAGATGATAGATAGATGATAGATAGATAGATAGATAGATAGATAGATAGATAGATAGATGATAGATAGATAGATAGATAGATGATAGATAGATGATAGATAGATGATAGATAGATAGACAGACATTAAGGTAAATAGAGAGTTTTATTCTCTGTGTACACATAAACACATCTACCTTACTGGATGGGTGCAAGACTGTTAAGCTGTGCAGCTAAAAGTCTGTTTTATGTGGAGAGGGAGAGAAGATTTGGGGGGGGGGGGACAGACTCAAGGTCCTTCAGCAATATATTTCTTTAAAATATAAAAGGGCACAAATGTTATTGTTCCCACATAGAAGCAGGTGATGTGCTTAGAAATACTAGCATGGCCTTGCAGAACAAACTATCTTCTATTTTCTAAGGAATCTAGGCTGTTTTTTTAATCTTAACCAAAACCGGAGAGAGAGAGAGAGAGAGAGAGAGAGAGAGAGAGAGAGAGAGAGAGAGAGAGAGAGAATTCCAGTCTTGCATTAATGATTCTATAAACAAAACAGCATGACTTCCACCTACAATTTAAATTTGTTTTTGTGGGTGGGAAATGTTTGCATTTTTACTCATTTTCCCCCTGTGTCATCAGAAAACTATAGTACTTCATTTCTTTATAGGTGCCCATAAAGAGAATCCATCGGAAAAATGCTTTGGTATGGTACATTAACCTTTACAAAGGTTTAGGAAATGGCATTTGTTCAAATTTGGGTGATAATTCACTTACTATCAATTTCCAAGGCTTCGCTGCCTCACATCTTCTGATGAACAGATTGCAATCTGTTGTTCTGTCAAGATGTTAGCAATGTTTATACTGTTGCCTTCTTCAACACAAGTCACAAAGAGCAGCCTGTGGTTTTTTTTTCTCACGCTACATTTATTATCTTAAACATTTTTTAAAAATATATATTATCAAGGTAAGTGTTGTTTGTTTGGAGACAAATGACACATGAACAGTCTGGAATGTCAAGAAACTGTCTTCACTCAGGCTCAAAGAGGATTCAGCATGCTCAGTGGCACAGAATGCTGATGTTTTTGGAAGGGCGGAAATGTAAATATAGAGAGAGGCAGGGATGGAATGGAGCATCCTGGGAAAGGGGGCACTGTTGGCTGGCCGGAACCCTGAATGGGAGCACTCCATGCTGTGACATGTTGCTGCAATTCCCCCTTGTAATAAGGGGCAAACTTTCTGTTTCTACTCAGTGCTGGGCCATGCTTGTAGGCTATATGAAGTACAATACAAATCCCCACTTCTGAAAAAAGAGTTTTGCTGCACCTTTCAGATGCTAATTCCTGCTCTCTATCCTTGATTCATGGTACCACCTTGATGCTGTGGTTTGGAAGCCCGCTCCTTCCCACAATCTGTTTTAATAGGGTACTGCTGTCAATGGGTGAAGACTACTGTGAGGCAGACAGGGTGGTGAGCACAGTTCATATATAGTAAAGGTAAAGGGATCCCTGACCATTAGGTCCAGTCGTGACTGACTCTGGGGTTGCGGTGCTCATCTTTCTTTATTGGCTGAGGGAGCCGGCGTACAGCTTCCGGGTCATGTGGCCAGCATGACTAAGCCGTTTCTGGTGAACCAGAGCAGTGCACAGAAACACCGTTTACCTTCCCGCCAGAGCGGTACCTATTTATTTACTTGCACTTTGACATGCTTTCGAACTGCTAGGTTGGCAGGAGCAGGGACTGAGCAACGGGAGCTCACCCTGCCATTGGGATTCGAACCGCCGACCTTCAGATCATCAAGTTTTTAATGTTTGATGCTGTACTGTTTTTAATATTCAGTTGGAAGCCGCCCAGAGTGGCTGGGGAAACCCAGCCAGATGGGCGGGGTATAAATAATAAATTATTATTATTATTAAAAGTCCTAGGCTCTGTGGTTTAACCCACAGCGCCACCCGTGTCCCTTCGGTTCATATATAGGTGGCATCTAAATCAGTGTTTCCCAAACTTGAGTCTCCATCCCTGACCACTAATCTTGCTAACTTGGGTTGATAGGATTTGTAGTCCAAAAACAGCTAAACTACAACTGCTACAAGTTTGGGAACCACTGATCTAAATCAATACTAAGGCAGTAGTGCTAAATAGTGAAAGGGGAATAATTTATTTGTGGAGAGCACACTGTACTGAGGATCTCTGCTATTATTATTTAAAAAAAAAAAAGCATTTTATGCATCTGATGAAATGGACGCCATTCCATGAAAGTTCATTTCATATAAATAGGTCTGTAAGGTGCCACAATATTCTTTGTTTTTCTTATTCTTCAGCATTTAAATAATTCCATTCCCAATATCCAAATTGCAATTGCGTGGTTGCTATTTTATTTTTGTAGGTGGGTTTACAGACCAGTTTCTTTCTTTTATACTAAAAGTGTGCTCTTACGTGCACATTTTAACAACAACCCCAAACAATTATATTAAAAATAGTGTAATTATAGTTACATCCCTTCCTCTATAATTTTAGGGCTAATTTCCATCTGCAATAACTTTCTCCCAGAAGCTCATCAGATCTCATCACTACTTGACGAGGAAACACACCAAAAGCTACAGAATTTTGAATAGAAGCTATTGAAGACTTTAGCTAATTACAAATACCCTGCTTGTATATCACTGTGAGCTCAGAATGTTAATTCAGAGTGAGAAACTTTGGTTCCTATGTTTGCAAACAATGTAAAATCTTTTCATACTGTCTGGCTGACAATGAGTACCATGATTAATTGTTTCTGAAGAGCTGAAGTCAAAGATTGTCTGTTTAACTCAAATCTTAATTCAGGACTTTCCTTGGCCTTCTATATATCCATTTTGGGATGGGGTACAAATTCAATTTAGTTTACAGTCAATCCTTTATAAGCCACACTTCTCTGAATATTGCAGTGTAGTTCACTAGCCAAGTAATGTATACAATCAATGCATATATAAGGTCACATGCACATAAAATCTCCATACAGTCAAGATTCCAGGGACTCCATACTTATGCAGGGTTTGTGTTTCCTTTGGAACAGGGGGCAACAAAGACTGTGGTGCCTTAATGGTATCTTCTTGTTTGGTGATCACTCGTAGCCAAGTAAGATTGTCTTCCATAAACATGGTTTTAACAATGAGTTCGTAAGTGATTGTGGAGCCAATTCTGGACCCACATGTCCTTCCACAGTGGGGACATTGGTTCCCGGGTGGGAGTTGATCATGGTGTGGATTTGCCAAGCATGCCTTTCTCTTAGCACATTTCTCCCTTGCGTTCTGAGTGTCTTCCAAGTCCATTGCACCTTTGGTAAAGGCTGTTCTCCAGCTGGAACACTCACAGGCCAGTGTTTCGCAGTTGTTGGTATTTATACTACTTTTTTTATAAATTTGCTTTGAGAGAGTCTTTAAACCTCTTTTGTTGACCACCAGCATTACACTTTCCATTTTTAAGTTCAGAATAGAGTAGTTGCTTTGGAAGACGATAATCAGGCATCCGCACAACATGACCAGTCCAACAAAGTTGATGTTGAAGAATCATTGCTTCAACACTTGTGATCTTTGCTTCATCCAGTACACTGATATTAGTTCACCTGTCTTCCCAAGTGATGTGTAAGATTTTTTGGAGACACCGTTGATGGAATCTTCCGAGAAGTTGGAGATGGTGTTTGCAAGTGGTCCATGTTTCACAAGCATACAGTAAGGTTGGTAGTACAATAGCTTTGTAAAGAAGCATTTTGGTTTCCCTGTGAATGTCCCGGTCCTCAAACACTCTTCACTTCAATCAGGAGAAAGCCTCACTCACAGAGCTCAGGCGATGCTGGATTTCGGCATCAGTGTTGACCCTTGTGGAAAGATAACTGCCTAGGTAGGAGAAGTGATCAACATTTTTCGACGTCACACCATTGAGTTGGATATGGTTTATTTACACAGATATACAACTGATGCACTCACAGTGGCCAACCAGATGACTGTGGGAAATCTGCAAGTGGGACCCAGACACAAGAGCGCTTTTGACCTCCAGTGGTTTTCAGTAATAGGTATCCAGAAGCATTGCTGCCTTGGGTTGTGGAGGAACTGCATAGCCATCCATAGTTCGCAACCATAGATAACTTTATGCTCCATGGATTTGTCTAATCCTCTTCGAAAGCCATCCATGTTGATGTCCATCACAGCCGTCTGTCACACGTTATTCCAGATGAAATAATACCCCTTCAGTGAAGAAAAGGATACAGGAGTATCATCCAGGACTCCCTCTAAGAAAATATGTAGACTTTGTTATATTTGAATAACCATATCTATATATATATATATATACTGATCAACAATCAAGTGCACATATATACAGACTTACACTCCTCGAACCTAATCTGTGAACAGCCTTCCAATGTGTGGAGTTTTTGAGGGCAGGAGCAGTAACTGCAATCCTGCCTATTCCTCCACACATTGATTGAATGTATGGCAGAAGGTACATCAAGAAGGCTAGTGAATGAAGACAGGAGCATACATAATAAAAAAGCAATGATATAGGACAGGATTCACCTAACAAGTCCCAGCAGCAGAAGCCCTGGGCTAGGACATTCATTTATGCAATGGTGCATCCCTCCTCCCCTCCTCCCATGTACCTCTGCAACCCCCATATTGGCTTGGAGGGTTGACATGAGTATCCCCCAAAAAACATGCAGAGAGGTGAGAGGAGGGAATCATGTTGTCCAGCAAGTTGCTGTGCTTATGCATTTGGAACATCTGTCCTGGTGTGGCACTAAATTCCACCCAGGGCAAGTATCAATTTGTATTTGATATAAAGAACGTAATAGTCCATTGGTTATAAGATACTGAATATTAAATCCTGAAAGTCAAACAGTGTCATTGGTTCCCAGCTGCTATATCACTGGAGGGCATTCAATATTTATTATCAAATATTTGACAGGTGCTGGATATGAGGAAGAAATCTCCATTGTGCTTCCTATTCCCTTCAGCAAACTTGCCTGCATACAGGACTGTGCAGTAATAAGGTGTGAGCATTTCAGGACAACGGATGATGTCACTGGATCCACAAATAGGGAATACAGCCAGATAAATGGTCTGGAAATGATTTAAGCAAGTGGACTGATTCAAGATTTTGGACAGACAGATATTCCGTCCCTCACAGAGAAGTATTATTATTTTTCTGAGAAAACTAATTCCTTATAAATCACAGGTGCAACCCCTTAGTGAAATGAACCATATAAAATTCTCCCTTCTCCCCGGAGTGTGTGCAGTTCCTGTTCAATTTACTATCAGTCTAATTTGTTGTCACTAATTCTTCAACAAATTAGTCTTAGTATGCTAATCACTATTATTTTAAGGTAGCCGTTTATCCTTTCAGTTTATCCGCATTTGATTTGCCTTATAAAAGCTTCTGCCACCTGTTTTTCTTTCCTTTAATAATGCAGCAAATCAAATTAACATTCCTTCAAAGAAGCCGATTTAATGGCAGAACAAAATTCCTTCAGTGCTTGAAGCACAAAACCTTTTAAATGGAGGCATATAAATAGTACAACTCTGGAGCACACTTTCCACCTAAAATATGACTAAGCTATAAATGCATGCTGTGAACCACAAATTAATTAAAATACTTCTCCATGATAGCTTGGAGAATTAGAAACATGATGTATAGCAAACGTGTAGGCAAAAGCTTTCTGGAGGAGCACACATTTTTAAATCTGAAGTTCCGAGTCCAATCCCTGGTGCTTTCAGTAAACAATCTGAAATGACAGAGCTGAAATTGATAGATATTTTGTACAAGGTACTATGGGAACAGAGGGATGCGGGTGGCGCTGTGGGTTAAACCACAGAGCCTAGGATTTGCCGATCACAAGGTCGGTGGTTTGAATCCCGCGATGGGGTGAGCTCCCGTTGCTCTGTCCCTGCTCCAGCCCACCTAGCAGTTTGAAAGCATGTCAAAGCGCAAGTAGATAAATAGGTACCACTCTGGTGGGAAGGTAAACGGTGTTTCCGTGCACTGCTCTGGTTCGCTAGAAGCGGCTTAGTCATGCTGGCCACATGACCTGGAAGCTGTAGGGGGACAAACGCCAGTTCCCTCGGCCAATAAAGCGAGATGAGCGCCGCAACCCCAGAGTCGGCCGCGACTGGACCTAATGGTCAGGGGACCCTTTACCTTTACCTTTACTATGGGAACAAAGGTAATATGGGAAGTTATATCACAACCATCTATGACTACTTGTCTATGGAGCCCATTAAAGTCTTTTGCAATTGGCTGTCCAAGACGTATTCCTCATCAGATTAAGAGCTGTGTTTTTAACTGGAGATGCCACCGAGCAATGGCTCCTTCCAAGCAGCGGTAGCTCATGGGAGAGGGTTGGAGCAGCAGTAGGGTCATCCTGGCAGCAACACCAACAGCATTGCACCTTTCTGGATGGGGATGGGGCAAGGTGAGGCAGTGGGATTGTGTACTTGCAGGGCCATCACTGCTGCCAACTTGAAGCTCCCTCAAATTTTCCACTTTTACCTCAACTGCAGTGATGTCACTGGGAGGATACACATGCACCAATAGAGGCCATCGTGGTGCTTTTAGGCTCGCCTCCCTCTTCCTGCTGAAAAAGGCTTGAAAGGAGCCTCTTGTAGCCAAATGAATGCTCTTTTCAAGCCTACAGTAACTGTGGTGTGCCAGGGGTGCATTGTGAGATCTGGTGGCAGGGGGTTGAGAAGGGGAATATGCCCTGAATGGGAAACTGGTTGGGCAATTGCATCGCAAAATTCAGATAAGTACGAACTTTGAAGGATTGCTGCGCTTCAGTTCCTATTATCTTTCTGATAGATTCAGCTTTGAATTTGAACTGAATCAAATTTCTCCCTTGTCCCTATATAGGAGGCCTTTTCAGTCTTTCTGCTAAATACCTCAAGGTTAGAACAGGGTGGGATGATCACCTCCCCACAAATGCAGTCTACATGTATATTGGTACCTCGGGTTAAGAACTTAATTCGTTCTGGAGGTCCGTTCTTAACTGTTCTTAACCTGAGGTATCACTTTAGCTAATGGGGCCTTCCGCTGCTGCCACGCTGCCACTGTGTGATTTCTCTTCTCATCCTGAAGCAAAGTTCTTAACCCGAGGTACTATTTCTGGGTTAGTGAAGTCTATAACCTGAAGCATCTGTAACCTGAAGCATCTGTAACCCAAGGTACTCTTCAAGAAGAGGACCTTCACATATACACATGCATATTCCTGTCTAACCTGACATGCTCAGGAGGTTTACAACTTCATTCTTCTGTCATAATGAAAGCAAGCATCCCACCTAACCTAACTTGTCACCCTTATAAAGTTACACACCCTCCCAGGTTGTAGTAGACCCACTTATTTACAAATCCCACAACTTCTGAGTTTCCCTTGGACACATGGAGGGCAATATCCTCTGTGAGGAAACCTCTCAGGTGTGCATAAATGCATAAAGAAAGCAGGTGTCATGTAGTGATTAGAGTGTCAAACTAGGACCTGGGAGACAAGGGTTCAAATCCCCACTCAGCAATGAAGCTCCCTGGGCCAGCCACTGTCTCTCAGCCTAACCTACCTCACAAGGTGGTTTTGGGGATTAAATGAGGGGGTACGCCTTAAAGAAAAAAGTGGGATATAAATGCTAGAAATAAGATAATAACAGTATATTGGTGTAGTGCCTATACCAATCGATGCCAAAAGGAAGCCATTATATTGATGCCAAAAGGAAGTCTTTCCTACATGCTCTAGCAGTGCATATGGAGGTGGGCAATTTTATATCTCTGGAGGAGGAAGGGATAAATCTCCCCTCCATGCATTCTCCATTTCTGGTAATGTTCCCCCATCCACATTCCTGGGAATCCTGTAATTAATACAAGTACTAAGGGAAGGGAGCTGCACATTAAACAAACTTTCTAAACAGGCATGCATGGAGTATGGTTGCCATATGCCCTCTTTTTCCAGGACATGTCCTATTTTTCATGGGTAGAGTTGTCTATAGTTGTCCATAGAGCAGTGTTTCCCAACCGGTGTTCCGCGGCACACTAGTGTGCCGCGAGACGTTGCCTGGTGTGCCGCGAGATGTTGCCTGGAGGGAGGCGGGCGAGTCGGGCGGCGAGAGGCGGGGCGGCGACGGCGAGGAGAGGCCGCCCAGCGTGGGGCTCTCGCCGTCTGCCTGCCTGGCTGCCTGCGTGGCGCTGACGTCATGGGGCTGTAACGTGCCCCACATAGGCACACGCGGGGCAGCGAGCGAGCTCCCTCCCACATCCCATCGCCGCTCACTTCGGCCGGCCTACTGGGCTGTCGCAGGCGGAAGGCCTGCGCATGCACGAGGTTTTCGTGCCTTCGGGATTCCCTTCACGCCTTCCTCCTCCCGGGTCCTTGAGAGCGCGGGAAGCGGCAGCGCGAGACCGGCGTTGAGCCTGGTAGGTATTGCGCTTGCCAAGGCAGTCATTTGGGAAATGAAAACTTGCAAAGCAAGTAACCAGTTCAATCTGAAGTGCGTGTATGCTTAATATCCTGTATCTGAAACCTGTTCTGCCCCCTCCCCCACACTTGGTGCCATTTTCATCTACACATGCAGCAGAGTAAGTTGACCCAGAATAGTACCAATTCAGATGGCAGATGGGAGAATGACAGTGCTGAATGCTTTCCCATGTAGAACAGTCCCTGCAAATAAAAACCTAGCATATTTGGAAGAGGGATGCTAGCCTAACCATTACCTTCTATGCTGTTACTATTTTTATTTTTTTATTTTTACATAAGTAAAAAGTGACCTTTCCCCATCTGGCATGGTGGTGTGCCTCGAGATTTTTTTTCATGAAACAAGTGTGCCTTTGCCCAAAAAAGGTTGGGAAACACTGCCATAGAGATCCATTGGTAGAAGCAGAAGTTGGCAAATGTGTCCTTTCTCTCTCTCTCTTCAAAATATGGCAGCCCTATTTGTCTCAGCCTCACTTTTTGGGGAACTAATGGCTTTCCTGTGCCTATTTTCAAACTACTAGCACCAAATTTTATCAACAGATAAAATTGCCCCTCCACACCAGTCAGCTTGGCTGCCAGTTGGGGAGGCTTGCCTGTGCTTGAAAGACAATGTGATATATGAAGCAAAAATGAAAATTGGTAGGGGATATTCAGATTATCAAGCAGTACCTGCAATTCTCAGGTACTCCATTTTCATGGGGGGGGGGAGTGGAGAGACAACATGCTCACATTTACCAAAGCAGGTCTACAATCAGAATAGAATTATGAATAGAAGACGAAGCAACTCAGGGGATCTGCTGGCATTTGCCTTTCTTTAATGGGCAACCATTAGCAGTTCCTTTTGTTGTGCCAAGCTACTATCAGCAATCTCAGCAGCAACTCTGGCACATTTCAGCTTGGCAATCAAATTCTCTTGCAATAGCCTTAGCAGTTTCCATTTGGAATATAGCACAATGCACAAGCCCTTGTAAGAGGCCACACACATTATCTTTATCTATTGTGTGTTACCTTTAATAACCCAAGGCAAATCAAATGCAGATAAACTGGCAAGTCCAAGAATTTTAGTGAGGAGTAGGCTTTATTGGTTTCAGTTTACTCCTAACCCAAGGAGGTGTGCTTAGGATCATTGTTTAAGGACAGGACTGAAGTATGATCTGTTTAGAATAACATTTACTTTCCACTTTGGCTAGACAAAGGGCTTTTTTCCAGCAGGAACTCACCGGAACTCAGTTCCGACATGTCTCAGGTGGGCACCATTGCCATTAGAAGAGAACAAGGGAGGTGTTCATGGTGAGTTCCATTACCTCTTTTTCTAGAAAAAATAGCACTGGATAGACAAAACCGGGAGGAAGAATTTTGTAGTGTTTGTGAGATGGGTCTTGGATTTCTGTCAAACAACCTAAACCCTAGCTAGATCCATTTTCCGTTCCTGTTTTCAGCACCATATTTATGATTGGCTATGGAGTTCTATATGCATTCAGAGCTCTGCAAATAGTGTGACATGCATGGGACATTCTCATCACCCTCCAAACACCATAGATAACACATTCTCTGCAAAGTGAGGCATTGCTGAGGCCTCTGCTGTCATATGCCCAACAACCTACCCAATGGCAGACACATCTGGCAAGGCAAAGTGAGGCTCAACCCAGGGATAGGGACATTTTTGGACCTCAACTCCCATAAGCCCTGAGTGACATAGGCCAATGACAGGACTATGGGAGTTGTAGTCCAACAACATCTAGAGGCCCACACTTTCCCAAGCATGTCATGGAGAGTAACCAGTGGAATCCAGTATAGGTTTCCAAAATTAATTCCTCACCCCCCCCCAAAAAAAAATCTTTTTTGAATTTTTTTAAATTCAAGGGAAGAATTCATAAATCTAGTCCAATCTGTTTTAAAATGGAATTTGAGAACTTTCCTATTATCCAAAGAAGGCTGCAAAACCTGGGTAGAAAAGAGCAAGGCAAATCAGATGATAAATATCTCCTATATAACAGTTAAATGGTTCTCCTCCTCACAGCCCCCCACCCTCCATGAACACATAGAAACTTGCAACTCAAACTCTGAAACACTTTCTGTTTCATACAAATTGTGCTGACCTGATGTCTCATTTATATGGAATATATAACAGACTCATACTGAAAACAGCCAGATTATTAAAATCTGATTTTTACATAACAGGCCCTGACAACAGAGCCCAAATGTTATTCCCACTCTTGCACTAGCCTTGGAGTTCTTACCTTGTAGATGAATATTATTCATCTGAGGATTGATTAGGCCATGAGCAGTTATACTGACTAATAAATGATAAAGCAGTTTTTGTAGAGTTTGAAAGGTCTATCAAAGCTGCATTCTTAAGGGAGATTTAACAACAACAAAAAAACCCACCAAGCAATAAAAGGCAATCTTTTAATAAGATTGAGAGGTTTAGCTGGGAATTAAGTTAGAACATGACAGTATTAGATCCCTTAGTACTTTCAGCAGAAAGTAGATAATGCTATTTTCTGGAGGGCATCCATATATAGGATTTAGTAAATTTCCTTTAGACCTGCCAAACACTTGTCTCTTTCTTTCTATTACTAAATTGCAGGTACTTTTTCCAACACGCCCCCCAGCAGTATCTGTTAATTCAAAGGGCAGCAGTACTGGAAAGCATGTGATTATTAGTGGCAATAAATTTCAGGAGAACAAAAGGCTAAGGAGCAAACCCTACACAAATCCAGAGTTGAGTCCCTAAGATGGAGTACACCTAAGATGGATGGCACCTTGTACTCCTCCTTCCGGCAACTCTTGCAGCCAAGCTGGTGCCAAACGTATTGCCCTGCTTTCCTTTGGACCACATCAGCAAGATTGAGAGGGGAGTCTTGTCACCAGGGCATCCCAGGATGTCCATACACACTGCCCAGGCATGCAACCCATGGAAGCCACTTCAGTGATGCTGATGTAGTAGTTTGGCTTCACTCCTGCAGTTGCTTTCCATTGTTTTTTGAGACAGATGGATGCTAGCAGTAATTGTACAAGATGGGGCAGTCGTAGAGAGCCATAGAAGAGCCCTTTAAGATGAGTTGACCAATCCAGAAGAGTGGAAGGAGGAGGAACAGCCTCATCTAGAATTAACTCATTCAGCTCCCTCTTAATCTCTTCCTTTTGGAGAAAATAATGAGTAATTTTACTCTGTCCCCTTCAGGATTCTGGGGAGCTGATTAACAGGACTGGCATGATTCCTAGATCTTTGCAGTTCTTTCTAGTAAGTACCACAGCAATTATAGTTATTTGTCGGTAGTTTACTGAAGTCAGTTATCTCCAAATACGGAGGCCTTGAATTTACGAGTCAATGCCATCCAGCAGAAGCAAACATTTTGGAGACTTGCTATAGCTGCCACTTGGGCTCGCCAGCAGCTCTGATAATTAGGGTGTTTTTCTTCCTTAATTTATAACTAGTATATTGTAAACTTTGACACGTCCTTGCATTTGGCACTGCCTGGCAAAGTGTTCAGTCCAGCCCAGCTTCATGCAGCCTCGCAGTTTAAGGGAGTTAGAACAATAAAACAATGAGATAAAACAATAAATTAAAACAACAAAACGAAGCACTAAAAGGCGTTAAGAAGTAAAACAGAAGAGAAGGATAAAAACAAGTGCTAAGGGTTGGTTATAGAGCCGAAACTTGCCTTAGAGTTGGCCTAAGAGATCAAAATCCTGCTTCAAGAACTTGGCAGCCATCTTGGTTGTTGTCTCTCCAACAAAGAAGGTCCAATTAAGTTTATGGATAGCCTTGAATGGGAAAAAGAGCCAGGTTCAAGTCCAAACTCAGCTATGGGTGTTTTAACCCAGAGGAAAAGGCGCCCCAGGTTTCAAAATTTTGGAAAATATGGATCTAGGGACATAGTAAGAGGTATAGAAGACTGAGGAAATTTGAGGAAAGGAAAGGGTTCAGGGAACAATATCAGACCCATTATAAGGCATGATGCTACATTCTCAACTTGAGTCTTCCAACAAAAAGACTTCAGTGGAATTTGTGAATGTGCCTCATCTCTGAACAAGTGCGCACCCACCCTTCAAATTGCCCCATGATTTCTAGGCGTGGGCCCAAGAGGTTTTTCATCTGCTCTGCCACTTTTCCATGGGAAAACTCACTGCTTGCCTCTGAATTGTAACAAACGTCAAGTTGGGTTTTCTATGGACTGATATTTGATCCAATTCAAAAGAAATGAGGCCTGGTTAAGTAGTCTTTCTACATTATTTGTTCTTTTTCTTGCTTTTTTATTGAAACCACCATACATACATAAATCATATTTTATTTTTAAGTAGCGGAGGTGTTGTCCTCTTAAAATAGCTTATATTGCAGTAATAATAATAATAATAATAATAATAATAATAATAATAATAATAAATTTTATTTATATCCCGCCCTCCCCAGCCGAAGCTGGGCTCAGGGCAGCTAACAACAATAAAAATAATCCGACATTCTAAAACATTCATTATAAAATTAATTAAATTAAATTAAATTAAATTAAAATCAAATTAATGGAAACCATCAAGCCAAATTCTGTGCATATTGCCGATTGCCAGAGGAGGGGGTCAGGCTGCGCCCTGACCAAAGGCCTGGTGGAACAGCTCTGTCTTGCAGGCCCTGCGGAAGGATGTCAGGTCCTGCAGGGCCCTAGTCTCTTGTGACAGAGTGTTCCACCAGATTGGAGCCGCGACCGAGAAGGCCCTGGCTCTAGTTGAGGCCAGCCTAACCTCTTTGTGGCCTGGGAGCTTTAGGATGTTTTTATTTGCAGACCGTAGATTTCTCTGTGGGACATACCAGGAGAGGCGGTCCCGTAGGTACGAGGGTCCTAGGCCGTATAGGGCTTTAAAGGTTAAAACCAGCACCTTAAACCTGATCCTGTACTCCACCGGGAGCCAGTGCAGCTGGTATAATACCGGATGGATATGATCTCGCAGCGAAGACCCCATAATGAGTCTCGCCGCGGCATTCTGCACCCGCTGGAGTTTCTGGGTCAGTCTCAAGGGCAGCCCCACGTAGAGCGAGTTACAATAATCCAGTCTGGAGGTGACCGTCGCGTGGATCACAGTGGCTAGGTCAGGGCGAGAGAGATAAGGAGCCAACTGCTTAGCTTGGCGGAGATGAAAAAATGCCGCCTTTGTTATAGCTGTAATCTGCGCCTCCATAGAGAGGGAGGTATCGAAGATTACACCCAAACTCTTAACGGATGATGTTGGCACTAATTGCACCCCCGCAAGAGATGGGAGTTGCCCCCTCAATCCCATATCGCTCCGTCCCAGCCAAAGGACCTCTGTCTTCGAAGGATTTAACTTCAACCGGCTCCCACGTAACCATCCAGCCACAGCTTCCAGACATCTGGTCAGTGTATCTGGGGCCGAGTCAGGGTGGCCGTCCATCAACAGATAGAGTTGGGTGTCATCGGCATACTGATGGCAGCCCAGCCCAAAACTCTGGACGAGCTGGGCGAGGGGGCGCATAAAGATGTTAAAAAGCATCGGGGAGAGAATCGCACCCTGAGGCACTCCACACACCAAGGAGTGGCGTGATGAGAATTCCCCCCCAAGCGCCACCCTCTGTCCCCGACCAGAGAGGAACGAGCGCAGCCATTGAAGGACTGTGCCCTGGATCCCCACGTCGGCAAGGCGGTGGTCCAGGAGTTCATGATCGACCATGTCGAAGGCTGCTGACAGGTCTAGAAGAATCAGCAGCCCCGACCCGCCTCGATCCAGCTGCCTACGGAGATCATCTGTTAGGGCGACCAGAGCCGTCTCGGTCCCATGACCAGCGCGGAAGCCAGACTGGAATGGATCGAGAGCCGATGTTTCATCCAGAAACCTACCAAGCTGTTCAGCAACCGCTCTCTCAATCACCTTACCCAGGAATGGAAGATTTGAAACCGGGCGGTAATTGGATAGATCTAGAGGATCTAATGATGTTTTCTTTAAGAGTGGACGCACCACTGCCTCCTTCAGTTCCCCTGGGAATATCCCGGTGCCAAGGGACAAATTGATGATATCACCCAGGGGGGCCCGCACCTCGTCTGGACATGCTCTAATCAGCCAAGACGGGCACGGGTCCAGAGGACAGGTGGTGGGCTTTCCAGCTTGGAGGAGTCTGTCCACATCAGCTGGGGATATCCGGTCAAAGTGGTCCAATACTGGACCCGAGGACAGTCGAGGGGCCTACAGTTCCTTTATTGTATCCAAATTGGCAGGGAGGTCATGGCGGAGCAACAGGACCTTCTCCGCAAAAAAGCTCGCAAATGCCTCACAGCTGTGTGTCGAATTGTTATTTAAATTTGGCTGTCCTTCAAGGGACGTTAAAGACCTAATTATACTAAATAATTGCACCGGGCGAGAGCTAGCGGAGGAAATGGAGGCCGAGAAGTAGGACTTCTTAGCGGCCTTCACTGCCATCTCGTAGGTTTTCATAAAAACCCTATAAGATGTTCTTGAGGCTCCGTCACGGGCACCCTGCCATACTCGCTCTAGCTGTCTGAGGTCCCGCTTCAATTTCCGAAGCTCCTCGGTAAACCAGGGAGCCCGGTTTCTCCGGGGTCGCAGAGGGCACCTAGGTGTGATCTCATCGATGGCTGCTAGGAGCTGGGTATTCCAGCCCTCAACAAGCTCAGTCAATGAGTCGCCAGGGGGAGCAAGGTCCCGCAAGGCCTGACGGAATCTATCAGGGTCCATCAGCCTCTGCGGGCGAGCCCAAATTGGCTCGCCACCTAAGCAGGGTGGGGGTGGAAAATCAATCCTGGCTTTCAGTGCGTAGTGATCAGACCATGGCACCTTCATTGCAGGAGACATGATCACATCTATACCGGCGCCAAAGATCAAATCCAGCGTGTGGCCTGCTTGATGTGTGGGGCCCGACACAAACTGGGAGAGCCCTAGTGTCGCCATGGAAGACACCAGGTCCAGTGCCTGTGAGGAGGGAATGGCATCAGCATGGATGCTGAAGTCCCCCAATACCAATAGGTTAGGGAACTCCAAGGCCCAGCCGGCCACCGCCTCCAGCAGGCCTGACAGGGTGGCTGCTGGTGCGCTAGGTGGCCGGTACACCAGCCAGACAGCCAAGCTCACCTCGGAGCCCCACACTAGGCCAACACATTCAATGCCGGGGATCGATGGCGATGGTAGAGCCCTGAAAGAACAGTCTTCTCGGATTAATAATGCCACCCCTCCCCCCCGGCCCACAGTCCGCGACTGGTGGAGGACAGAGAAACCCGGGGGTGCCATCTCTCGTAAGGTAACAGTATCCCCTTCGCGCACCCAGGTCTCCGTCACACAAGCCAGGTCGGCCCGCTGCGAGATGAAGAAATCTCGCAGGGTGGCGGTTTTGTTGCCTATAGACCTGGCATTGCACAACACCAGTGACGGAGGTGAGTAATCCTTGCTCACCCTACCTTCGTCCCTCGGGATGGGGCGCAGATTGGAAGGGGTACGAGCATATCCGTATCTCGATCCCCTTCGCCTATGACATCTGCCCCCACCGCCATACCTCCCTCGCCCCACTACGGTAGCAATCCCAAGCCTCAAACCAACCTCCATTTACAAAATAGAAAATGAAACAGACCAAAAAGATAAAGGGACCCCTGACCATTAGGTCCAGTCATGACCGATTCTGGGGTTGCAGCGCTCATCTCGCTTTTTTGGCCGAGGGAGCCAGCATACAGCTTCCGGGTCATGTGGCCAGCATGACTAAGCAACTTCTGGTGAACCAGAGCAGCGCACGGAAACACCATTTACCTTTCCACCGGAGTGGTACCTATTTATCTACTTGTACTTTGACATGCTTTCGAACTGCTAGGTTGGCAGGAGCAGGGACTGAGCAATGGGAGCTCACCCCGTCGCGGGGATTCGAACCGCCGACCTTCTGATCGGCAAGTCCTAAGCTCTGTGGTTTAACCAACAGTGCCACCTGGGTCCCATTGCAGTAATTAAGTCATGTATAAAAACAGGGTTATGAATTTTCAATTATTGAGTAATATTCCAGCAAAAAATGACATTGTGTGAGGCAGGTGTAGGATTTGAAGGAGACACATTAGATCATGGTCTCTCTCTGTGTGTGCTGTGTGTGTGTGTGTGGAGAGAGAGAGAGAGAGAGAGAGAGAGAGAGAGAGAGAGAGAAGACTCTGCAGGCTATACTCAGCAGGGGATGGGATGTAAGTGACAATGATAGGTCGCTGTAATAGTAAGCCTTCTGTAGGTACCAGTAGATCACTGAAGCAATAATACTGTCAGTTTGAAATAAAGTACCTCTGGGGAACTAATGAGTGCCAACATTTTGGATGCAATCATTTTCAAAAAGAAAACTGTAACAAAAATATTGGGGGGGGGGGGGCTTTACAGTGAATCCAGCTGAGGGTCAAGTTAAATTGGTCATATTCAGAGGGACTTGAGCATCAGAGATGTAAGGTATTGATCACAGCCATTGATCACTACACATTAGCTTAGATGGCCCAGAGTTGGAAGGCCAAATTGGCAAGAATTTTTTATTCCTTATTTTTGGAACAATGGCAGCCAAAAAATGAACGCCTCATTATACTGCTGAAATTAAGAACCCAAGGTGGTGGTGGATACAAACAGTAGTGGAAGGGCTGTAAGCTCAGTTCAATTCTGGTACTCAAAACAAATTCAGAATTGTCAGGATTTTCTACAGAGGATTGATACCCCTTGCTGACCAACCCTGCCTACCTGCCAGCCCCAACCCCACCTTTGTCAACCCTTCCATTTGCAACTTGCCCAAGCTGCTCTCCCTGCGCACCTCCCCCAAGCTCCTCCTCCCTTTACATTTCACCCCCACATCCCATTCCCTTAAAGCTCTCCCCCCCAAACCCTGTCAAACCCCTGGCTGGAAAGGACCATTGAACACTTGCAGACCCTCCAAGTGTCCCTATTTTCCAGAGATGTTCCAGATTTATAGGAACCGTCCTGGTTTCTGATTTGATCCCATAATGTCCTGCTTTTCCTTAGGATGTCTCTATTGTCATTGGAGAAATGTTGGAGGGTAAGCAGTTATCCAACCCCTGAGCCATCTGAAGGCAGCCCTGTAAAGGGAAGTTTAAATTTTTTGGTGCTTTATTAAGTTTTTATGTATGTTGGAAGCTGCCCAGAGTGGCATCCCAGTCAGATGTGTGGAGTATAAATCGTAAAATTCTTATTGTTATTATTATGAAATAGGTAAAGGTAAAGGTACCCCTGCCCGTACGGGCCAGTCTTGACAGACTCTAGGGTTGTGCGCTCATCTCACTCTAGAGGCCGGGAGCCAGCGCTGTCCGCAGACACTTCCGGGTCACGTGGCAAGCGTGACGAAGCTGCTCTGGTGAACCGGCACCAGAGCAGCACACGGAAACGCCGTTTACCTTCCCGCTATAAAGCGGTACCTATTTATCTACTTGCACTTAAGGGTGCTTTCGAACTGCTAGGTGGGCAGGAGCTGGGACCGAATGACGGGAGCTCACCCCGCCGCGGGGATTCGAACCGCTGACCATGCGATTGGCAAGTACTAGGTGCTGAGGTTTTACCCACAGTGCCACCCGCGTCCCTATTATGAAATAGGATGCCCCTATTTTCATCAGAGAAATGTTGGAGGGTATGCACTGGTAATGCCTTTTGCTTGCTGGATGGAGGATAGAGGAGTGCTAGTAGAAATTTACAAAGGCAAATTTTACATTTCTTCTTCCGCCCACTTTTGCCTTAGGCCCCATCGATCACCGGCATGTAGCCCCCAGAAGATTCTGTGGAACAGAATTTGGCCTTTTCTTTTTGTTGGAAGCCACACAGAGTGGCTGGGGCAACACTGTCTGATGGGCGGAATTCAAATAATAAAATTGTTGTTGTTGTTGATGATGATGTTGTTGCGGATGCCCCTATTGTCATTGGGGAAATCTTGGAGGGTATGCTTTTGTGGTGCAATCATGCACCTCATAATTATCTCCAAATTTACAGGCTATGCAAATTCAGGGCAGTAAATAAAATAAAAGTAACATTTTCAAAATATGTATGCATCCATTTCCCCATTATAAACAGCCACCGATCTGAGAACAGCTTTGCTCATATAATGCTGCCCAGCTTATACACTAGTGCAGATTTGGGAGGGCCATTGAGTAAGATGTTATCAGCGGGGTCATTTCCTCACTACAGTTAGCTCTCCCCACTGACCTCTCCCTCTGGGCCACTATGCACTCCCTCCCAAAAGGAGAGGATAAGGAGCATGAAGCCTATTGCTCCACCACTCCCAGCTCACTTGGAAAAGGCATGTAAATAAGTGAGCAACAGCAAAGGCATATCCTCAAACATTCCTCACGTGAAAATAGGGACATTTCTCACTGCCCTGCAACTGACCTTCCCTGATCCCCCATTTTTGTTCCCCTTAGCAGAGCATTTCCTATCAAGTGCCACCATCACTGCATCCATGGAACACAGCAAACATGCCCCCCACCACCCTGAGAAAACCCCTTAATCCTGATTTTATTTTATTCTATTCTTTGGTAGAAAAACATGCATCAATAAATAAATTTTAAAAGGGGCACGATTAGACGAGGACACACTAAGTTTGTCTTTTTTTTAAAAAAAAAAATCAAGACTCTTTGTGCTCCTCTTCACTCCCCCGTTTTTCCTGCCCAGGGTGGCCCTGCACTCTGCCTGTTCATCAGAGCTGGCATGTCACATGGGGCTGGGTCTTGGTGGCACTGTGGCAGCAGCCTGGTGTCATGAATATGCCAGCTCCAAGCGAAGGTTTGCAGCTGGCTGCAGAAAGCAGGCAAGAACAGGGAGGCTTGGATTTTACTCAGGCAGAGGAGAGCTGACAGCTGCAGGCTTTGCCTCCTCCTGACCATGAATGGCAGGCTGTGTTATCAAGCCGGAAACCTGGACTCTTAACACCTTGCCTCCTCCTTGCCCACTCTCCAGCAGCTGCTACAAGCTGCCCTAGAGAGAAGGCTAATAGCAGCAGCCATAGAGGGGCAATGGGATGCTCTCTCACCACTGCTGCTGCTCAGCACAAGCTCTGGCTCATCCTCCTCCCTGAGTTTGGTGACAGCAGCACTGGCAGAGAAAATAGGGACATTCCGGGATCAATTCAGAAGCCGGGATGGCTTTTGTAATTCCAGGACTGTCCCTGGAAAATTGGGACACATGGAGGGTATGCAAAGAGGATTTGGTGGCAAACCTTGAGGCTCCAGGGCCTGGCAATGTGCTCTCTACTGGGAAGCAGCAGCTAGCATGGTTTGGGTTGGAGCATGGACTGGGTAGCGGCGGTGAGGTCAGGGCTGCCTGGGTGCAGTGAATCCAGTCTTCTCAATGGGGTGCCCACAAAGCCCTGGGCTTGCTGTCACCTGTCCCTCCTTATTCCAGTAAATACCAGTGATGTCAATGGCTGCGTTAGGACATCACCTCAGGTGTTCCTGCTACCAGGGCATGAGTCTGACTATGCTGATCACTGTTGCAATTTGAAATATCAAGGCTTACTGGCGGAAGGAAGCGAGGGAGGGAAGACAGTTGTGTACTCTCAACAGCAGCTTGAATTACATCCTAGGATGATTTTCCACACAAAAAATATAGTTGTAATTATTTTCTCGGCTTGCATGTAATTCAGAGAGATACTTACTAGCTCTCTCTACAGGAGTTTCTGTAACCTAAATACATCAATGGGCACAAGCGTTGCTTCCCCACTGAGCTGAAGCTTCTCAAGCTGTGACTCTAACCAGGAAGTTGGTGGCAAGAAAATATAAGTGGTGCGTATTTGCTTTCCCTATCCAGTTTCTAGCTACCACTTTGTGTGAGATCTATAATTAACTGCAGAAAGGAGAAGGGGAAAGAAGAACTGTAACACTGAACACTAGAAAAGGAAAGCTTGCACAAATTAGCAGTTCCCAAATTACCATAGTTTTATTCCTTTTTTTGTTCCAACAATTACTGAGGTCTTGGTTAATTAAACAAATCTTCTGTGCCACTGTATTGCATGGAGATTAAGCAGCCAGTGTGTGTGTGCAGGATTGCAGCCACCATTTTTAAAAAAAAATGCACTACAAAAGAAATGATAGAAGAGAGGTTACTCTACATATACTACCATGTTGGCATATAAAATATGCAATTACTCGGTTTGTATGTTTTTGCCCACACACTGCATTATGCAGTTGTTGTCGTTGTGTGTGTGTTTTTAATGGAGCATTCCATAGGCAAAATGAAACCTATTGCCAGATGCTATTGTGCCAATTCTCATTTTGCTTTATAGAAATTGTGAAGGGTGGCGTGGGGTGGGTATTGATTCTGCTCCTAAAATTGGATTTCCACATTAATATTGAACATGGTAAAAGTCACCAGTGGTGTGTTGTGCTGAGTTTCCTATCATGCTACAGCAAAGTAAATGAATACAGTATACAATGGGTGGTGAAGACATCCTCCAATGTGTAATACTGGCAAAGGGGTAGAGGGAGAAATGCTTAGTAGAGGTGGGAGAATCTGTCAGTTTCAGTTCCCCCAGATTCCCATTTTTTCCAATCTTATATTCAATTCTCCAAATTTCTGCAGAAGTTTATGGGGTTTTTATATATATATATATATTTAAAATTCTCATGAAAATTCATCAGCATTTAGGTGTGGATTTCCCCTAATAAACACATTTCCTCACGCAATTTTACCTCAAGTACACTTTTTTTTGTGTGCAAACAATTTCTCCTAATGTAATGCATTTTTGTGTGCCGTGTTCTCAAATATATTCATTGTTATGCACACTTTCACCTAATATATGCATTTTTGTAGACACTGATTGGAGACGTACATCACAAAATTTGGATACGTATGAATTTTGAAGGATACCTGTGTTTTGGTTTGCTTATTGTTTTGGAAAGTTTGCATTTGATAGATTTATCTTTAAAATGTTTAGGGAAACTTTTAATGTTTAATAGGTTATTGTATTTTAGTGTTTTATTGGAAGCCGCCCAGAGTGGCTGGGGAAACCCAGCCAGATGGGCGGGGTATAAATAATAAATTTTTATTTTTATTTTTATAATTATTAAAAGAAAACTGAATAGAATTTATCTTCAGTACATGATCTACACATCAGCTCAGACTATAGGTTACACAGTTCTCAGATACATAAGCAGAGTTTTAGGGTGCATGACTAGGCATGGGCTAAGATGTTCTCCTAACAACTGACATATCCCTCACTCTCCTTCTGTGAAGTGCTACTTGGTTTGCATCTGCAACCAAGTGCTCCTCTGGAGGGGCTCAGTCAGTTTGCACCTGCACATTCACTTAACACTACCATGGAGACAGAGGCATGTCCAGCTACTTCACCCTGCTTGTGGTCCCAAGCTCCACAGAACCTGTTGATTGGTTAGTTGGGTCTTTGGCTGTCAATGCAACTTCTGGCAGCAAAGTTGAGGCCAAGGCTGGCTGAGGTGACTCTTCCTACACTTCTTGAATGGTGGCACAAGGTCTTCTCCAAGTGGATTGCTAATGCCCTTCCCTTCTGACAGATCTCTTCTGGTTGCTGCCACAGGAACTGTGACACGAAACACTTCAAAGCACTTGCTTAAATCTCTCCTGTCAAGATTAAGGGGCATGCTCCACAATCCTATTTGTTTACTTAGAAGCAAATTCCTTTGCATCCAATGAGGTTCATGCAATTATATGATACAATCCCAGGCACATTTACTGAGAAATAAATCTAATTGAACTAACTGGAACTTACATTTGACTAAACCTGCCCTGGTAAATTTATTAACTTTCACTGAATCATATCCTTGAGTTTGAGAAGTCAGATTCTGTTTCTTGAGTCCAACCTTGGACAAGTTCGGGTTCTAAGGGCAATGATTGTTGTTGAAAGATTGATTCTTCACACCAAATGCAGTATGTTAGACTAATAGCTTGTTTGAAATTGCAATGTTTGGGACAATTGCATTCACAAGGACACCTAACTCAAGCCAGTACCATAATTTATGGCACTCATTCATGAACTTTCCTCATAAAGATAACATTCGGGAGAAGGCTGAAAAACCACAAGGATATCCATGGTAGCTGTAATTTCAATGAACTAGGTAGAAAATAATGGTCAGTATTTCAGAACTAGAGATTTTGTGGTTTCACGTATGTCTCTCAAAACACCAAATTTATTATAGAATAAGATAGTCATTTTACATGACACCAAAACTTCCAAAAGAAGAAGAAGATGAAATTACAAAAACCTCACATGTTGCATGCTTGAATATGCCTGTAAATAAATATCCAGACCAAGGGGATTTAGACTAATGCAAATATTCTATGGTTCTTTTCTGATATATGAAACATCTGTGTAGATTTACTGCTTGGCCAATTTGACCATATAACTGATCTGTAGTGCAAGCATTCCTCAAATGGAGTCTGCAGATCACCACCAGTGGTCCACAGGCTTCAGTCAGTTGGCCCAAGATGCAGCTGTGGATTTGTGGTTGAAGATGGGAAATGGCACATCCATTCAATTAAATATTCATACAGATCTTGAGTTGCACTTTTTGCCTCTTTTATTACTTATATTGGATTTTATCATTTTACAGTTCAAACTCTACGGAAGGCAAATTGTAATACAATATAAAAAGAAAATAAACAATAATAAAAGTACAAATAAAAGCCATATAGCATCTAGCACATGGGTAGGAAAACTAAGGCCCAAGGGCTGGATCTGGCCCAATCACCTTCTAAATCCGGCCCACAGACAGTTTGGGAATCAGCGTGTTTTCACATGAGTAGAATCTGTCCTTTTATTTAAAATGCATCTCTGGGTTATTTATGGGGCATAGGAATTTGTTCATTCCCCCTCCCCCCCAAAAATATAGTCCGCCGCCCCCCTCAATGTCTGAGGGACAGTGGACCGCCTCCCTGCAGAAAGTTTGCTGACCCCTGAGATTCTAGCACATCACATTACAATTGCTACAGCAGCAGGTCCACCAATTTTAAAGGGCAAAGAAGTTTGTGAACTATTCCTTCAGTGAATACGAGTAGCTTCGAAATGAATGGCATTATTAAGATTCACTGATTTTCATGAAATCTATGTGCATGTAACTTCCTCTTGATTGCACACATTGCTTCCAGTCCTGAGCTCCACATGAGTGTCAGAACATGCAAACACATTCCTATTTGAGTGTTGTTAAATGGACAGGGGGCAAAGGGATGTGCTGTGTGCATGAAGTTGACCTCTCACCTTAAGTAAGGGTTAGTGAATGTGGTGTCAGAAACCTGCTGGACTCCAGCTCCCAGCATTGGTGATGTTGGCAGGGGCTGAGAGTAACTGAAGGGCACCACATTGGCACATAGCTGTCAACTTACAGATTTGAAAATAAGGGACCAGCAGCCAAAATAAGGGGTCAACAATTACTTTGATAAAATACATATTTTGTTGCGTGCAAATGGCTTTAGATACCTATTAGGTCCATAAATTACCATATAGCACATATTCAACACAAAAAACAGCAACAATTTGTTACTGACAAAGGACAGCTGGACATAGAAAGGGCCCCATTACCTTCAGTAGCTTATTTAAGGGACATCATCAATAAGGGACAGCAGCGGGACATGGCGCTGGGTTAAGGGACTGTCCCGCCAAATAAGGGACGCTTGACAGCTATGCATTGGCAACCTTGCTTTAAGTTAATAAGAGATATGTGGACACAGGAGCTCTGGTCACATCATGTGCAAAGAATCACTGTATCTGGGAAAGGTTATGGAAATGTAGCACACTGTGTTGGATCCAGGTCTGGATTACCGAAATGAGCAGAAGTACTTTTAGCCTCCCTCCCGTGATGCCCGCAAATGTTCTTCCATACAGTTGAGAAGTTGCCAATCACTCACTGGGAAAATATAATCATGATGAGGATTTTTCTAGTTACCAAATAAACTTAGAAGTTGGTCTTGGAAACATTTATTTTGAAGTAGATTTTGTTATCATTTAACTTTTAAGAATGTTAGGATGACAGCCTTAAATGACGTTCTCTCGCCTTCTTTTCTAAAAGGCATCAGAAAGCTCAGGTAATGTTCCATTCTAAAGGCATGGCAGATTGAATTTCACCCCAGTTTCAACTGTCAAAGTAACCCTTTTTTCTTTATTTCCAGGTTGTCATCTGTACAAATCTTTCACATGGCTTAGAAAGTTTTGAACCATTCCAAACAATTATTTGGTGAATGATGGAAAGGCTTCTACAATAAATTGCTTTTATGGACTATCCATTCTAGAAATAAGTAGTTTAAAGTGCAGCTTTCAACAATTACCTAAAAGCAAGCATTTTTTCATGTAACCTGTTTTTTCTTCTTCAACATTTCTCAAACCCAGTTCGTGACATTTTGCTGATAAGCCCAACCTATTTAACAACTAAGGTAAAATAAAAAAAAACAAAAAACATCAGCCCAAGCACTTTTATGAATCATGGTTTCTTTTTCTGAATTTGGTCAAAAGCATATGTTACTGTGTCTTAAAATTGTGTCAGTCTTGGCTTATCTCAACAATCAGTTGATACAGTTGTAGGCAGAGCATTAAATTTTTATTTATAATTTCAGTTATTAAAATATGCATAGAGCCATACAGAATATCAGAGTGATGCACAGCAAAAATCTACAAGAGCAGGAAAGGTTTGGAGGAAGCAGGAAACCTAAAGAGTTGTAGAGTCAGAATTGCAAAGATTGCATGACTGGCAAGATGCATTCCGACCAGTGGGGTCTTCTAGTTGTACAAGCCTAGGCCTACTTGCAAAACTGATCATCTGCTACCTGATCTGTGTGTCTTTTTCATAATGCCTGCAAAATGGAAAGGGCAAGATGGATGCCTGCCAAGTCATTTCCTGTTTTAATTTTGTTCCTAAATATTTTTTGCAATAGCCTTTCAATTATTCATTTCAAATTAAACGCAACTAAACAGGCCGTTTCTCTTCATTTCTTGATGTTATTGATTTATTCCTAACTGTAATATTTCGTTTACTTTAGACGGGAGAACAAGTTCTATATCAGAGTGAACTTCAGCTTCTGAATATAAATAAATAGGAACAGCTACAAAGCATCTTATAATTTTGGAAAGGACATCAATAATTCAATCTCTGGGCTATTTTTATTTTTCCCCAAGGAAAATTAATGTTTGTGCACATGTCTGAATAGGTATTGGTTAATAAACTATCCCCCAAGTTTAAATTCTGCATTCATGAGTAGGAAACGGTTTCTGTTGTTGTTGAGGGCCAAATACCCTTAGATATAATCTGTGTTGGGGAATGACCGCTCCCCGCTTAAAATGGGGGGCGCCCTTTGCGTGGACGCGTGCAGCCCCTAGATCTGGAGCGGCTCCAACAGCATAGGCTTGGCCTTGCCTTCCCTCAGGTGGAATACCTGGAGGTCTCCGCCTACCTCAGTCAGTTGTCCAATCCCACCTGGGGGAAGCGTTGCCAAGGAGACCAGGCCAGGTAGGGGAAGGATTACCTGCCCACAGAATTGAAAATTGGTGGGATGATAATTCTTTCACCTCTTTTCCTTCTTTCTGCCAACCCTTCACTCCCATCCACTTCTCTTTTACTCCTTACCCAGTAGGCTGTTTGTGTGTGATGTTACACATAGATAGCATTCAAGTACAACATTCCTAGAGTGGACATGAAAGGGGATGTTTGCTCCAGTCAGTAGAAAACTTCCTGTTTCCTCCTGAGCTGGGACTACCTCTGCATCTGACTAGAGGTGGGTGTGACCTTACCTGCCCAGGTACCCAAAGGGGCAAGGCTGGCGCCACTCTCTCTCTTCTCCATCTTGCTTTCGTTGAGTGAGCAGCAGTGACTGCCTGTCTGCAGTCACTGGGACTAACTCCCATATGGGGTAGTTCCACGTGTATATACTTTGTAACGTAAGTCTGCCTTCAGGGATCCATCTGTGAACTGAATGAGTGAGTAAACATATTTTATAATAATTTACACAAGGTTGTCTCGTGTCTATTCTTTTTAAGGGGGGAAAAAGGGGGATTACCAGGAATCCTATAGTGAGAAGCTTAAGTAAGCTTGGAACAAGCTAACCGCTATGTGTTTAAAAGGGGAATGCACTGTGCTAAGGGACTTGCTAACACAAGTTAGGAAGGATATTATTAAGCAATATATCCTGTCCCGCCTCCCCGAACATTCCCACAGTCTGGAGACAGCTGCACATGTACACACACTCCACTCCACTTAAATTAAATTAAGCTTGAAGAAAGTGTTTGGGGCTTTAGGTGAAGGTGATCTCAATGGAGGGTTCAGTTAGGAAGGCAAGAATTAACCTTCCATGCCCACCTGCAGTCTCAAGTAAGATTAAACACATAGACACTATTTTAGAATCTCTCTCCCACTCTCTCTCTCTCTATATATATATATCTCTTGGATGCGTTTGTCACCCTGAGCTCCTTCAGAAGGAAAGGCGGGATATAAATGTATTACAGGGTTGCCAACTCATGAGTGCCAAGCTGTTTGGGGCACCACAATATCTTTGGCTGCCCCCACCTCGATGGTGAAGGGATGGAGGACGTTGAGCACAGTGTGGCTTCAATAGCCAGCTCCTCCTTCTGTCCTAAAATGATGCTCAGAGCAAGAGAAGAGGAACTGCCTGCTATTGAAGCCATGCTGCACTTGGCTCCATAATTGTCCTTCTTCCGACGATGTGATGTCAGGCATGTGACATCACACGCACACGTCGCACATGCAATGTCACACACACGGCACCAGACCATCTCAATGTTCGGCGCAAGTTAGTGCCTCTGATGGATTAAATAAATGAACAAACAAATAAATAAATAAAATTAATGTATTTGCCAGTTAAATGAAAATGGGTGCTTGGCATAGATAGATGGATAGATAGATAGATGATTAGATAGATAGATAGATAGATAGATAGATAGATAGATAGATGATAGATAGATAAATAGATAGATAAATAGATAGATAGATAGATAGATGATAGATAGATGATGATAGATTAGATAGATAGATAGATAGATAGATAGATGATAGATAGATGATGATAGATAGATAGATATAGATAGATGATAGAGTGCTTTTTCCTGGGGGTACGCAGTGGCGTAGCGTGGGTTGTCAGCACCCGGGGCAAGGCAAGTAATTTGCACCCCCTAACCCGTGGATTTTGCGCCCCCTAACCCGTGGATTTCCGCCCCCTAACCTGTGGATTTGCCCTAACCCCAGATGTTGCGCCCGGTGCGGCCGGCCCCCCCTGCACCCCCCACGCTACGCCACTGGGGGTACGCATACCCCTAAACATTTTGTGAATCTAAGTTTGGTCTCATTGAGGGGCAGTACTTCAATATAAGAAGGAAAACGTGTGTTTTTTAAAGAAAAAAGCACTGCATGCATGCATACATACATACATACATACATACATAAATACATAAATACATAGGATAAGTCTGGAACTTGAGTTCCTATCCTTTTGCAGTGTACACAAAATAAATAGAAAAGCCTAGTGTACACAGTTCTGTAACTGAGATGCTGGAGTGACTCCAAGTTCCAGCATAGAAGATCACTGTCTTGAAATATCTGCTGTACAGAGTCTTAATTCTCATCTTTTGCAAAAACAGTGAGAGAAGAGGGAGAGGAGGATTTTAAAAAGTAGGATCCAGCCTTGTGCACTTAGAAAGTCAAGCTCAGAGGCCTTTTAGAGACACTGTCCATTTTAGTCATCACAGCAGCAGATTCATTTTTATCCTCAGTGCTTTGTTCTAAGAGAAGCAGAGTGAGATTTTCCCTCCACCCACCCTTTTCCCTCTCCATTCTGCCCCCCCCCCCCCGAAAAAATCTGCCAGTAGCAGATGTTTCAAAATAAATTCTTGGCAACATTATTAATAGCAAAAAAATAAATACAAATAAAAAATAAAAATGAAGCAGTCAGTGTTGATGTTGCGCACAAGTGTTTTCATGGGGTGGGTGAAAGGAGGCAAATTGCTTACTAAAACATATTCAAAGTAGCCTGGGAAAGCTGGCTTCACATATGGTCCAGCACAGAGAATGAGGTGGGAGGGGGAGAAGGAGGCTAGAGAATGAAATACCTGACAAGTACATTTTATCCTCTCAATTATAACTGGAAGTAGGTTGGCTGTGACTGCTCAGGGTAGTTAATTACCTCCGTTGGATACCTGATGTGTCTAGGATCTGCTTTTTTTATTGTTTATTCTACTGTGGTTTGCAATTCAAAAAAAAGGGGGGGGACAAGAAACATAACCTTTTCCTGATTGGTAAACGGTAATGAAATGCCGCAGAGCTGCTAAACACCCTGGTCTTGGAAACAAATTGACTTGCAAGATTAAACACTAGGCAATAGCTTGGAGTTGCAAATTTGCATGGTTGATGTAAACACAGCCCCATGAGCTCATCAGTGTTTCTTTGAAGAAGACCCGGTGTGTGGGCTTTCCTTTCCCCACTGGGAAAGTTGCCAAGTGTTGTGAAGCGGTGGTGGTGGAGACAGGGAATGCCATAGGATTGTAACAGAGCCGAAAGGGATTCTATCATTCCCACTATGCTGCTATCTAGAATGATGTGTGCACTAAACCTGCTGATGCTCCAGTCATTTTTTTAACCTAGCAAGCCATGATCTAGTGCAGGTATTCACTGCACTAGAGGGGCAGAACAGGAGACCTTTTCAGACTTCAGTGACAGCATGGAGATGGGCGTGGGATTGTACATCTGTGAAAGCGACTTCCATGTTTCTGTCCCTTTCTCCAGGCCCTTGTGAATTTAGGATGTTGGTGGGTGTGGGGGTTCTGCTTACCTTATTGTTGTGAGATGGCTGTGGTTGCGTGGCGAGTTCCCGTCTCCCCCAGTAGAAATAAAGACACATGACACCAATGATTAAGGTTAATGGGCTAAAATTGGCCACAACTTTATTGGTTACAACTTTATTGGCTTAGGCATTGGTCCTATCCGACTATCCGGATTCAGCCTGTTTGCTTGAAGACCGGGAAGGGTTAACACCAGCAGGGGGAGCCCTGCTGATGCACATCAACTAGGTTCTCCCCCGGGGTCACCGCTCGGGGGCGCGCTTTAGGCCCTGACCTCCATAGGCTTCAGACGAGGCCACGCCCCCCAGAATCCTTTAACGGACTACCCTTCAATATTTGGGGGAGGTGATGGCGCTCCTCCCCCTCAACACATCTAAATAACAATACCCCTACCAATGCCTAACCACCAAGACCTAAGAAGTTGTGGCGATTTGCTACGAGGTAGGCAAAAAACCAAATGGCTGGTGCCAATTTGCCAAGTGGAAAAAAATCCTACCAGGCCCCTTAACCAACCGAGGTCCATAGCAAGGTCAGAAGGAAACCTAAAAAAGGAGCGGGTGGGTGGAAAACACAAGCAGCTGCGCCGGTCAAAGAGGGAGATCCCGGGGCCGCGCTCGCCTTAAATGAGGCGATTGGCTGGCTCAGGAGATGATGTGGCCCGAGGATTCCCCTGATCGCGCAGGGGCTGGAAGGCCAGCCCCCATGCTCATGTTGGGGGTGTGAAGCCCACAACATCACCTCCTCCAGATGACGGACGTGGCTTTGGTGGACATGGGGCGCTAGGCTAGTCCTCTAAATGTTCCCAGTTGATTAAAGTATTAAAGTCTGGCGCCTCCTTCCCAAAGCCCAGGAAGCTTCTGCTCAGCTTTGGGAGGGAGACATGATGCTCACACATGCAACATTGGGAGTCATGTGTGTGACATCCCCCCCCCCCGCCCCTTCACCCTTGCAAGCTGGCACCTCTGGCCCTGACTGTTCCCCTACAAAAAAATTCACAAGGCTGAAGAGGACACTGAGATGCTGGTACAGTGCTAACTTTCTCCGCTCAGTTTGCTAACCCAGTTGCTTATAACCACAAATTACTAGTCTTTCTTTACCGAAGGCTATCTCTAAGTGGCTTATTCCCTGTTGACATATTTAGCATGTCTACATGTCACAGCGATCTATGATACGGGAGGCCTTGATAAGAGATCCCAGCTGTGCCGAAACTTATATTATACCACTTGATGCAATTGCATCAGTAGCTTTCTGCAAAGCCTGCTTCATGTTGAATGTCCTTTGCTGCCAAAGCTCAAGACAGTTTCCTTTGGGATCCCCAAACTCTTTACTAGTTCATTAGAGTGATAAGCCTCTGCTCAGTTCTAGCCAGCCGTGCAGTGAAACAGCACTGTG